>NC_062566.1:75995454-76301818 GCF_022837055.1 Prionailurus viverrinus
ATGGAGTCAGCTTTTAAACGCCTACTTTGTTCCTGGAGCTTCATTTACTTTAGTCCAGTGATCTTTAGATCCCCTAGAGCCTTCTCACCACTTAAGAGATCTGTAAACGACCAATTTAGTATTTAATTAGGTTCTTAGCATTACACCACGCTCCTACCCTAACAACTCTATTCAACGCAGCTACCATCTGAGAAGCTGTGGCTTGATTAGATAGGATAAAAATTCCTACTATTACGCAGCTGGAAAGTAAGCACTACCAGGTGTTCAGGTACTAAGCTCACTGCGTCTCCAAGTTCTGAAGAGAACTGAAGGAGGCGGGATCCGGCCACCAGGAACCTCCCTTGACCCCGCCCCTCTGGGCTTTGCTTCCGGGGCAGTCCGGGCAGCCACGTAATCCTCGGGTTCTTCGCTAACCGGGCAGTGGATGGTGGGAGTCAAGATGGCGACGGCTGCAGCAGCCGGTATTCGAGAGAGACAAACAGGTACGTCTTACTCCCTTCTCCCTGCGGTTTTGTGCCTGTGGTGGGGATTTCTTCTCCTGCTTGTCGCCCTCCCTCGGTCGTGGTGTGTGCAGCTCTGAGATGGACCTCCTGAAGCTCAATCCAGTTCCCAGAGCATCGAGAGCCCCTCCCCTTTTGAGTTTTTAGGCAAGAGATGTAATAGCTCGAGAACGCGGCCTCATTTGTGGTTCAGGAAAAGGGGCTTAAGGGTTGCTATGGCCCTGCTCTTGTCCCTTTTCTGCTGGGCCTCAAAAGGCCATCACAAGAATATCTGGCAGCTGGCAGATAACAACATAGATATTCCCCTGTGTTGCCACCTATGAAGTCTCCGGGTTTGTTTCTGTGCCTGGTCCAGGTCTTCTCTAGATTTTAATGTTGAAAGAGTTTCGTTTGGGGGCATTTCCTTCACAATTACAAAATTTAAGTATTCTTTCAGAGCAGCTTACCTTCTGCCATTTCTCTTCTTTGGACCAGTCTTTTGGGGGTACCTGAAGAGAAATGCCCAGTGATAAAGATTTCCTTCTTTAGCTTACTGGAATGGAATTCAAGAATGGCAAAAAACAAATGAATTAGTAGCTTTGTCATTTTAACCGTTTGACAGATTAGTATTGTAAAACTATTAGTTTCATCCTCGACAGAGCAGTCATACAGCTTCTGTTTGTACCGTTAAATGTGTTTTTTTTTAAAGTACATATTTCTTCCCTTTAGCTTTCATATTTTTACATGTTAGATATTTTGTTTTTACTTATTTTTTGTAAACTTCTGATGACAACAGAGTTTATACTTGTTAGCTACAGACTAATGGTTTGTTCCTGTTAGCGAATTGTCCTGAAAGTTGGCAGGCTGTGAATTCTGAGGAGCTGATAGAAACGAACCATCAAGAGTATGCACAATTAGAAATTCTTTCCCTTGTAATTAAGTTCTTTTGCATGTTAATTCGAACTGGAAAATAAATGGTTACAATTAATATGGCTTACCAGAAGGGATTTCAGCTGTGCTTGATTCCTTCCTTAGGAATTCAAAGAAAAAATTAATGATTAGACTATCTAGTAATAACACAGTGCATGTGGAATTGTGTTCTGCTTTTTCCATTAGATAAATTTAGTATATGCTATCAGGTGAAGTTAGGCATAATTTAAATAAGTAAGGTTTGGGGAATACCTGCCATACGTTTTACCAGTAAGCAAATAGAAGCCCCACTTGTCTTTGCAGTATGGTTCTGACAGCTTAATGAAGCTCAATGAATTAGGTCATGTTACATATTAAAATAACATATCAAGGAAGACTTAGAAAGCAGCGTTTTGCTTAGAAACCAATAGAAAGCAGCGTTTTGAAAAATAAAATTTTTATGGTAGTAATTTTTATATGCAGAAACTTTGTAGAATGTTGAATCCTAATATAATTTCAATTTCTGTGGAAATACACTTCATTGTAGTAAGATTTCACATTACAACTAGATAGGTTATGCCATAATAATCATTTATCAGATTAGTACTCTAGTTGAGTTCTGTCTTATTTTCGGACAAAGGTAAACCCCTATATGTGTGCTAGAGTACCAGAAGTAAACCTTTCCCTCATGACTATTGAGAATGTTTTTGGAAGTAACTCAAAATCAGTTCTCAAATATTCTAGATGAAGACACCATGGGACACAGGAATTTGCGATCTATTTGGGTAGATAATAGCTGATACTGAATAGTATTCCTAAGCATTGTTTTATGTGATTTTATGTGTATTGTCTCCATTTTATAGATGAGAAAACTAAGGTATAGAGAGGATAACTAACTAGCATGGCTATTTTTTGTTTTCCTGCTTGAAGAATATTTATCTTTTAAAGGTCACCTTAAAAGTCATCTGATTTGTGAAAGTTTCTTGGATCACTCACCCTCTTTATTCTTACCTTTAGTGCAACAGACAACATCCTGTGTTACCTATCGTTGCCCTTCATGCATGCCTCTCTGTTGAAGGTTCTTGCTCAACACTCCCGCTTCTCAACCTTGGCAAGCCGCAGATCCACTGCTTTCTTTCTTGCAGTGACCTAATGTAGCCTCTTGGCTTTAGATATCATCTATATGCTAATAATCCCCAAGTTTATATCTCAGGCCTGGACCTTTTCCTCTGAATTCCATTTACCCCATTTCAATTAATAGCAACTCCACCCTTGTAGTTAGTTGCACAGGTCAGAAACCTTTAAGGTTTCTTGACTTCTGTTTTTCATATCCCACATCAGATCTGTGAGTAAATGTTATCAGCTCTACTCTGAAAATACATTCACAATCTGACTGTTGGCATTGCTTTCACGCAGGTCCAGAACGCCAAGAATTTCTGCAGTAACCTCTTATTTAGTTGTTTTGCTGTTATATTCCTGTTCCCCTTCATTTTTTTTCCCCACAAAGTAACAAAGTTTGTTCCCCACAAAGTAACAAATATTGTCACATATTTGCGCAGAACTCTCCAACAGCTTTCCATTTCAATCCTGGTAAAAACCAAAATAATATTATAGTGGTCTACAAGGCCTTATGTGATATATTTCCTGCTTAACTTTCTGACCTGACTCCCTATTACTCTCCCCTTTGCTTGAACACGTTGGAATGCTCCCACTTGAGAGCCTTTTTATTTGTTACCCCTTTCTGGATATTCTTTCAGAGACATCTGCATGGCTCACTCTCTCATCTTTACTCAAATGTTACCCTCTCAGGAGGCCTTTCTTGTCTACTCTATTTAAAATTACACTGCAAGGGGGCATCTGGGTGGCTCAGTCAGTTAAGCATCTGACTTCAGCTCAGGTCATGATCTCACAGTTTGTGAGTTCAAGCCCCACGTCAGGCTCTGTGCTGATAGCTCAGGGCCTGGAGCCTGCTTTGGATTCTGTGTCATCTCCTTTCTCTGCCCCCCCCCCCCCCCCCATGCTCATGCTCTGTCTCTCAATAATAAATAAACGTTAAAAAAATTTTTTTTTAATTACACTGCAGGGGCTCCTGGATGGGTCAGTTGGTTAAGCATTTGACTCTTGATCTTGGCTCAGGTCATGATCTCACGGTTATAAGTTTGAGCCCCACATCAGGCTCTGCGCTGACAGCATGGAGCCTGCTTGGGATTATCGCTCTGCCCCCCCCCCCCCCAAAATTAATAAACACTAAAAAAATTTTTTTTAATAAAAATAAGTAAAACTAAAATTACACTGCAGCTCTCCCCCCTTCCCTTTGTTTTACTCCATAGCACTTAATATAATCTTATATGCCATATGTTTAACTTAATCTGTTGTCTTTTTACCCCAACTAAAATGAAAGTTCCTTGAGGATAGGTAATTTTTATTCAGTCTGTTGTGTTTAGTGCCATCAGCTGGAGCAGTGCCCAGCATATGGTAAACAATAACTAAACATTTGTTGAATGAATAGTAAATGTGGTTGAATATATAGCAGATGAGTAAAGAAAATATTTCAGGTTAGGGTGAAACTATATTAACCAAGTCTAGAAATGATATGGTTAGAGCCAATAAAGAAAACTAGTTTGCCATTTCATTTAAAAGCAATGATTTAAGCCTATAGGAGAGTTACTCTGATGAAACTAAAAATACATTCTTACATATTCTTTGAACACAGGCCCTGTACTTTATTAAGGAATCCACTGTGTCAAAATCTGTTAACAAGTTAGCCAAGGGTCACAGTTGAAGAAACTCACCTAGATGGGACTAGGAAGGCAGATGTGGGAATATCTGGTGATACTGGCCTTTTTCAGTAAAGTAAGGCCTAGCTCTAGAGAAACTATACACCTGGGACTCTGATGCAGCCTGGGCTGTGGTTTTTCCTAGTTGTCCCAAGAATGTGAACAGTTCCTAGAAACAAGATTTTCTTTTTGTTGGGCCATGGGTGCCAGAGTGATGATGGCTATATTGCCTGGAGGTGGAAGAACTTGCCAAAGCTCAGTGGGAGAGTTCATTCTGCAGCACCTTGTATGCCTCCTATGTTACTTCAGTTTTAAGTACCAAAGTGTTTTTTTGCTTGTTTATGTATTTTTTTTTTTTTGTATAATATCATAGTATTTGTAAGCTTAGCATTTAATAGAGGTTTTTCTAGTGTGTGAATCAATATACCAAAAATTAATACACTGGTGGTTTGAATATTATATGGTCAATTATATATACTATGTATATAATACATAGTGTAATGTATTATGTGGGGAAGAGTATGACCTGTAGATTATTTTGTATTAATAAAGTCTAATCCAAGTGATTTTATTTTTTATTTTTTAATTTTTTTAAACGTTTGTTTATTTTTGTGAGAGAGACAGAGCATGAGCAGGGGAGGAGCAGAGAAAGAGGGAGATACAGAATTCGAAGCAGGTTCCAGGCCTTGAGCCATCAGCACAGAGCCCGATGTGGACCTTGAACACAGGAACCATGAGATCATGACCTGAGCCAAAGTTGGAAGCTTAACCACCTGAGCCACCCAGGAACCCCCAAATGCTTTTAAAGATCAACCAAATAGATTTCAGGGTTGCCAATCTTAAAAATTTAATTACCCAACTAATACCCTTCCTTGAATATTTGGCCTTTCCTTTTTTTTTTTTTTAATTATTAAATTTTTTTTATGTTTATTTTTGAGACAGAGACAGAGCATGAATGGGGGAGGGTCAGAGAGAGAGGGAGACACAGAATCCAAAGCAGGCTCCAGGCTCTAGGCTCTGAGCTGTTGGCACAGAGCCCGAGGCGGGGCTGGAACTCATGAACCATGAGATCATGACCTGTGCAGAAGTCGACGCTTAATTGACTGAGCCATCCAGGCACCCCAAGGACTTTTCAACTTCACACAGAAGTATAGAGAGATTTTAATTTTCCTAAGAAAATATTTATGAATCTGTAATACACATGAACAGATGAGCACTAAAAATCTCAAAATTCAATAACACATAGAGCATAACTGCTTTGATTTTAGAAATTGTATATTTTCTTATCAGGAGTTATCTACCATATCTTTGGGAAAGTCACTTTTTCCATGGAGCATATAATATTGAACAGTATAACTTTTCATTGAATCTGATGAGACAAATTGGTCATAAAATGTATTACAAGATAACTAAAACATAGACCTACTGTATGAAGGGTTTGTATGTGAACCACTTAAATATATCCTATGTAGTTTTTGTTTTTCAAAAGAGTGATGCTGATCTGTGCTTTCAGCCAGACAGTAGTAAATAGACAACAACACCAGTTATCTACTGAGACCACTGCAAATTTGTAGTTGATAAAATTTCTTTTTGCATCTGTATACAATGTATGAGGAAATGTCTATTGATGTCTTCTGCCCGTTTTTAATTGGATTATTTGTTTTTTGGTTGTTAAGTTGTATAAGTTCTTTATATATTTTAGATGCTATCCCTTTATCATTTGCAACAACGTGGATGGAGCTAGACAGTATAATGCTAAGTGAAATAAATCGGAGAAAGACAAATACCATATGATTTTACTCATGTGGAATTTAAGAAATAAGACAAGCAAAGGAGAAAGAAAAAGAATAAACCAAGAACAGACTCCTAACTATAGAGAACAAATTGATGGTTATCAGAGGGGAGGTGGGTGGGGAGATGAGTAAAATAGGTGATGGGGATTAAAGAGTACACATCATGATGAGCACTGAGTAATGTACAGAATTATTGAATTACTCTATCATATATCTACAACTAGTATAACACTGTATGTTAACTATACTGGAATTAAAATATTTTTAAACTAACAAAAAAAAATGTAGTGTGGGGCTTGTCAGGAGGAATGGAAAAGGCTTCTTTCAGAACATTTTCCACATTGTCATCTGGGGACAGAAAATCTCCCCAAACACTTGCCCAATTAGCTCTTGATGGAATGGTCTTGCACAGTCTGACCTGTTTTTACATATCCATTCATTTGATTTATCAGTTTCACTAGAGTGATTTGTGCATTTTGTTTTGAGGTGGTAAGTAATAGATGAGGGGGGTGGGGAATGAAATCATGAAAAACAATGATAATTTTTTTTTAATTCTTTTAATGTTTTTTATTTATTTTTGAGAGAGACACAGAGTGTGAGCAGGGAGCAGGCAGAGAGAGAGAGGGAGACACAGAATCTGAAGCAGGCTTCAGGCTCTGAGTTGTCAGCACAGAGCCTGACATGGGGCTTGACTCACAAACCGTGAGAATGTGACCTGAGCTGAGGTCAGTTGCTTAACTGACTGAGCCACCCAGGCGTTCCACAATGATAATATTTAAAATTTTTTTTTATAATGTTTTTTATTTATTTTTGAGACAGAGAGAGACAGAGCATGAGCAGGGGAGGGGCAGAGAGAGAGGGAGGCACAGAACCTGAAGCAGGTCCCAGGCTCCGAGCTGTCGCACAGAGCCCGACACGGGGCTCGAACTCACGGACTGTGAGATCATGACCTGAGCTGAAGTCGGATGCTTAACCAACTGAGCCACCCAGGCGCCCCGACAATGATAATATTTAATAAGACTGTTTTCATTTCCAGTGGCTTTGAAGCGTATGCTGAATTTCAATGTGCCTCATGTTAAAAACAGCACTGGAGAACCAGTATGGAAGGTAAGAGACTTTATTTTAATTTTAATTTAACTTTATTTAATATTTTAACTTTAATTTATTTTAATTATTTTTGCTTGGTCTTTATTGGTGGTGATTGGAGGGAATTTCTTGTTAATGCTGAACAGTAGCGCATTTTAGTTATGCATGGAGAGTTTATTTTTATTTAACATGGTTTCTTAATGTGAATCTTTTTAATAAACATTTTATGGAGGGAGACAGGCAAGGATAATAATATGCATCCAGGGAATCCAGCTGATCTCTTGAATGGCCCCTCACTAGTAGGTCTTTCATCTGGTTGATGTTTTGTTCCTTAGCTTTGCAGGTCCAGAATTTGGATCTCGCAAGCTTGTTCAAGGTTAGTCAGACTTGGGTAGAGAGTGATCTGTAAACCAGAATGCCAGTTTTAACCGACTCATGAGACAGTGATTTGTAAACCATAATGCTGGTTAATTTATGATATATAAAACTGTCAGTAAAATTGTTAATTGGACCAGAAAGCAATCTATAATATTTCTCCCTTGAGAAATGATGAAGTACCTTTAAAAATTCCTGTTCTTTAAGCTTGTTCATTTTAAACTTTATACTTTCTTTCTTCAGACAGACTAGAATTCAGCTGCTTAGGTTTACACTTGTTAGTTTATAGTCACTTTATATTTCTTTTTTGTTAATAATTGAGAACAACTCAACCTGGTAACTATTTGGGGTGTTTTGAAAACTCTGATGATCCTTATAAGTCCTTTGGTTAACTCTAAAGATGGTTAAGGTCATCTATATGAATTCCTAGGTTAAGCTTCAAAATATCCCCTAATTTTTGCCTTCTTTCATGTTTATTTGTGGGCATCCTGTTTTTGCTCCTTGAATAAACAATGCTCGATTATTGTTTCTAAAGCCTTTATTAAGCTTTTGAATTAAATAGCTCGAGAATTTCTTGGGTACAATCTGATTTGTGTCAAATTCTTTCCCTATCCATTACTTATGTATCACAAGATTAATAATATAGATATATTGAGATTTAGAGATGGAAGATATTTATGAGAAATGAAACACCCAACCTCTTAGAACTAGAGCAGAAGAGTTTTAGCTTTTATTTTTTAATTTTTTTTATGTTTTTATTTTATTTTTGAGAGAGAGCATGAGTGGGGAAGGGGCAGAAAGAGAGGGAGACACAGAATCAGAAACAGGCTCGAGGTTCTGAGCCGTCGGCACAGAGCCCGATGCGGGACTCATGGATGGTAAGATCATGACCTGAGCCGAAGCCAGACACTTAACTGACTGAGCTACCCAGGCACCCAAGAGTTTTAGCTATTCTAAAGGAAATGCTGTCATATAGGAAACACATTTTTTTATGACAGCATGTTTCATCCCTCATTAGCAATTTCTTACTCTGTAAAGAATTATTGATGTAGTTGTAAAGAAACACTAGTTGAAATTTCTCTTTTATTAGCCTTAACTCTAAAACTAATTTTAAGTTAGAAGATTCAGAGTTCTTTCTACCCCTCAAAGATGTCAGTTATAATATTTTAGAATGTGAAGAAATGTATGTGACAGAATAAGGCTAGCATGTACTCTTTAGGGACTTAATTCTTTAAAATTGTTTATTTATGTTTATTCATTTCCTGAGAGAGAGTCACACAGGGGAGGAGCAGAGAGAGAGGAAGACACAGAATCTGAAGCCTGCTTCAGAGCTCTGAGCTGTCAGCACAGAGCCCAATTCAGGGCTTGAACCCAAGAACCACAAGATCATGGCATGAACCGAAGTCAGATGCTTAACCGGCTGAGCCACCCAGCCAACCCAGTCACTCACTCGTTTTTTAAATGAGCATCTTACTAACCTGAGATGCTTAAATTACCAAATTTTCTTTACAGTGTTAGAACCTGTTACCCATTAGTTTTGAGAGGGACTATTTTTACTTCTCTCTTTTTAGAAAGGATTGATGTAAACTTGGTGGGGAAGTGTATGTGAGTTTGCTGAATATTAAAGATCCTTTATTATAGCTTAAGATAAGTATTTTGTAGTTGCTAGTATGTTTATCCTAGCAAAAATATTCTATGAGAATAAATTTATGTAATATTAATTTAGCCTAAGTGATCATGCTTTAAAAACTAGATTATGACATACGTGAACGTTTTGGGCAATGACAGAAAATATTAAATTGAGGTAAGTATAAGAATTCAGCATACATGATTTATTAAAATAGAATATACTTCAACATTGTCTTAATATGAGCTCTCTGTCAGCTGTTTACTGATAATGTTTCGAAAACACGTTTTTTTTTAAACCAGGTGCTCATTTATGACAGATTTGGCCAAGATATCATCTCTCCACTGCTATCAGTAAAAGAGCTGAGAGACATGGGAATCACTCTGCATCTGTGAGTTTTAACATGTTTCTAATAATGACATTTGTTTTCAGATACATTGCTAAAGGATATCTTTGGCCACCTTGAAATCCAGTTATTAAAGGACATCATTTATACAGAAAATGTTAGGTTACAGTACTTGTATAAAACAACATTTAACTATTTACTTTGAAGTTAGAAATAATTCTCAGTCTGAGGTTTTATAATTTCAGAATTTAAATTTTCTCTCTCATGTCTTTTCGTAAAGACTAGTTTACCCTCTTATATGAAAGAACAGAACTGGTTGTCTTAAGTTCTCTTCCATCTCTGAAAATTTTTTATTCCTTCAGTTTGAATATGGTTTTTATTTATTTTTTTTAATTTTTTTTTTTGGCATTTATTTATTTTTGATAGAGACAGCACAAGTCAGGGAGGGGCAGAGAGAGAGGGAGACACAGAATCTGAAGCAGGCTCCAGGCTCTGAGCTGTCAGCACAGAGCCCAACGTGGGGCCCAAACTCAGAAACCGTGAGATCATGACCTGAGCTGAAATTGGACGCTCAACTGACTGAGCCACCCAGGCACCCCTGAATATACTTTTTAAAGAATGTCTAAATTAGTTTATCGTTAATATGAAAAATTTAAGTATCTATGGGATAATGATTGTTAACCACTATAGGAGCTATCTATGTTGTCTTCTTAACTACTGAATGTATTTGATTATATTATTTCTGGTATGTTTGATAAATATAACAAATCTGTCTCCCTCTGTCTCTGCCCCTCCCCTGCTCTCTTTCTCTCTCGAAAATAAACATTAAAGTGTGTGTGTGTGTGTGTGTGTGTGTGTGTGTGTGTATATATATACACACACATACACACACACACACACACACACACACACACACACACACTTGATTTTACTTATGGTTAAATTTTTTCATTGTTTTTTTTTTTTTTTTTTTTTTTTTTTTTTTTTTAAATTTTTTTTTTTCAACGTTTATTTATTTTTGGGACAGAGAGAGACAGAGCATGAACGGGGGAAGGGCAGAGAGAGAGGGAGACACAGAATCGGAAACAGGCTCCAGGCTCTGAGCCATCAGCCCAGAGCCCGACGCGGGGCTCGAACTCACAGACCGCAAGATCGTGACCTGGCTGAAGTCGGACGCTTAACCGACTGCGCCACCCAGGCGCCCCAATTTTTTCATTGTTTTTAAAGACTCCTCCAGCTTCCTGTTTTCCCTCTCTTGGAGAACTGAATTTTTCCTCTGCTCACCCTCCCCCAAACATATTTCTGTGAAAAATGGGAATAAAATTGCTATTGAATGTGCTTTAGTTCTTATTCAGGAAGAATATTGGTATTAGAAATAAAGGTGATTGTAATAGAAGAGAAGAAGACTGACATTAGGATCTTACTAACAAATAATGTTAGCACTGATAAAAGGAGAAGCCTGGGTTAAACGATTAATTGAAGCAAGAGCTTTTAGTGTACTGGTCATTGTCTATAAAATGATTCATCCTTGATTTGAGAAGTACTGTTTTAAATGATCTTTTTAGATAAATGACTAAGAAAAAGTTGAATTTTATGTTCTTTAGGCTTTTACACTCTGATCGAGATCCTATTCCAGATGTTCCCGCAGTGTACTTTGTAATGCCAACTGAAGAAAATATTGACAGAATGTGCCAGGTAATATGAGTTCTTATATGTAGAGACAGGTTTTTTAAATTTTTTATTTATATTATTAATCAAATAATTTTTTTCAGGAATAGAATTTAGTGATTCATCATTTAACATTTAATAGCCAGTGCTCATCCCAACCAGTATCCTCCTTAATGCCCCTCTCCCCTTTAGCCCTTGCCCCCATTCAACACCCCTCCAGCGACCCTCCATTTGTTCTCTAGTTTTAAGAGTGTCTTATGGGTTGTCTCCCTTCCTATTTTTATATTATTTTTGCTTCCCTTCCATTATGTTCTCCTGTTTTGTATCTTAAATCCCACATATGAGTGAAGTCATATATTTGTCTCTGACTGAACTAATTTCACTTAGCATAATACGTTCTAGTTCGATCCACAGAGTTGTAAATGGCAAGATTTCATTCTTTTTGGTTGCCGAGTACATTTCATTGAATATGTATACCACATCTTCTTCATCCATTCAGCAGTTGGTGGACATTTGGGCCCTTTCCAAACTTTGGCTATTGTCAGTAGCCGAACGTTGGGGTACATGTGTCTCTTGGAATCAGCATTGTTATATCTGTATTTAACTCTAGCAATTTTCTTCCTTATCTCTGTAGACATATATAATATCCAAAACAGTTTCATTTCAGAAATACAAGATTTATCCTAGTTGTTTCTTTTTCCCTTTACAAATTTGTAACTCCTTTTTCTGACAGTGACAAACATGACTCCCAATATCCTCAACATACTTATTTTCTCAGAACTCATAATTATTAGTCCTTTATCCTTTAACCAATGTCCCAACCTTTGTTAAACCACTGCCCTGCTTGCTACCTTCTTCACACAGCCTCCAAATCCTCAGTTTTTCACATTTAAACATCTCCAATACCAGATGCATCTTAAAATTGATGGTGTGTTATAGAATTTTATTGGCAGCATTAATTCTTTCTTGGTGTTACATAACATAATGGTGCCTCTTTCAATTGACATTTTCTTAGATTCAAAGAAATGCAGGCATACCTTGTTTTATTAGGTTTCACAGATAATTCACTTTTTTAGAAAGAGAAGGTTTGTCACAACCCTGCATCAAGCAGGTCTGTTGATGCCATTTTTCCAATAACATTAACTCACTTTCTGCCTGTCACGTTTCGGTAATAATCAGACTATTTCAAACTCTTTTATTACTATATTTGTTATAGTGATCTGTGATCAGTGATAATTCACTGAAAGCTTAAATTTTTTAGCAATGAAGTATTTTTTTTTTTTAATGTTTATTTATTTTTGAGACAGAGAGAGACAGAGCATGAACGGGGGAGGGTCACAGAGAGGGAGACACAGAATCTGAAACAGGCTCCAGGCTCTGAGCAGTCAGCACAGAGCCCGACGCGGGGCTCGAAATCACAGACCGCGAGATCATGACCTGAGCCGAAGTCGGACACCTAACCGACTGAGCCACCCAGGCGCCCCTGAAGTATTTTTTAATTAAGGTATATACTCTTTTTTTAGACATAAGACTCTTGCACACTTAATAGACCACAGCATAGTGTGAACATAATTTTCATAGACACTGGGAAACCAGAAAATTATTTTGACTCATTTTATTACAATGTTCGCTTTATTGTGGTGGTCTGGAACTGAACCTGCAATATATCCAAGGTATGCCTGTATGGTTATTTAGATATCTGTTTTTCCTAGAGTTTAAGAAGATAAGTAAATTTGATTTAAGAATTTGCATAACTTAAATTATAGTACTTTTGGATGATTGAGAAGTAATACTTCTGGAATTGGTCATTGGAATTATGTCTGAACAGTGAAGGAAGTGTGTTGTTTTATTAAGAGCAATAGAAGGTATTAGCTGCAAAATATAATAAGCATTTTACTATACAAGAGAGCCATTTCTGGAGATTTTTGAGAAAAAGGGAAATAAACTATTTCAAAGCAGTCTTGTGTGATACTATAATTAGTAGAATTTTATTGATAATAGAATTATAACTTTAATTATTAATATATAGGTCCATTATATCTGGCAACCAAGTAACTAGTACTTCTACATAACTTTCTTCTCTTGGGTTTTTTTTAATTGTCATTTAAATATGTGTATTATCCTCCAAAATCTTACTCTTACAGTATCTAAATGATTTCTGTCTGTGGTCATCTTTTATATGTGTGCATAGGAATGAAGTATTCATTGTATTTATAGGATCTGCGAAATCAACTCTATGAATCATATTACTTAAATTTTATTTCTGCTATTTCAAGAAGTAAACTGGAAGATATTGCAAATGCAGCATTAGCTGCTAGTGCAGTAACACAAGTAGCCAAGGTAAGAGATTTTGATTAGCTGATGACATTTTGTTAATGTAAAATTTAGTGTATTTTAAAACCTGTTAGTTCACTTAAGTTTCTCATTTACAAAAGATGAGGTCAACCTAAGAAATATTTAGACTCAATACTTTTTTTGATAATGTAAATTACCTATAATTTGAACTAGGCCGAATACACCAAACTAATGGTACCTGTTATTTGATGAATTTGAAAGATAAAAATAAAATGCTTAATCAGTCTTTGTTTTAGTCTAGGATTTGTATCATCTTTTTAGCTCAACTTAGAAATAGTTTGACAGTTGGGTTGTTACAAATTATACTAAAAATATGTTGACATTATTTTATTTATAGTTACTATAGTCACCATATTATCTTCAGGTCTTACTTAGGAGAGAAGATCCAACGAAGTTACGTTACATTTTATAAGAGGGAAGGAATTTACAACAGGCCAGCAGTTCTACATCATATTTACCATTTACATAGGTTCAGCTTAGTTATAAATAAATCTGGAAAATCTTTTCTTGGTTATAGCAGTACTGTGCCTTGTGCTTCTTGACATTGGACAAGACATGAAATTCTAGGGAATCATATAGGACAAATAAAAGACAAAACAACCATGCATTTGCTTCCCATTTTTTCCCACTGAGTTTTCATTCTAAGATTTAGATAGTCTACTATTACTTCTGATTAGTTTTTGAGGCTTATGTTTTAATGTTCTTTCTTTTCAAAGTTTATTATTTTACATAAAATAATAGGAATGGTTTTCAGTTTGTTTAACTAAATTCAGTGTACTTCTAAGAATTTTCTTAATTTTTCTCCTGATTTGCCCTTCTAAAGAACTAGTATAACTTTTTTCCCACTTATAAGTGTTCATGGTGGAAAAATTGTTACTATGACTTACTTAGGAAAGTGTGATTAAAGTGAACATAAAAATTAAATTGCAATTTTTTTCTTCAAAACTGATATACATTCCCATCCCAAGCACAGTTTTTGAAAAAATCTTTTTATCTTCATAAATGTTGTTATCTGAAGATAGTACTCTCCTCCTTGATAATTTATTGACCAAAGTCTTGTTTATATTCCTTTTTAATATCAACTCCTCATTCTTACCCAATGAGGCAATCTGCCACATGGTATAATTTTTAGTTATTAAATATAATGGTAATTTTTTCCATTATTTTCCATTGGTTGATTAAGTCAAGCTAAATGTGCTTTCAGTATTGCAAAATTGGGGTGACTGGCTGGCTAGGTCAGTGTAGCATGCAACTCTTGGTCTCACAGTTAGTGAGTTTGAGGCCCACATTTGGCTCTCTCCTGTCAGCTGGAGCCTGCTTTGAATCCTCTGTCCCCACCCCACTCATTCTCTTTCTCTTTCAAAATAAATAAAATTTTCAAAAATATTGTAAAATTGATGTATAAACCTTTTCTTTTATTTCCAGGTTTTTGATCAGTATCTCAATTTTATTACTTTGGAAGATGATATGTTTGTATTATGTAATCAAAATAAGGAGCTTGTTTCATATCGTGGTATGTAAAAACAGGAATATTGTAATTCGTTAAAATGAGTGATGTACTGTAAAAAAAAAAATAGCACATTTAGTACTCTCAAAAACCAGCTTTGTTTACAGTAGTACAACTGTAAAAGATTTTTTAAAGCACACAAAACAAGTCTTAGACTGAATTTTGTCACATAAAACAACATGTACTAGACGTGTTTTGCAAGCTCAATGAAGTACCAAACCTCTAACTTTTTAGGTACCTACCCCACAGCAGCTTACATGAATGGTTTTTTCATGACAAGTAAGACAGTATTTTAGTAGTAGGATTCAATGAGTCTTCTACTACTTTGACTCTTGGACAAGGACAAGTTACTCTGCTTCTCTGTGCTTTAGTTTTCGTCATCGGTAAAGTGGGAATAATAATACTATCTACCTCACAGACTTTTTGTGGGAATTAATTGGATTAGTGTGTGTAAAATGCCTAGAAAGGCACATAAGTATTCACAAAAGGTTGGCTAAGGCGTCAACAGCTACTATAGCACTATTAAGGAATGAAGTATAGGTGCCATTTTCAAATACAGATTGTTAGACTCCCTTGATTTTTATACCTTGTTTATTCACCAGTAGATTGAATATTTGTATTTGATCAAATGCTATCTAACCATCTCTGGAGTTTGCATTCCCACTTTTGGTAAACAGACCATTCCTGGATGTAGATTAAAACTAACAGGCCACACATGCATACAACCACACAACACCTATACCACATTTTATTGTCTGTGTTGCTTTTTCTGTGTGTGAAACACTTAACATGAGTTCTACTTCTTTAACCTTTTTAAGTATACAATACAGTATTTACTATAGATAGTGTTGTATAGCAGATCTCTAAAACTTACTCATCTTGCCTACCTAAAACTTATATTTCCATTGATTATTTATATGGAATATTTTAAAGGAAACGCAGACTATAGGAGATAATGATTAGCCAGTTTATTGAAATAATCAATAATTTTGCTCCTTTAGGATTGAGATGTTTGTGGCTAAAATTTCAGTGGTTCTTTTTTTTTTTTTTTTTTTTTTTTTAACGTTTATTTATTTTTGGGACAGAGAGAGACAGAGCATGAGCGGGGGAGGGGCAGAGAGAGAGGGAGACACAGAATCGGAAACAGGCTCCAGGCTCTGAGCCATCAGCCCAGAGCCCGACGTGGGGCTCGAACTCACAGACCGTGAGATCGTGACCTGGCTGAAGTCGGACGCTCAACCGACTGCGCCACCCAGGCGCCCCAATTTCAGTGGTTCTTAAGTGGAGAGTATGTCCATCTAACAGGACATTTGGAAACATAGAAGGGTGTTTCTAATTGTCACATTTAGCTGGACTCTACTAGCATTCATTGAGCAGGGACTAAGGATGCTAGATGTTCTGCAGTGTGTAAATGATGCTCATAACTGAAAACTATCTGCTCAAAATGCCAGTGGTACCTATTATGAAATACTGGACCAGATGTTAAGCTCCCTGAGAGAAGAGAACATCAATTTTTTGTTTTTACTGAGCTCTGTAGCATGCTTTGTTGGTGAAATTAAACAACATCCTTAAGTGTTTGGTGAATTACCCACGTCATAGATTTTTGACAGTTGTTACTTAGATAAATCTATTTACAATTAACTGAGTTGTAAATTAATTAGCTGTTTAAGAGGTGCCAGGGTGGCTCAGTTGGTTAAGTGACCGACTTCATCTCAGGTCATGATCTCAACGGTTGGTGAGTTCAAGCCCCACGTCGGGCTCTGTGCTGACAGCTCAGAGCCTGGAGCCTGCTTCAGATTCCGTGTCTCCTCTGTCTCTACCCCTCCCCTGCTCACACTCTGTGTCTCTCTGTCTTTCATGTTGAAAGCCCAGTTTTCCTTCAGCTAACCTTAAGCTAAACTTACCAATTGTTAGATTATTTGTAAATCTGGTTATATAAAAACAAAGCACCTTGTGCTTACTTCAGCAGCACATAGACTAACATTAGAACCATACAGAGATTATTGTGGCCCCTATGCAAGGATAATATGCACATTCATGAAGTGTTCCATTAAAACAAAGCAAAACAAACAAAAAACTAACCAAGCACCTTAACTTTTTTGATATGTTAACTCAGATTAAACAGACTAGATTCTAATCAGTCCCAATGAACAAGCTTAGTCTGCATACTTGGTTTGCTGAATTCCCTTAAACAGTTTAAATTGCATTTATAAATTTAGTATTTTCTTTAAATACTTTAAAAATGAGACCAGGCAAATTTATAAATCTAATATTTAAAGAATTTGTAAAAATAATTAAATTTATAGTGAGCCTAAATTCATTACACCTTCACATACTTATAAATGTAATTAATTTTTTTTCTTAAAGAATCAGAAGTCTGAAATTATTAAGAATTAACTTAAGAATTAAATTTAAAGTACAAGTTTAATTTTAAAGCATAATTACGTGATTAATTATCTAGATTCTCAATAGTATATTTATAATATTAATAGATAGTTCTATAAGCACTTTACAATACAGGTTCATTTACTTCTCAGAGTAACTTTGTGAAGTAGGTATTATTCCCATTTTCTGAATGAAGTAACCAAGGCACTGAAATTCAGTAACTTGATAAGAAAATGGCAGAACGAGGTTACTAAACCAAGGCACTCAATCCAGAGACAGTGCTCTTAACCATTTGGTAATGATGTGCCAAATCCTCTCAGACATTGCAAGTGCTTTAAGTGATCGTGTTAAACAGATTATCCCAAACATAAATATGTTGATATCATGGCTTTTATTAATATCATCTACTTTTCATGAATTGGGAATTTATCCAATAAAGGAAGCAGATTTATCTTTTCAAAGTCAGCTACTATCTCAAACCAAGTTGTTAACATAAATGAGTTGAGGTCATTGATGGGCATTTTTTTTGACTCTTCGAGTCAGTTCTCATTTAGAGGTGTGAGACCAGGTCATAGGACCTCAGGGCTGAAGGCTTCCATTTGGATTTTACCTGTACCAGTGATTGACAGAATGAGTTGAGTATTTCTCCGGATTGGTGTAGCTTGAATTTACATAATTTACATTGTATCTTTGTCCATTTCTGTAATATCATTGAATGAATGAATGACAGTGTGCAACATTAGCACATTCCCTCATCCAGATTCTGTATTGCCTGGTTGAATTCTTTATTATTTTTATGTTCTCTGCATGGTTCATACTTTCTTTAAATATTTTAGTATATCCAGTTGGATTCTGCTTTCCTCTCATGATAATCACAAGTTGTATTGAGTTTTATATTTGTTTTCACATTTGGGGTGTTGGGAAATTAAAAATATTATATAGATAATATTTTTAGTCCAGTCAGTCTCTTAAAAATATTTACTGAGCATCTTGTCAGATACTGGGCCAAGGTATTGTGTGAGATGGAAGATGAGTAAGGTAAGGTCTTTGTCTAGCATAGTCTTCACAGCAGTGTGGGTTTTTTTGTTTTGTTTTTTTAATGTAGCCCTAAGATCCTCTGAGGTGCTTGTCAAAATTGCAGATTTCGGGTGCTTGGGTGGCTCAGTTGGTTAAGCATCTGACTTCAGCTCAGGTCATGATCTCACAGGGTTCATGAGTTTGATTCCATGTCAGGCTCTCTGCTCTCAGCACAGAGCCTGCTTCAGATCCTCTGTCCCCCTCTCTCTCTGTGCCTCCCCATCCCTCCCACTCTCCCCACCCCCATCTCTCTCTCAAAAATAAGTAAACATTAAAAAAAAATGGCAGATTTCTTAGAATTATCAGAATCTATTGAATTGAATCCCTGAGGAAAAGGGCTAAGAAACTTGAATTTTTAATAGCTTCCAGAGAAACTTTCTCTTCTTTCATATTCCTAGAGTGATTCTTATACCCACTGAAGTTAAGAAACCACTTAGGTACAGTGTAATGCGTCAGAAAAGAAATTCATGTAACTTAATATAATACAAAGAAAATTATATGTGACACTGGTCTTGCAGTAATTGATTTGCATTGTCCTTTTCTGGCAGTAGTTGGTTAATGAGATCAATAGTTTCTGGAAGCTATCTAATGTTTGTGAATAAAATTATGGAATAGGATTTTTTTAATTTTCTGGCAAAAATTTTGTATACTTTATGTGGTAGATTTTTTTCTTAATACTACTCTGATATTGAGGTATTGTGTTTCTTTGAGATAGTATAATTTTTAATGGATACTCATTCACTTAAAAGTTTAACACATAAAAAGTTTTACTTGTTTAAGTATTACTAATGTTATCAAGGCATAAATTTTGGTACTTTTTCCCCCATTTGTTACTTTAGCCATTAACAGGCCAGATATCACAGACACAGAAATGGAAACTGTTATGGACACTATTGTTGACAGCCTCTTCTGCTTTTTTGTTACACTGGGTAAGTTTTCAAATCTTTCTGGTTATTTCTTCAAAATAAATTACTTGACAGCTCATTTTCATCTGTTACAAGATCCTCTTGTCTGGATCGCTGTAGGCTCTCTCTCCAGAATTGGGATAAAACATATATACTGTATTATACAGAACCATAATTTTTCTAATAATTTGATGTACTTAATTCCTGTTGAGTTAGCATTTCATAGCTCTGTTGGGTTGTTTCCTTAGATGTCTTTGGTAATTATAATTTTCTACATTTGAATGGTTTGATGGTGACTTAAACTATGTGCCTGCTAATTTTCTTTTAATATTCCATTAGGAAAAATTTCAGATATACTTTTAAGTAGAAAGATAAGTGTAACTATTAAGGTACACTCAGAAGGTTCCAGAAAACACTAAATTTACATATAATGTTAATCTATACTCTCAGAATTTTAAACATTTCTTTGGTATGTCTAAATTTACTTACAGCTACTTTGCATTCAGTGCCTAACGTGTCATTTTATGCTTTAGTATTACTAATAGATGTGTTTAGAAACCTTCAAATTGTGGGGCACCTGGCTCAGTTGGTTGAATGACCAACTCGGTTTCAGCTCGGGTCATGATCCCAGGGTTGTGGGATCCAGCCCCATGTTGGGCTCCATGCTGAGTGTGGAGCCTGCTTAAGATTCATTTCCTCTCTCTCTCCCTCTCTCCCTCTCTCCCTCTCTCCCTCTCCCCCTCTCCCCCTCTCCCCCTCTCTCCCTCTCCCCCTCTCCCCCTCTCTCCCTCTCTCCCTCTCTCCCTCTCCCTCTCTCCCTCCTTCCCTCCTTCCTTCCTCCTCTCCCTACCCCCCTGCTCCTCTCCCCTGCTCGAATTCTCTCCCTCTAAAAATAAAGTTTTTTAAAAAATAAATAAGTATCTAAAAAAAGGAACCTTCTAATTGCAATTTTAATTTTGTAGACGCTGAAAACCTTAACAGTTAAAATGATCACACTGGAAGGTTTCTCCATTTCACAAATGAGAAAATTAAGCAAAAAACAGATACTGTGAATAGTTAAAGATATAGACAAGTTTGAGGAGAATTTGCATGCAAATTTTGGGGTCCCTCCTTTTAGGGATTTTCTCCCATAATTTCCAGCCCTGAACTCCAGTCTTTGATTCCTTAGCTCATTAAGTCTTCTGTTTTCTGCCGAGCTCTTTCTCTTCTGTGCCTTGCAAACTGGAAAGTAACTTCAGAGGAAAGCTGGTTAACAGCGTATCTCAGTTTTCAAATCTAGCTGTTCTTTCAAGAGTTTTACATTCCTCCACTTTCTGCCTGCTTTTGAGTACCTTCAGTACCTTCAAGTGGAGTTGTTACTGTTGTAAACAAAGCACATGTATATATAACTTTCAGTCATTAAACAGACATAATTAACCTTCCTATTTGCCATCCTACACGTTCTCCATAAATGTGCTGAATGCTAAGGTTTTCGTGGATGTAAGATTGTTTTACCTTGATGATCGTTGTGTTCTCATGATAAAGGTAGATTGAAAAAGAGCAGTATAAAGACCATTGAAGTATTAGAGCTACCTTTATTATATACAGTGTTAGAAAGTGATTTTTGCAAAAGAGAAATTGAAATTTCTGCCAGTCTGATATAGGAGGATGTCAATAAGAAGCTGTTAAATGAAAAAAAGCAAATTTAAGAACAGGATGTATAATACCTCTTTTTGTTTTTTGTACTCTTCATAAACGCACTTAATAAGACTATATGGGGCGCCTGGGTGGCTCAGTCAGTTAAGCGTCTGACTTCAGCTCAGGTCACGATCTCGCGGTCCATGAGTTCGAGCCCCGCGTCGGGCTCTGGGCTGATGGCTCAGAGCCTGGAGCCTGCTTCCGATTCTGTGTCTCCCTCTCTCTCTGCCCCTTCCCAGTTCATGCTCTGTCTCTCTCTCTCTCAAAAATAAATAAACGTTAAAAAAAAAAAATTAAAAAAAAAAAAAAGACTATATGTAGAAAATAACCTGAAGACATCCATGTCTAATTCTTAGTGGGGATTCTTTCTTTCTTTCTTTCTTTCTTTCTTTCTTTCTTTCTTTCTTTCTTTTTAAATATATGAAATTTATTGTCACATTGGTTTCCATCCAACACCCAGTGCTCATCCCAAAAGGTGCCCTCCTCAATACCCATCACCCACCCTCTCCTCCCTCCCACCCCCCATCAACCCTCAGTTTGTTCTCAGTTTTTAACAGTCTCTTATGCTTTGGCTCTCTCCCACTCTCACTTCTTTTTTTTTTTTTTCCTTCCCCTCCCCCATGGGTTTCTATTAAGTTTCTCAGGATCCACATAAGAGTGAAACCATATGGTATCTGTCTTTCTCTGTATGGCTTATTTCACTTAGCATCACACTCTCCAGTTCCATACACGTTGCTACAAAAGGCCATATTTCATTTTTTCTCATTGCCATGTAGTATTCCATTGTGTACATAAACCTCTTAGTGGAGATTCTTCATGGTGCTGGAGTGAAGAGGGTTAACTTTATATATTTCTAATATTATTTGAATTTTTTATAACAGGCATATATAATTTGCCCTTAAAGAAAAGAGCTTTAAAAATTTTGCTAATATTCTACATTTTTACTTTTCCAGTTGACTGAACGTGCTTTGTATAGAATTTAAAATGCAGCAATTTCAGCATATAAAGATTACAGTGTTCTCAGTTTTCTGAGATTTTCAGTGCAATTGGATTTTTTTTTTTTTTATAACTTTAGGATTTCAACCTTTGATAAAACTTGGAGTAATAAAGAGAGAAGTTAAGAGGTCTAATAGAGTTGATTCAATAATGAACTGAGGCCTTTGAGGAGCTTTTCACGTTACATGAAGAATATGTTATCTTTAAATTTTTTTTTAGACTGTAATACTTCATTGTTAATTTGTAAAATAAAGAATAATAATAACAAACCACTAAATTAACTAAGCTCTTTTCACTCTTTTCCTTTAAGTCAAATTAAAGTGAATCCTGTGAACAAACTCTGTGAACCTGTCTGTAGGAAGTCATATATTGATTTAGTTAATTCATTGAAAAAAAATCTCTGATTGCACCGATTGGCCAATGCTATATAAAAAAAATAATCTTGTTTTTTTTTGACTCCCTGATGTTTCTTTTTTTTTAAACCTTGCTTTTACTCTTGAGATAATAAATCTTCTTATATTTGTAGCCTGAAATTGTATATACTTCTATTGTATTTTTGATGCTTAGGTGTTTTATAAGTATCCATTTTAATTATTAAGAGCTGAAATCATTGCTAACTATTGTTACAATAGGTGCTGTTCCTATAATCAGATGTTCAAGAGGAACAGCAGCGGAAATGGTAGCAGTGGTGAGTTCATGCAGATATCCATTGGCAATAAATAATAATGTATCAGTTGTTTTCCATAAGTACCTCAAGTGTTTTTGTTAATATTATATGATTACTATGTGTTGTATACTGAATACCAAAAGCAAGTATTTTTATTTTTTAACATTGGAATCCACAAAAGATAAAAAGTAATCATTATGTACTTTACATGATGGAGAAAAATGATTTTCTCTGATGTGCTGTTCCAGCTTTTCCTTGTTTACTAAAACGTATCTTCGTCTTTCCGCTTTGTGTCTACAAGTAGTATTTTACACAAATTTGATCCCCTAAATCATTTTATATTTAACTTCATTTAGCAAATGTATATTGACATAACCATTTTTAAAATGAAGTTCATTTTGCTATTTTACTATATTGGAGTAAATTGAGCATTCAAAAATTTGCTTTAAAAATTAAAAAATAAGATTTAGAGAAGTTACAAAACGAATGAAAAGGAAACAAGGTAAGTGGTATTGAGAGATGGAAGATACACTCCCCTTGTTTAGTTTTCTTAGCCAAAGTGAATCATTGATTGATGGAGGGCTGCTTTCTTTCACATATCCCGTCTCTATTCTGGAACCTCTTGTGGCATCACTCTGTGGACACATTCCTTATACAAAGAGTCATGACTGGGGAAAGACGGTGGCTCATTGCAAATTGTTGCTGTACCTAAAGTAAAAACAGTGAATGAAAAGTGATTGGAAGTCAAATCAGGCCTGAGTCACAGTAGAAAAGGCATTGTTCTTTTTTAAGTTCAAGTTACGATAATATTGAATAAAGAAGCTAAAATATTTAGATTTTAGAATTGCTGTTTTGTAAAGAAATTCCAAGTTTCTTAATTATGAAACTAAGAACATATTATGATTTTCCTGAACAAAATTCTGTGAAATTGTTTTTTAAAAGTTATTATCAAATTTGATTTTTCAGAAACTAGATAAGAAACTTCGAGAAAATCTCAGAGATGCAAGAAACAGTCTTTTTACAGGCGACACACTTGGAGCTGGCCAATTCAGGTATTATGTTAGTTAATATAGGACTTGAAAAGAAATTTATAGATTTATAGCATTTTTTGGGTTGTTTTCTTATGTTATAAAATACCCTTATACTTGTAATTGAAATTTGTTTCTTTTTAATGAGGTAATCACTGTCACGGTTTTGACTCAGATTGTTCTTGTAATACAAGTGAAATATTTTATTTAATTTACGTTCTGTTGTTAGCATTTTGTCTTTTGCATTTTTGTCATCTGTAGGGGAAATTTTTCTCTTTATATGGCTTTGAAGGTCAGAAGCCATTTTATACCGATTATCATTAAGCCTGTTGGTAATAACATTAAAAATAAGTGAAAAACTTGTGATGCTTTTGTATGTCTTGAGCTATCAACTGGTTTCTGTTTTTACGTTGAAATATTTGTTTATTAAAATCAATGGGCAATATTGGTGTAAAGAAGTAGAGAAACCCACACAGATGGCTGAGAATTATTTCAAGGGGAATAGACAATATTTTGGAAAATTAATTCCTACCCCCACTTTTAGGTGAATTAATAAATAAAGCCTGTGAAAATAAACTGATACTTAGAGAGTATAATACCTTCTTGGAATGATAATTCTACGGTAAATTTCCATAGACTTCAAGTTAATTTAGATGGATCCTACGGTCTTATGTACTATTTCTATAATTTGCCGTTTATACTAGCATTGTGTTTCAATTGTTTGTTCGGCTGTCTCGGCTCCTACGTTATTTTAAGATCTTCTGTGATTTCATTGTTGGCTTTAAATATTCTTCAAAATGTTTCTCATTAAAGAGAGCAGAAATGTGAAATTCTCAGCTAATTTTTTTTTTCAACAGACGGAACTACTATAGCATATTTTACTTAACAGTTCCCTTCTTACAGTGCTCTCATAAAAGCCTTAGAAACCAATATAAAGGCACTGTTTTATTTGGATAATTTCTAAAAACTTATTTATAATAATATTAATAATAAATAATTTATAACATAGTGGTCATTTTTAATTTGTTGGATGCATTTCTAAATTATTTTAATTAGGAGTCAGTAGCCTTACTGTTGTTAAATACATTTGAATCCATTTGTAGGTTAATGATTCTCCATAAGAATTTGGCAATGTCTGGAGACCTGTTTGGCTTTGACACCTGGGTAAATGCTACTGGAATCTGGTGGGCTACATTATAGGATGCTGCTGAACATCCTACAGTGCACAAAATAAGCCCCAAATCTCACTAGTGCTGAATTAAGAAACTGCCATAGGCAATCCTTCCTTGCCTTTCACCTAGCTCTGGAGTAATAAATGATAGTAGGTGGTAACTTTGCCACTCCTACTTATTTATTGCAGAGTTTTATAATCAGTGCAGTGCATTTATAATCAGTACAGTGTAATGAGTTACTAAAATGGTCAAAGGTCTCTAGCAGGAAAAAACGTGCATAATTAATATAATCAGATAACAGTATCTTGTAAAATTGATGTATACTCTTGATACAGTACTGCCAAATTGGCAACCAGATGACTTTGTGCCTCACTTTGCTTTAAGTCTGCTTCACATCAATAATATATGAAGTATCTGGTAGGTGAATAATAATATAATTAGGTACCGTTGTGGCTTAATGCTTTTAGTTTTATATCTTATAATGGGATAGGGTTTCATAAGGTTCTTCTCTAGAGTCTGCTGTTTTGAATTTGTGTTTACAGAAAAAAAGTTGTAATTTGTTATTTGAAACTGTCAAACATTAGTGTACATTTATAAGATCCTACTCTGTCTTCTAATTGTCCCAGAAACTGACAATAGCTTTCCTTTTTTCCAGAAATGTGAAATACAAATCTGAATAGAAGCAACTTATTCTTACTTTGATAACTGTACAATTATTCTGTAAAAGTACTTGTATAGATTTTATCCTTTAAGACAATTCCCTGAGACTTAATAATCTAGCATTATACACAGGCTCTAAGTAGTCCAAAGCATAGAGCAAACTATTATGGACTGTTAGTATTAGCATACTTATTGTTCATATCAGAATGGTATATACTGAAAGGTATTAGAAAAATGGAGATGTATATACTGTTACCAGGAGTTATATAATTTTTTAAATATATTTACAGCTTCCAAAGGCCTTTATTAGTCCTTGTTGACAGAAACATAGATTTGGCAACTCCTTTACACCATACTTGGACATATCAAGCCTTGGTGCATGATGTACTGGTAAGAGGCTAAATATACTACTTTTTACTAAAATGTAGTAACATTCATTGGTCCTTTTAATTTAAAATTAACGTCATGGCTACCAAAACACAGATGAGAAGGATGGAGGTGAGAAATATGAAAGAAAAAGTGATGGGATTTGGTATCACTGGATGTGGATGATGGAGAATAGTGAAGCGTTGAATTTATGATCTTTAAAGTGTAAGATTAATCATTTGTATTGTTGCCAGTGATGGAAAGAAAAGGAATGGAGAAAATGAGTGACTTTTAAAAAAGTTTTCATACAAGTTTTTTCATTTGTTTTTCCCATACTGAGAAAGTAAATAAATAATATGTTTCTCTCTGGGGAGGAAAGCCATAATTTCTCCCTTTTTCCTGGGAATCAGGTAGCCTCATTTTATGGTAAAAAGAAATAGTAATTTTTATATTACACCACATGTTTTCTGAAGTAATTCCATATATTTAAAATCATGTTTGAAACAAAAATCTGTATTTATATGCATACATATATTCATGTATTAAATAGTGTGTATGGCATGTGATATACACAGATAAATAAAAGAGCCCCAGCCTTCAAAGGCACTGGGCAGAAAATATGTACACAAATAATTTCTGTACAAGGCATAATGTAATAAAGCCAGAATAGTCCCCATTTGATAGAAAAATTTAGACCCAAAGTTAAAGAATTTGAACCTAAATCATTTGCTCTGCAAAGACTAGCACTCTAATTTACTAATTTCTGGCCCAGGCCTCTAGGGATTATAGTATATAATAATATCGTTATTGCAAAGAGTTCCTGAAATGTCATATAGAAAAGAAATGAAAAACATGACAATAGATGGTTTTTTGTTTGGTTTGTTTCTTTAAAACCCATATTCTAGCTATAAGGTTTATTTAAATAAAGTTTTTATTTATTTTGAGGGAGAGAAGGAGAGGGAATCCCAAGCAGGCTCCGCACTATCAGTGTAGAGCCCTACACAGAGCTTGATCTCTAGGACCATGAGATCATGACCTGAGCTGAGATCAAGAGTCAGACACTTAACCAACTGAGCAACCCAGGTGCCCCTCCTGGGGTCTTGTGTTGTTTTAGACTCTAGGATGAGTGTTGATGTAATAGTAGGCAATTCTGATTCAGTGTAGAGGGCAAGAAGAATCAAAGGGACTAATGAATTAAACCCTGAGTAAAGGAACATGGAAGCTAGTTTTAGGAGGTCATGTAAGAGGCTGAAGAAGAATTCAGCAACTACTGGAGGGCCTACTCTCTGACAAAATATTTGGGGAAAGATCTAAAGGAGGTAAGGTAGTGAATTAATATCTATATGGGAGAATAGCATTCTAGGCAGAATGATGCCTAGCATGTTTAAAAGATAACAAGGTAGCCAAGATGACCAGAGCAAAGTAAGGCAGGGGGAAAATAGCAAGAGATGAAGTTAAATAGGATATGGGAAACCATGTAGCATAGGACATTATAGACTATTGTAGAGATATTGACTTTCAATTTGAGGGAAATGGGGAGCAACATGCAGTTTTGAGTAAAGGGTGACATCTGATGCACATTTTAAGAGTATCACTCTAGCTGCTGTGTTGAAAACTCTTTGGGGGGCATACGAAGAGTCAAGAGACCAGTAGGAAGCTATTGCAGTTATCTTAGCAAGAGGTAATGATGGCCTACAACAGGATGGAAATGGTAAGGGTTATGACAATTTTTGGAATGTAGAGCATAGGATTTGCTGATGAATTGGATGTGGGATCTAAGAGAAAGAGAGAAGTCAAAGATAAGTCCAGAGTATTGCTTTTGCAAATGGATAAATGTTATTTATTGAGATAGGAGAGACATGGCAGGAGAAATTTTGGGGGCGAAGATCAGATGTTCAGTTTCAGACATGTTAAATGTGAGATGCCTGTTAAAGTATTCAAGCGTAGATATCAAATAAATGTATGAGTGTGGAGTTCAAGAAGAACATCTGGTCTAGAGAAATAAATTTTGGAATAGTCCATATATAGATTTAAAGCCAAGAGATAAAAGGAGATAACTAAGGGGATGAATATAGATAGAAGAATCCAAGAACTGAACTCTGAGGCATTTTTCAACATTTAGAGGTCAAGGTGAAGAATAGGAACTAACAGTATAATGTAGCAAGAACCAACCAGAAGTGAGAGATGAGAACTAGATTTGTGGTGTTTTGGAAGGCAGTGAATTCACTCTTTTCAGGGAGGAGGCAGGAATCAACTTAGACAAATGCTCAGGACTAAGAAGTCACCAATGTGTGTGGCAACATCAAGGTTATTACTAACTGTGGTAAAAGCAGCTTCCATAGTGTAGGGGCAGAACACTGAAGTAGGTTTAAGAGAGATTGAAAGAAGAGACAGAATGAATAGAGATAAACTGAAAGAGTTTTTGCTGTTTAGCAGAATTGAGAAAAGTGGTGATTGCTGCAAGGGTGAAGTAAAAAACAATTTTTAAATGAGAAAAATTATAATTTTTTAAAATTATATTAAATATTATACATTAAAATTTATAAAATTATAAATTAAAATTTTTTAATGAGAAAAATGCCTCTGTAGGTGGCATTAATGGTCAGGATGAGTATAGACCAGGATTTTTCAACCTTGGCGTTGACATTTTGGACCCAGTAATTTTTTGTTGTGGAGGGCTGCCCTGTGCATTGTGGGATGTTGAGCAGCATCCTTGGCCTTTACCGTCTAGATGTCAGTAGCACTTTCTCAGTTGTGACAACCAAAATGTCTACACACAGTGCCATACCCAGACTATGAAGAGGTGCAAAACTGCCTCTGAGTGAGAACTCTTGTTATAGACTAATAGCAGGAATTTCAGAGGTGGAGTTGTTTTAGGGAAGAGGACAAGTGAAGAATCTGGGAGTAGCAAGGAAGACCCCTGTCTCAGTCCTGGGTCCAACCAGTTGGAGTTCAGTTAGAGCAAGAAAGTACAGTGGAAGTTTCGAGTAGATGTTCAGAAAAGGAGATTTGGCTGTTGAATGAGTAGGAGTTCCAGAGGGTATGAGAGAATGGTTTCAGGAATTGGTTAAAAGTGAGAGATGGGATCTGAGGGAGGTAGTATAGGGAGCCATACAGAGATGGGCATGATGAGATAGTTTTGATTATCTTAGATTTGGTTGGTGGGTTCCTGGCTTTTGGGTGGG
Source organism: Prionailurus viverrinus (assembly GCF_022837055.1). Taxonomy (NCBI): domain Eukaryota; kingdom Metazoa; phylum Chordata; class Mammalia; order Carnivora; family Felidae; genus Prionailurus; species Prionailurus viverrinus. The sequence continues at coordinate 76,024,495 of NC_062566.1, forward strand.
AGCTAAGAGTGGTATAGGTTAGGAGTCATCTCTTCATTCCTGCTGGTTGTATGTGGAGGCTGTATAGAGCATTAAGATACTGCTATTTTTTCTAATGAAAGTACTTGATGCTTTGAGCACAGGAGTTAAGGTATATGTACAAGTAATTGCACTGTGAAGAAATATGCTTTTATTCCCCTTTGTTGGAAGAGAAAGTTGGGAAACATAACTTAGAGCAGAGCTTTCCTCAAGCCAGATAAGGCTTATACTGGTCTTTGAGGTTTTCAGTGTTGTAGAGTGAAATGAGAATAGAAAGGGCTGTGAATATTAATTTTTTTGTGTGTGCATTACCTTTTATTACCCTTGTATTTTTGTGAGATATATAATGCAGTAATATTTATTTCCTGTTCTTTGGAGTTAAAATAATCCTTTTAAAAATACAAGGTGCTAAAAATAGATGGTAGAGGGTTTGTTTGGTTGGTTGGTTTTGCTCTCATCTTCAATTCACACAATTAAAAGTTGGCAATCTTGTGTCCGTAAAAATTCAGTTCAAAAAAATATTTTTTAAAATGTTTATTTTTGAGAGAGAACATGAGCCTGAGCAGAGGAGGGGCAGAGAGAGGGGACAGAGGATCTGAAGTGGGCTCTCTGCTCGCAGCAAAAAGCCTGATGTGGGACTTGAACTTATGAACGGTGAGATCATGAGCTGAGCCAAAGTCAGATGCTCAATCGACCACGCGACCCAGGTGTCCCTCAAAAAAATATTTGTAAGTGCCTGTTCCATGCTAGTCACTGGGATATGTGGTAAACAAAGCGGATGTTACCCCCTGATTGCATGGAGGTTGGAGTAATGGATTCCTGTGGACATTTGGGTTATTGTTGGTTTTAGTTTTTGTTACAAATAATAGAACACATCTGTAGTTAACTTTCTTAGGCTAGGTTCTCAGATTCCATATTACCTTTAAATAGTCTTTTCTCAGCATTATCAGAACATTTAGGTCTTACGACAATAGTGTCCTTAAAGAGATTGGTTAAGATAAACTACACAAGTTACACTGACTTAATCCTGTTCATTAATTTTATTTTTTAATTTAAGATTTTTTTAATTAAAAAAAAAATTTAATTCCAGTACAGTTAACATACAGTGTTAGGGTTTCAGGTGTATAATCTAGTGATTCAGCAATTCTGTATATAACTCACTGCTTGTTAAGAGAAGTGTACCCTTAATCCCCTTCACTTATTTAACCCATCCCCCCTCACCTACGTCTGTTCTGGTTATCGTCTCTTTGTTCGCTATAGTCCAGAGTCTCTTCTTTGGTTTGTCTCTTTTATTTCCTTCGTTCATTTGTTTTGTTTCTTAAATTCCACAGATGAGTGAAATCATATGTGTTTGAATGCATTCTTTCTCTGACATATTTCACTTAGCACTATGCTCCCTAGATCCATCCATATTGTTGGAGATGCAAGATTTCATTGTTTTTTTATGTTTGTATAATGCTCCATTGTGTGTATATACCATATCTTCTTTATCTGTTCATCTTTTGGCGGACAGCAGGTTCTTTCCATAATTTGACTATTGTAAATAATGCTGCAGTAAACATAGCATTGCATATATCCTTTTGAATTAGTGTTTTCATATTCTTTGGTTAAGTACCCATTTGTCCAATTACTGGATCATATGGTAGTTCCTGTTCATTAATTTTAATGCAGTTTCTAAATATGAAAAAACTATAACTGTGATATCATAAATTATGTCATTTTTTTTTAGTTAAAACTGCTGCTTTTGAGGTTTCCTTGAAATTTTTAACATTCTTAATAATTATTCCCTTTACCTCCACAAGATGGAGTAAAAGTTCTAGATAGGAACAGTAATCTAAAATTGGAGCTTGCTTTTTATATTAAAAATCTTTGCCTGAAAATCTGGAACACTGATAGTATTTATATATCTAGACCTTGGAAACAACTGAAAAATTCACACAGCTTCCCTGTGTGCCAGAAAGAGTGTGGTCATTTACCATGGAAAATATACTCTTCTAGTGAAAACCTTACAGTGCCCCTTTCCTTTTACTGGGATATAAGAAGCACGATTAATAATTAGTCATGATTCCTTTTTATTATACCCTGGTTGTGGGAAGGGTAGATTTGATTATTCATCTGCAATGAATAGTTACCATTGGGCAAAGGGGGATGGGCATTATTTCATCTTAGTATCTTGTTCTTTACTTGGGCTTTGTTTTTTCATATCTCAGGTGCCCTTTTTGTGTCTTTGGCCCTCTGCTACTGACTTTTATTATTTGAAACATTAAACCACAATTTATACTAATATGTAAAGGGTTATTTTTCCAATTGAAGAAAGGAAGTGGTTTCTAAATAAGTACTTTTAAAAGATTATTAGAAAAGCATTTTAGAAGCACTCCTTTTTAATTTTTTTTTTATTATTTTTTACTTTTTTTTGTTTTTTATTTTTTTAATATGAAATTTATTGTCAAATTGGTTTCCACACAACACCCAGTGCTCATCCCAACAGGTGCCCTCCTTAATGCCCATCACCCACTTTCCCCTGCCTCCCACCCCCCATCAACCCTCAGTTGATTCTCAGTTTTTAAGAGTCTCTTATGGTTTGCCTCCTTCCCTTTCTGTAACTTTTTTTTTTCCTTTCACCTCCGCCATGGTCTTCTGTTAAGTTTCTCAGGATCCATATAAGATTGAAAACATGATATCTGTCTTTCTCTGTATGACTCATTTTACTTTGCATAACACTCTCCAGTTCTATCCATGTTGCTACAAAAGGCCATATTTCATTCTTTCTCATTGCCAAGTAGTATTCCTTTGTATATATATAAACCATATCTTCTTTATATTTGTCAGTTGATGGACATTTAGGCTCTTTCCATAATTTGGCTCTTGTTGAAAGTGCTGCTATAAACATTGGGGTACAAGGGCCCCTATGCATCAGCACTCCTGTATCCCTTGGGTAAATTCCTAGCAGTGCTATTGCTGGGTCATCGGGTAGATCTATTTTTAATTTTTTGAGGAACCTCCACACTGTTTTCCAGAGCGGCTGCACCAGTGTGCATTCCCACCAGCAGTGCAAGAGGGTTCCCATTTCTTGACATCCTTGCCAGCATCTATAGTCTCCTGATTTGTTCATTTTAGACACTCTGACTGGCATGAGGTGATATCTCAGTGTGGTTTTGATTTGTATTTCCCTGATGAGGAGTGACGTTGAACATCTTTTCATGTGCCTGTTGGCCATCTGAGTGCCTTCTTTAGAAAAGTGTCTATTTATGTTTTCTGCCCATTTCTTCACTGGATTTTTTGTTTTTCAGGTGTGGAGTTTGGTGAGTTCTTTATAGATTTTGGATACTAGCCCTTTGTCCACTATGTCATTTGCAAATATCTTTTCCCATTCCGTTGGTTGCCTTTAGTTCTATTGATTGTTTCCTTTACAGTACAGAAGCTTTTTACCTTCCTGAGGTCCCAATAGTTCATTTTTGCTTTTAAGTCCCTTGCCTTTGGAGATGTGTCAAGTAAGAAATTGCTGCGGCTGAGGTCAGAGAGGTTTTTTCCTGCTTTCTTCTCTAGGTTTTGATGCTTTCCTGTGTCACATTCAGGTCCTTCATCCATTTTGAGTTTATTTTTGTGAATGGTGTAAGAAAGTGGTCTAGTTTCATTCTTCTGCATGTTGCTGTCCATTCTGCCAGCACCATTTGTTAAAGTGACTGTCTTTTTTCCATTGGATACTCTTTCCTGCTTTGTCAAAGGTTAGTTGGCCCTACATTTGTGGGTCCAATTCTGGAGTCTCTATTCCATTGGTCTATGTGTCTGTTTCTGTGCCAATACCATGCTGTCTTGATGATTACAGCTTTGTAGTAGAGGCTAAAGTCTGGGATTGTGATGCCTCCCACTTCCGTCTTCTTCAATTATTACTTTGGCTATTCTGAGTCTTCTGTGGTTCCATACAAATTTTAGGATTCCTTGTTCTAGCTTCGAGAAGAATGCTGGTGCAATTTTGATTGGGATTGCATTGAATGTGTAGATTGCTTTGGGCAGTACTGATATTTTGACAATATTTATTCTTCCAATCCATGAGCACGGAATGTTTTTTCATTTCTTTGTATCTTCTTCATTTTTCTTCATAAGCTTTCTATAGTTTTCAGCATACAGATCTTTTACATCTTTTGGTTAGGTTTATTCCTAGGTGTTTTATGCTTCTTGGTGCAATTGTGAATGGGATCAGTTTCTTTATTTGTCTTTCTTTTGCTTCATTGTTAGCGTATAAGAATGCAACTGATTTCTGTACATTAATTTGTATCCTGCAATTTTGCTGAATTCATGTATCAGTTCTAGCAGATTTTTGGTGGTCTGTCGGGTTTTCTGTGTATAGTATCATGTCATCTGCAAATAGCGAAAGCTTGACTTCATCTTTGCCAATTTGGATGCCTTTGATTTCCTTTTGTTGTCTGATTGCTGATGCTAGAACTTCCAATACTGTGTTAAACAACAGCGGTGAGAGTGGACATCCCTGTCGTGTTCCTGATCTCAGGGAGAAAGCTCTCAGGTTTTCCCCATTGAGGATGATATTAGCTGTGGGCTTTTCATAAATGGATTTATGGTGTTTAAGTATGTTCTTTCTATCCCAACTTTCTTGAAGGTTTTTATTTTTTTTTGTGTCATAAAATATGGATATTTTATTTCAGCTCTGGGAAATGAAAAAGTGGGGAACACATCCTTCTACCCAACATTCTAATTTAGCTGACATTAGTTTCAAAAAGGTAAAGCAAATATGTATGTGTATCTGTATAAATATTTTTGTGCCCACATACATATTTGCTCAGATTTTAGTCTCATCAGTGTTTATATATTTAGTCTATTTTTGGTTTTTTTTATAAACACCGCTAAAAATCATTAAATGCATCCCAGTACTTCCAATTCTGCCTCTTCGTCAGTCGTTTAATATTGTTTGAATTGAATTCAGTTTGTGTTTTAATCACTTATGTGATTAGTCAAACTGTACATTACATTAGAAGATGTAAGGGAAAAACTTGGTTTAGGTTATATTCTATGTATCAGTTACCCTTTACATGATTTTTTCATCATTATTTTCAACTTCACACATCTTGTAGTTCTCTATGCAAACTATTTCAGCTTCTAGTACTGTACATATCTATGTCTTCTGGATGGGACTGCCCATGATCCATGAGCTTGGGGTCAGGCATAAACTGTGTAGCACCTGAGGTAGATTCTGATTTTGTCTTTGTTTCAAAGATGAGTTCTGTTGGCAAAAGCACTCAAAGATTCAGGTTGTGAGTTTTTGCGGATATTTCTATTTCACCAGAGTTTTCTTAGTTTTTTCCTTAGGTTTAGGGAGTGATTCTTTTTTGTTGTTTTTGTCCACAATGATTTAACTGCTTCATAAATTTGCTGGTTTGTAGTATATGCCTTTTTCCCAGTTACCTTGGCAGTTATTACTGACTGAACTGGGTAGCAAACAGTTGCTACAGTGGCCAGTCCCAGAGGATAAGCAATTTTCTTAAACCTAGAACCTTTTCTTCCTGAAAACAAGCCTGCTAATCCTGAAACTGTAATCACTCCAGTTTTTGGAAGAAAATCTCTAGGTGGATTCTTCAGATAGACATAAGCATCTTTTCCAAATTGTACTGTATCCATTATCCCATTTTTCACAAAGACATAAACACCCTTGCACCAGCCAATATAATGACCAGTTGTTTTGCAGATGGATGCAAAGCCTATTTGTAAATGACCAGGCTGCTCTTTGACATATTTAGACTGCATAGGTGGTGTGGTATATATGGGGAGCTGCTCTGGTTTTACTAGCTGCTTTTTCAGTTCTTCTTTGGCTGCATGTACACTTACAGATGCACATATCAGACCTGCAGTTATGGTTGTCAGTTTTCCCATCGTAACAGCCGCCGTATCTGTGACCTTCTCCATGTAAGTTTTCATATGGTGGGCAGAGAGGGACCAAACAGTTCAACTCTCTCTCGAGGGTTTTTATTAAAAAAGGATGCTGAATTTTGTCAAATGCTTTTCTGCATCAGTTGACAGGATTATATGGTTCTTTTCTTTTATTAATGTGATGTATCACATTGATTGATTTGCGAATATTGAACCAGCCCTGCAGCCCAGGAATGAATCCCACTTGGTCATGGTGATTAATTCTTTTTATATGCTGTTGAATTAGATTTGTTAGTATCTTGTTGAGAATTTTTGCATCCATATTCATCATGGATATTGGCCTGTAGTTCCCTTTTTTTGCTGGGTCTCTGTCTGGGTTGGGAATCAAAGTAATGCTGGCTTCATAGAATGAGTCTGGAAGTTTTTCTTCCCTTTCTATTTTTTGGAACAGCTTAAGAAGGAAAGGTTTTATCTCTGCTTTAAATGTCTGGTAGAATTCCCCAGGGAAGCCATCTGGTCCTAGACTCTTATTTGTTGGGAGATTTTTGATAACTGATTGAATTTCTTCGCTGGTTATGGGTCTGTTCAAGTTTTCTATTTCTCCCTGTTTGAGTTTTGGAAGTGTGTGGGTGCTTCTTCCAGGTTGTCCAGTTTGTTGGCGTATAAGTTTTTATAGTATTCCCTGATAATTGCTTGTATTTCTGAGGTATTGGTTGCAATAATTCCATTTTATTCATGATTTTATCTATTTGGGTCCTCTCCCTTTTCTTTTTTGAGAAGCCTGGCTGAAGGTTTATCCATTTTATTTATTTTTTCAAAATTAACTCTTGGTTTCATTGATCTGCTGTACTATTTTTTTAGATTCTATATTATTTATTTCTGCTCTGATCTTTATTATTTCTCTTCTTCTGCTGGGTTTGGAGTGTCTTTGCTGTTCTGCTTCTGTTTCCTTTAGGTGTGCTATTAGATTTTGTATTTGGTATTTTTATTGTTTCTTGAGATAGGTTTGGACTACAATGTATTTTCCTCTCAGGACTGCCTTTGCTGCATCCCAAAGCGTTTGAATTGATGTATTTTCATTTTCATTTGTTTCCATGTATTTTTTGATTTCCTCTCTAATTGCCTGGTTGACCCATTCATTCTTTAGTAGGGTGTTCTTTAACCTCCATGCTTTTTTAGAGGTTTTCCAGACTTTTTCCTGTGGTTGATTTCAAGTTTCATAGCATTGTGGTCTGAAAGTGTGCATGGTATGATCTCAATTCTTTTATACTTATGAAGGGCTATTTTGTGACCCAGTATGTGATCTATGTTGGAGAATGTTGCATGTGCACTCGAGAAGAAAGTATATTCTGTTGCTTTGGGATGCAGTGTTCTAATATATCTGTCAAGTCCATCTGATCCAATATATCATTCAGGGTTCTTGTTTCTTTATTGATCCTGTGTCTAGATGATCTATGCATTGTTGTAAGTGGAGTATTAAAGTCCCCTGCAATTACCACATTCTTATCAGTAAGGTTGCTTATGTTTGTGATTGTTTTATACATTTGGTGGCTTCCATATTTGGTGCATAGACATTTATAATTGTTAGCTCTTCCTGATGGATAGACCCTGTAATTATTATATAATACCCTTCTCATGTCTTGTTACAGCCTTTAATTTAAAGTCTAGTTTGTCTGATATAAGTATGGCTACTCCAGCTTTCATTTGACTTCCAGTAGCATGGTAGATAGTTCTCCATCCCCTCACTTTCAATCTGAAGGTGTCCTCAGGTCTAAAATGAGTCTCTTGTAGACAGCAAATAGATGGGTCTTGTTTTTTTATCCATTCTGATACCCTGTATCTTTTGGTTGGAGCATTTAGTCCATTTACAAAGATAGGTTTTAGAGTCATTGGGATATCTGTAAGCTTTTATACTTGTAGTAGTGTCTCTGGTACTTTGTGGTCCTTGCAGCATTTCACTCACAAAGTCCCCCTTAGCATCTCTTATAGGGCTGATTTAGTGGTGATGAATTCCTTCAGTTTTTGTTTGTTTGGGAAGACCTTTATCTCTCCTTCTATTCTAAATGACAGACTTGCTGGATAAAGGACTCTCAGCTGCATATTTTTTCTGTTCATCACATTGAAGATTTCCTGCCATTCCTTTCTGGCCTGCCAAGTTTCAGTAGATAGGTCTACGGCTACTCTTATGGGTCTACCTGCTATGGCTGCCTCCATTTTATCTTGCACCTCATAGCATTTTTTTAATTCATCATGACTATTTTTTAGTCCCTTGATCTCTGTAGCAATAGATTCTCTGCTGTCCTCTATGCTTTTTTCAAGCCCAGCAATTAATTTTATGACTATTATTCTAAATCCTTGTTCTGTTATCTTGCTTAAATTGGTTTTGATCAATTCATTAGCTGTCACTACTTCCTGGAGTTTCTTTTGAGGAAAATTCTTCCGTTTCATCATTTTGGCTAGTTTTCTGTCTCTTACGTGTTTTAAAAGCTTGTGTGCTCTGCACCTGTGAGCACCGCTGTATTAAAGGAGGGTCATATGCTGTCCAGGGCCTGGCCCTTCAGGACGTGTTTTTTGGGGGATTGTTACTTGCTCTCTGTGTTTGTGACTTTGGTTATTTTATTACCCTACTCGTAGTAATATTTTGTACCCTCCATGAGGTGTGCTTTGATTTGTTCCTTGGAGTAGCCCTGTAAAGGAAAACAGGTAGACAAACAGGAGACAAAAACACACAAACACACAAATTACACAAACAAATAAACAAAAACCTAAACACTAAAACCAAAAAACCCAAAAACACCAACTACAAGTAAAGAAGAGGGTGGAGGCGGTGCTGATGGAAGAGCATATACAAAGAAAGAAATGACAGAAGTGGGGGGAAGGGGGGGTGGTGGGGGGCGGGGAGAAAAAGTAAACATTGATTAGGCAGAGAGACTAAAAGCCTTAATCCAGAGAGAGAAAGGAAAATAAAGAAGGAGGTGGGGAAAACTAAATGAAAATCAAATTACCCAGAGAAACTATATGACTTGATTATTCCAGAGAGAGAGAGAGAGAGAGGAGTGTAAAGAAGGAGGTGTAGAACATGTATCAAGACAGTGGATTAAATATGCCTGTTGAGACAGACCAATAACCAGAGTAGCCAGCCTAGGGGAGGGAAGAGATAAGGAGGAGGAATGGGGGGTGGAGGGCGGAGAATAGATTTATATATCCAGAATTGACCTAGAGTTAATCTGGGTCAATGCTGCAGTGCTTGTAGGTAGTAGCTGTCCACAGGGTCTGTGCCACTCTGGTGGATGTGCAGTTACCCAGTACGAGGGGGCATGGTTTGGCGTTTTCTGGACCCACCTCCATTATGGGCCAAGGGAGTGATCCCTGAGGCCCTGCCTTGGAGTAGTGGTGGGTGGGAATGGTGATCTCCCAGTGTCTTCTCCACAGAGCCAGACCTGGTGGATTCCGTTGGAGTCATCTGCACTGTGCTGCGGGTGCAGACGGGGGCGGTCCTTCTTGCTCCACCAACTCCCATGACCCTGCGCTTGGCTAGGATTCAGAGTCCTGCTCCATGAGCTCTGGCGCTGGGGAAGCGCCTCTCAATGTGGCGTTACGTGGTCCGGCTGGCTTTGTCTGTGCTGCCACACTACAGGGAGGACCAACTTCTCCTATTGAGGATTGAGAGCCGCTGCCCTCACTGTGAGCCCCGGGGTGGCGGACGCAGGCAGGCTTTGTCTTTTCCCACAGCACTTCAGGGAAACGGCCACCTTATTCTCCTGCAGTCTGCACCCTCCGCCCAGCCACCACGCCTGGGGGTAGTGGACGCAGGCAGGTTCTGTGCTATCATGCAGCCTTCCAGGGAGGAACCACTTTCGCCAGCTGTGGACTGAGCTCCTGACCTACAACCGCACCTAGGCCTGGCTCCCCTCCTCCCCAGGTGCACAAACAGGGAGCCAGCCCCAGTCCAAAGAAAGCCCTGCAGTTAGAGATCAGATCCCTCTCAGTCTCAGTGCAAGGTCTTTCTCCTGTCCAGCTCTGGTCCTGCACTTCCCGAGCCACTCTTTCTCTTCCCTTTGTCTTTCCACAGAAGAGGGTTCCTCCCCTCCGTGTCCACACGGCCTTTTTTATCTCCCCCAGTTCGCAATTACCCACCTATCTTTTTTCCAGCTTTCCCATTTTCTTCCTAGTAGATTCAGTCTCTTTTCCTCCCAGGCTCTGGTGTTCAAGGTCCTTTGGCTTCTACACTTGTTTGTTTAAGAGACCCAGGACGTATGGATCCCCCTACTTTGCCATGTTGGGCCCCTCAATTCAAAGCACTCCTGTTTTTTAAAGATGTGTGATTACAGTATATTGGATCCTAAGTGTAGTTCAAAGTTTTATGCTTTGAAGATTGATGCTCTGTTGATCCTGTAGTCTTTATTAACACAAAACCCCTTGGACAACACTGTATTGGACTAGTTTGAGGCATTTGCCTAAAAGTCAAGTATGATGTAAACTTCTACTCCCTTAATCTAAGCTGTTCATAGGAAGCTCCTAATAAAAGTGTGTAGACTACATAAAAGCCAAGAAAACAACCTTGACTTCATTCATTTTTTAAAATGGTATTGTTTCATTGTATTTCCATATTCATTGCTATTTCTGAGCTTGAATTAAAATGTTATTTAAGGGAGGGGCTCCTGGGTGGCTTAGTTGGTTAAGCGTCTCATTCTTTTTTTAGTGCTCTGACTTTATTTATTTATTTTGAAAGAGAGAAAGCACATGTGCTAGCAGGGGAGGGGCAGAGACAGAGGGAGAGAGAGAATCCCAAGCAGCCTCCATGCTGTCAGTGCAGAACTCAACATGGGGCTTGATCTCACAAACAATGAGATCATGACCTGAGCCAAAACCAAGAGTTAGATGCTTAACTGACTGAGTCACCCAGATGCACCCCAAACATCTAAGTCTTGATTTCAGCTCAGGTTATGATCTCACAGTTGGTGAATTCAGGTCCCACATTGAGCTCCATGCCATCAGCGTGGAGCCTGCTTAGGATTCTTTCTCTAGCCCTCCCTCTCTGCCCCTCCCATGCTCTCTCTTCTCTCTCAAAATAAATAAATAAACTTAAAAAATGTTTATTTAAGGGAAAGAAGAGTATATGTTACTTGCCATATACTAATCTAGCATTAGGTTGCTACCATTTTTTCCCCCTTATATCCCACTTGCTTAGTATGTAGGATTTTGAGATTTTTATCTATGTTTATGATGCAGCATTGTATAGAGATTTTCTTTTTAAATTAAATGATTCTTAGAAGTATTCCAAGTTAGATTTTTCCTTCTTTTTTTCTTAATGTCTTCACATATTTTTCTTTTCTCTTCCTTCTTTTATCATTGACCAAAGTTCAGGGTTTCTAAAACAGTGCTTTCTCAAAGAAATAAAGTGTGAACTACAGATGTAATTTTAGATTTTCCCATAGCCACATTAAAAACATAAAAAGGAACAGATGAAATTTATTTTAATATATTTTATATAACTCTATAAATCAAATTATTGGCATTTTAACACATCAATTTAAAACTAATTATTTTCTATTCTTTATATATTAAGTCTGAAAAATTTGGTGTATGTTGTACTTACATCACATCTCAATTCTGACTAGTTACTTTCCAGATAATCAGTGGCCACATGTGACCAGTATCAGCTGTATTGGACATCCTGTTTCTAAATCATTACGTCTCAAGTTCTTTGCTAGTTTAGAGAATGAATAAATTGGAAATGTCTGCATATAGTCAGCAGTGTATCTGTAGGGGCTTTTTTAGCCCATGATTCCTAGAGTAATAAGGAATTTTGCTTTAATAAGAATGAACTAGCTTATCAGAGTGTCACTGACATTGCTGAATCTGTACAGAATACCTTGGCATCTGAATTAGGATATGTTGGGTAGTGCTGTTCAATATAAAAGAACCCTTGAACCTCCGTGTATTAAAATAACATATCTATATTATGTGGATGGGCAAGGAGAAACTCTTATTTTTCATAATCACTCCCAAATTAAGGGTGATGAGGCCCCATCTCAACACGTACTTTCACAATCACTGTGGCAAGGGGCAAAAATTTGCAGGTTGTATTCATTGTTATGGATAAAATTTTAAGATTTTTTTAGGCAATATTTCATATAAAAAGACAAAGTTACAGAGTGCTATAATGAACCTCCATTTGTATCACTCAGTTTCCCAGGCAATATGCATCTTATCTCAGGCATTATATGATCTATGCATACATACTACAGCATTTATCTTTAAAGAAGGACCATAATTTTATTACCATACCTAACAAAATTAACAATTATTCTTTGGTAGTATCTCATATTATCTCTGTATTCAGCATTTCCTAATTGTTTCAAAGACGCATCTTTACAATTGGTTTGTTCAAACAGGGATCCAAACAGTATCTGTACATTGCATTGGTTGATATATCTTTAAGTTTCTCAATTTATAGTAATTCCTCTGTTTCCATTCCTTTTTTATTGCCGTTTTTTGGTTGAAGGAATTGGAATCGTTTTCTAAAGAATTTTCTACGTTTCTGTGTTTGGTTGATTGTATTCTTGTGGGACGCAATTTGACATGGTTCTCTATCCCCAGTATTTTCTGTAAAATGATCTAGACACTTGATTAGATTTGTCTCAATTCTTTGACAAAATAAAAGTTACTTTTATTTTACTATGCTGTTTTCTCATGTGAATATAAATCTTAGCTCTGCATAAATGGGTGTCACCTATTTCATCAAAATGTAATTTTGTTAACATTAGCTCTGTTTGGGTCTACTGGTCTACTTTAACTTGTAAAAGGAAACCAATACTGCTGAAGACTTACCCATGTTTTTAGCACTTCTCAATGTTATTTATTTATAACCCGTGATTGGGGACACCATTGTCCAGTCTTCTAAGTCAAGAAAGTATGAATATCAGAGGGAACAGTTTCGACTCTGCCTGTTAAAACTAATTCTGTTGTCTTGTATTTGTGTATAAATATTCAGTTTCTTTAATATGACTAAGTACAGCACAGAATGTTCTAATTTCCCAATTTTGAAGACCAAAATTTTTCTTATTTGCCTGGCTGTTAATGCAAACAATGGAAGTGTTCTTGCCATTATTATGTTATTTCTCAAAACACAGTTGCAGGGTATGGTCTAATGTACTAGACTAGACTTGACCTACTTTTATCAAGAGGAAATTAAGTTAGAATGACTAAAATTAACAACTCAGGAAGCAACAGATGTTGGTGAAGATGAGGAGAAAGGGGGACCCTTTCGTACTGCTGGTGGGAATGCTAACTGTTGCAGCCACTCTAGAAAACAGTATGGAGATTCCCCTAAAAATTAAAAATAGAACCACCCTATGACCTGGCAGTTGTTGCACTACTAGGTATTTATCCAAAGGATGCAAAAATGTTAATTCAAAGGGGCACATGCATCACGATGTTTATAGCAGCACTATTGACAATAGCCAAATTATACACACATACACACACACAATGGAATATTACTCAGCAGTCAAAAAGAATGAAATCTTGCCATTTGCAGCAACATGGATGGAACTAGAGTGTATTATGCTCAGTGAAAGAAGTCAGTCACAGAGAGACAAACATGATTTCACTCATACGTGGAATTTAAGATGCAAAACAGACGAACATAAGGGAAGAGAAGCAAAAATAATACAAAAACAGAGGGAGACAAACCATAAGAGACTCTTAAATACAGAGAACAATCTGAAGGTTTCTAGAGGGGTGTTCGGTGGGGGGATGGGCCAAATGGGTGATGGGCGTTAAGGAGCGCACTTGGGATGAACACTGGGTGCTGTATGTGAGTGATGAATCACTAAATTCTACTCTTAAAATCATTATTATACTGTTACCTAACTTGGATTTAAATTTAGAAAAATAATAAAAGAGGAGATTAAGTTACAATCAGTATTTAATCTGCTAGGACCTAGAAGTTTAATTATTAATTAAAAACTTCTAGGGGTGCCTGGGTGGTTCAGCGGTTAAGCATCTGACTTGGGCTCAGGTCACGATCTCACAGTTCCCAGGTTCAAGCCCCATGTCGGGCTCTGTGCTAACAGCCCAGAGCCTGGAGCCTGCTTTGGATTCTGTATCTCTCTCGCTCTCTCTATCTCTGCCCCTCCCCTGCTGGTGCGCTCTCTCTCTCGCTCTCTCTCTCTCTCTCTCAAAAATAAATATTAAAAAAAAAAAAACCCTTCTATCTTAGAACTAAGATGATAATGTAGTCATATTAGATAATTTCTCCACATAATTTCTTTTTTTGCTCGTCATTCATTTACTCATTTACTGATGGCCATATTTTGTCTTTGGCTCACTATTCTTCAGAGTAGAGTTGAACCATAGGAATTCCCTGGGTCTAATGCAAGAAGGAAGGGAAAGGATAGAAAAAATACTCACTTTCTAAAAGTTTAAAAATTATTTTAAGACTATGTTTGTTACTAGAAACAGGCATTAGGAGGCCTGTTTAAATAAATGGATTATGTCCAAATGTTGGACTCCTATACAACCATGATAAAGATGAGGTAGATGTAAATACAGAGGTAGAGAAAAAACTCTAAAATACATTATTGGGGCGCGTGGGTGGCTCAGTTGGTTAAGCATCTGACACTTGATTTCGGCTCAGATTATTAACTCACAGCTCATGAGACTGAGTCCCATGTTGGGCTGTATGTTGGCAGCACAAAGCCTGCTTGGGATTCTCTTTCTCCCCCTCTCTCTGCCCTTCCCCCATGTGTGCTCACACACGCTGTCTCTTTCAAAGTAAATAAACTTAAAAAAAAGAATATGTTATTTAAAAAAAAATAAAATACTTTGTTAAGTGAGAAAAGCAAGGTACAAAATATGCATAATGTAATCTAACTCTTTAAAATTAAAAGGATATGTCTATGCTGCCATATGCAAAAATATTTTTCTAGGAGGATACACAACCTTAACATGATTTTTATATATTTTTTTAAGTTTTAATCATTTGCATCTACTATTTTAATTAAAATACATAAACATTTGAAAGTATATTTTGTGTAACAAAACATTAGAAAGAGGTCTTTAAATTTCAGATGTATATTTTGTCCTTATTAGAAATATTAGAAAAGACAGCAAGAATCTGTTGATTATGTTCCTCGTTGTAGGAAATGTTATGGTTCTTAAATTGTTACTTAAAAAAAGATCACTTTTTTCCTAGGATTTCCATTTAAACAGAGTTAATTTGGAAGAATCTTCAGGAGTAGAAAATTCTCCAGCTGGTGCTCGACCAAAGAGAAAAAACAAGAAGTCTTATGATTTAACTCCAGTTGATAAATTTTGGCAGAAACATAAAGGAAGGTAAGTAAGAAAAGTATCAGTAAGTGAAAGATTCACCCCTTAAAAAGAAATGAAGATGTCATATGACAATGAATTTGATTAAAAAAATCAAAAAGATAATAGTGGTTCATCTACACAAGAGGTAGCCATAACTAAATAGTCTGTAGAGATGTCTTTATTGCTTGATTTTTTCCTGATTCCTATGTTGTTTTTTGTTGGTTGTTTTTTAGGGGCCCCTTGCCTGTTCGTTAAAACCATACTATATGATTTGGTAGATTTTATAGGTAGTTTTTTTAAATTGTGTTGCTATCCATTGACCCTCTACAAGACCATTTCTGTCTTTCATTAAGATAGGTTTTTGTGACAGGAAAACTTTGAAGTGTAATTTTCCCTCTTTGTTCCGTATCTGCCTTCATACAAACACAGTTTTAGATAACTGTGGAGAGAGAATAGCTAAGCCTGAAAATCAGATTTGTTTAAAGCACATTAGAAATAATAATTTGCTTTGTGATTTATTGTAGGCAGATATATAGATCCCATGTGTTGCTATGTCCCTTTAAAGTTTAGGGTATTTAATGGCCTCATTAATTGTTATAAAAGTTATCTAGGGGCGCCTGGGTGGTGCAGTCGGTTAAGCGTCCGACTTCAGCCAGGTCACGATCTCGCGGTCCGTGAGTTTGAGCCCCGCGTCGGGCTCTGGGCTGATGGCTCAGAGCCTGGAGCCTGTTTCCGATTCTGTGTCTCCCTCTCTCTCTGCCCCTCCCCTGTTCATGCTCTGTCTCTCTCTGTCCCCCCAAAAATAAATAAACGTTGAAAAGTTATCTAGTGGTCCTTATGGCTAGGGAAGTCATTCTAAACAAACAAACCAAAAATATTCTTTTTCTCTGAGAAAAAGAATGCTGCTCATCAACAATTACAGAAGTATAATGTTATTTATTATTACTATTATTTTGAGTATTTCAAGCATTACTGTACCTATATATGTATCCATGTTCGTGATATGGCTATTCCTTTTGGCCTCATTTATGTTTAAAGAGAAGTAAAATAATAGGATTGATTCAATCAGCTGGATTTTTTGTGTGCTTTATCTATTTATAACTTTTTTTTTTTTTTTAACACTGGAAAGTCACATTGCTTATAACAAGGAGTTTTATTTTCTGTGCAAAGAAAAGTCACGGTTTTCCTCTTTCTGCTGTGGCAGTTTAGGTACTAATATGATTGATTTTATTTATTTTTATTTTTTATTTTTTATTTTTTAATATAATTTATTGTCAAATGGCCTTCCTTCCATACAACACCCAGTGCTCATCCCAACAAGTGCCTTCCTCATTGCCCATCACCCACTTTCCCCGCTCCCCCAACCCTCTCAACCCTCAGTTTGTTCTGTGTATTTATGAGTCTCTTATGGTTTGCCTCCCTCCCTCTCTGTTTGTAACTTTTTTTCCCTCTTCACCTCCCCCATGGTCTCCTGTTAAGTTTCTTAAGATCCACATATGAGTGAAAACATATGGTATCTGTCTTTCTCTGACTTATTTCACTTAGCATAATACTATTATAATTGATTTTAAATGATTTTCTTCTCTTTAGAATTCCATAGTCTGTATTTTTTTCCATAGTGGCAAAGAACAAGAAATTACATTTACGTTATTTATAGAGTATGCAGAGTATTGTAAAGTTAACTTGAAGATTCACACTTTTGGGGGGGCGACTGGGTGGCTCAGTCAGTTGAGCATCTGACTCCTGATTTCTGCTCAGGTCATGATCTCACAGTTCGTGAGATAGAGCCCCGTGTCAGCTCTTTGCTGACAGCTTGGAGCCTGCTTGGGATTCTTTCTCTCCCTCTCTCTGCCATTTCCACGCTGTATCTCACTCTCTCTCTCAAAATAAATAAATAAACTTTAAAAAAAGATTCACATTTTCTAATAGAAAAAAGCTTAAGAAAAAAATGTCTTCATTCAAATATGGAAGATTTGACTATTTTCTTTAGACTATATATTTAGGAACAATCTAAGAAGTCAGTTGAATAGTAAGATATTTAATTCTTTGTAAGTAATTGTAGCCCTGAATAACTCTCACTCTAAAGATTGTACTACAATATTAGAGAAATACAGTAATAGTAATGTATGTGCAAAGATACTGGGAGATTGTGTAGAATAAAAGAAGTAACTTAAATCTTTCTGAGCTTCATTTTCCTCATCAGTAAAATGTAGGGATGATAATTCTACGAATCTATTGCCCTATTTCAGAGGGTTGTTATGAAGACAAAGTGAAAAATATAAAGAAGTAACTTGCCCAGAGTCATCTAGTTATCATTGGTAAAAACAAGAATAAAGGCCAGTCCTGGCAGATCCCAAAGGTCCTGGTCTTAATTATTAATAGTATGTACCTCACCAAGACCGTGGTTAGATTAGATGAGAAATTGAGACAGATTTTTAGCATTGTGTATGGCATAGAGTGAGCACTCTGTAAATGTAAGCAGTTATTGTTTGTTAGTCCTAAGACTAGGAGATACTGGAGATTTCAGGATTATCTAATTCAGCCAGCACATTTAAACATGCTCAGTGCTATATTCTGCCAGCATAGTCTGCTGAAGCTGAGGTTTATGCCTACAGTTGTCATGTAAAACTGGACTGTTTTCCTCAAAATCCTTTCAGGGACTTCTGCCATTTCTCTCAGTCTCCATTGGGTGAAATGTGCTGATAGTGAATGGAGTGTTACCAGGTGTCAGGGCAAAGTGCTTTTGTTTTATTGCTATTCATTGTCTTTTCTTTTTTGAAGGAAGCAAAGCTTCTGGCCTCTGCTAAAGCTGTAGATGAAAATTATTTACATTAGGGACTATTTCATGGTCAACCACACGTTCGTTTAGAATTATTCAAGATTAGTGCCACGTGAAACTGTTCCAACCAAAGCTGCTCAATGATTGCAGATCACTTGTGTCCTAAGTCTACGGATATTACTGCTAAACCTCATTTGCCTGGAAGAAGACATCACACCTTAGAACAGCAAAACTGTGGCCTGTATTCTGTTTTTACTAACAGTGTTCTAAGATATTAAGCTTACAGAATTAAAAGACCTTTTTTCACAATTACCTGCATATAATATTTTTTAAATGCCATGTTTGTAGTTATATGAACCCTTTGATAATCTGTGTTAATTTGGTTAGTAATATTTAATTGATGTTTGGTATACCATGACTCCTCTTCTTTGTTTTTCAGTCACTTAAATATTTTACTTTTTTTCCTAACAGCATATAGGTGAAGAAAAATATGATATGGCTAATGAAAATAATAGAAAAAAATTTAAATGTCCTTAAATGTAGAAGTATTATGATATGCATTTTAAAGAAATAGTATTTATAATATAGATACTAGAAGGATACATAGTTGGATTTATGCTAAGTGTTTTCTGCCTATGTTATATATAAAAAATATTCAAATCCAAATAGGTACATTTAAAATAAAAATAAATTCTCATGGTATATATTTCAGAATTCATACAAAAAGGAATATTTTAATGTCATAATCATAGTTCATCTTGTTCATTACTGTTTCAGTCCATTCCCAGAAGTTGCAGAATCAGTTCAGCAAGAACTAGAATCTTACCGAGCACAGGAAGATGAGGTTAAACGACTTAAAAGCATTATGGTAAGATTCTGTTTGCTGTCTTAGAATTATACAAAAGTAGAAGGACATCTGGAGGGAGGAAGAGGTTAATTTTTTTGTTCCTTATGAAAATTTGAGCCATTCATTGTTTTAATAACAAAAAAAGTATTGTCAATTTACATAAATTATCTCTTAAAAAAGAAATGTAAATACTGAGAAGAGCAAAATTTTTTCAAAGAATAATCTGTATTTATAATCTGAAAAAATATATAATGTGGCTTCATGTTAGAGGTCTGTGTTCCAACGCTGCACACTCTAACTGTACTGTGATACACTCCGCATGTGGCCATACTGTTTATTACTGTGTGACCAGTGCCAAGCTTCTGCGCCTATTTCCTTATCTGAAAATACTCGGTGCTGCTCGGTGGTCATCCCACCATTTATATTAGACTGGTGGTACCTAGAACTCTAATGTAACTATTAGAGATGGGTGTTTGTTCCTTAGAGGAGAAGAATCGTCACTCTGGGTGACTCAGATCTTAGTGTTGATCCGTAATCTGAGGAATATATTGATTTTTATGTTTCTGGGATCTTTTTTTTTTTCCTTCTCAGGGACTAGAGGGGGAAGATGAAGGAGCCATAAGTATGCTTTCTGACAATACTGCTAAGCTAACATCAGCTGTTAGGTAAGTAGGCAATATATGACCTTTAAGTCTGTCTGTTGATAAGATTTATCTTGAAGGCTAAAAGTTTGGCTAATATTTTTAATAATAGGAAACAGTAGGTAATGGCATAGACCTTTAAATTTAAAAAACTAAATTGTCTCTTTAAGCTGATTTAAGTTCCTTTTATATAGCAGATCATTTGCTTCTTTCACTAGTTAGAATTGTATAATGGGGATAATTTTACTAGGAAGATAGTATTGGTGATAAAATAATACAACTTACTATTTTACCATTGCTGCTGTTATTATGTTAACTAAAGGTCAAGCATGTTCTTTCTGGTACTTGAAACCATCAAGGAGAGAAGAAATGTGTTTTAAATGTATATGTAAAATCATATTTCCATTAATCTGATTTTACTCTAAACCTCCAGATTTTGGAATCAGAAAGTGAAATGGTGGAATAATGATGTTTGGGAGGGAGATTACTTTAAGAAGTATTTTACTTGTATTAAAGTAGTGAATATTGTTATGTGTTAAAGCCTAGAGATTAACTTTGGTTGATATCAGTTTAATTTGTCATTTTATCACTACTTGTTTCCTCAGAGGAAACACCCAGGTGTGTATTTTATTAAGATCTATGTCATTTTCTTAGAAAATTGAATGGTTAATTTTTAATTTTTTGGTATTTGTAGTTCTTTGCCAGAACTCCTTGAAAAAAAAAGACTTATTGATCTCCATACAAATGTTGCCACTGCTGTTTTAGAACATATAAAGGTAAATTTAACCTACTCCCCAATATTTATGTGTTCTATTTATGTAGAGTTTTATACTTTTTAAGATGGTTTCATATTCATTATCTCATTGAGGCCTCACTGTAATAATATGAGATAAAATTATCAAAGGCAACATTAGTGCCTTCATTTTTTGCAAATGAGGAAGCTTAAGAATCCAGAAAGATTAGTGATTTGCCAAGGTCACACGTTTAGTATATGAAAGTTACATCTGTGATATTTGTATTATGTTGTCTCAATATTGCTTCAGTACTACCTCTACACTTTGTTAACAGTAGACCTGTGTCTGTCAGGAATAGAGATTTAGACACCCTTCTTACTATAGTACTATCTAAAATATCCATTAACTTTTAGTCTTAGATGAGTATTTTATTAAGAGTTCTTACTGTCTCCTGTTGTACTGTGATTTTGAGATAAATGGTTTGTATCTTCTATATGTTGTTATCATAGTTCTTTTATCTCATTACTTTGTTCATGATTACCCCATATCAGTCCTTCAGTATTCTGCTGTCCCTTATTCTCTGGACATGTAGCTGAATTTCAGTGACAAATTGGCCATACACTAGGACGTGGTTATTACTGACCCTTGCTTTCCGTCTGATATGATATATTTGAAAAAGCAGTGTAAAATAGCTAAATATGTTTATTGCTTTTCAAAGATATTGATAACACCTTGAATTTATGGGAAAGGGACTTAAACATTTTTCTTTATTAATGATTTAAAAAGTCATAGAGATAGGAAGGAACTAATATAGATAGATAATGGACATTGTGCATCATGGAATTTAAACCTGCGTAATTTCTTTTGTTGCACATCTCAATATTGGTACTGGCGATTTTCATGTACCTACAGGGATAGAAACATAATTGTTCAGTTTATAGATGACTCTACTGATATTTTCCCTTCCATATTTAGCATCTCTGTAAAATGGGTAAAGACTGCACAGATCTGTTTGCCTGAGGTCATTGTCTCCTGTGGAGATAATATATATCATCAGGTGAAATACAACAGAGAGCTATATTGAGAATATCCTTCAGTAGGAGAGAAAAGGCTTGGCTTACAAGGTGAAGACTGAATCTAATGTAAAAAGTTTATTGCATCGAAACAAAATATAAGTTCTGGTTTATATCTGTTAACCTGTAATTTTGTACTAAGGATCTTATGATCCATTAAACTAATATTTTTTGAGTACTTGCTTTGTGCCAAGCAGTGTTGCTAGGTGCTAAGCGCAAGTAAGTGGACAAGTAAAAATAAATTCTAAGAAGTTACAACAGTTGTTAATAGTCCTGTGTGGTCTTTAAGATTTAAACCCTTCTGTGGATTTACTTTGACTTTAGTTTTTGTTTATTTTTTCATTAGTAAAGTTTATTGATTCTTACATTTTACTTTGTGACCTCAGTTCTCATAGTTGTAAAACCAATAAAATTACCAAACGGAGTTGTGTAACCCAAAGTAACTAATTTATTATACTATGGAAAGCGTAGTTTTATCCTATTCATAAAACTTGACAAACATTATCCTGCTACAAATTTATATGAATTACTCCAGGTCAGAGACTAGAGCTTATGGTTTAAGAAAATTCTAGCTAACGTAATTGATTTATTCAGTCATGTTTATGGAGTAACTGTTTGTTGTGCTAGGCCTTGGAAATTCTGTGGTAAATAAGACAAGTTATGTATTCTCATGGAGCTTCTATTATAGTAACAATAAACAAAGTACCCAAATTAGAAAACAAGATAACTTCAGTCATTTAGGTGATAAGAAAACAAAAACAGGGTGATATGAGGTGATAGAGAACATCAGAGAGGGCTACTGTAAGTGGTTAGGAGTAAGTGGTTAGGGAAATGACCTTTGATGAGGTGATGTTTGAGTTGAGACCTGAACCACAAGGAGCTGGTTAGTGAAAATTCCAGGGCCAGGCATTCCAGGCAGAAGGACTAAAAAAGTGCAAAGGCCTTAAGACAAGGAACAAAGTTAGTGTGTTTAAGGACACAAAGGAAGATTTCTATTATTTTTTTTAATCTTTATTTTTGAGAGAGAGAGAAACAGAGCACGAGCAGGGGAGGGGCAGAGACAGAGACAGAGACAGGTTCCAAAGCAGGCTCCAGGTTCTGCGCTATCAGCACAGAGCCCGACATGGGGGCTTAAACTCAGGAAAACGAGTTTATGACCTGAGCCGAAGTTGGACGCTTAACCGACTGAGCCACCCAGGCGCCCCAGGTCATAAAGGAAGATTAATGTGCTTATAGTAAGGAGTGAAAAAGTGATAGACTGTGGGATCAAGAGAAATTGGAATTTAAGTGTGATGGGAAGTCATTGGAGATTAATGACATGATGTGATTTGTGTTTTAAATAGAAAAATGAGTCTGAGTGATGGGTGAGTTCTGGAATTAAGTATGGAATTGGAAGACAGCTATTATAGCTGTCTAGGTGAAGAACTGTTTTTTTTTAAGGCACAATTTACTATAAATTCTTTATGATGTTTATTTATAATTTTATACTGATGATTTTATATGAGTTTTTCAAAATCAATGTGTGCTAATAGAGGCCATCTGTCTCAGGTATTTTAACATGCTACTGTGCATAACCCACATAATTCTTCTTTAAGACCTGGTAATTTGGCTTTCTTTATAAAAGAAGTTGTTTTTTCCGGGGCTGCTGATTGGCAGAACATTTTATGCTAACTAATTTGTCATTCACTGTGTTGTTAAGTGATTTTATATAAAAGCTACACATTTTGGGATGATTGTTTTGCTGTAACTCAAGGAAGACACCCTTTTGACAGGATCTGATTTAAAGAAACAGTGTTATACAGGACATTTCATTTGCAGAAGGAAAATAATGTCCCCTATAGGACACGCTGTTCCTTCTTGGGTCATTCTAAGAAACCCAGTCACTCAGAATGTTTTTAAATATCATTGATAAAGGAGTATATTTATCTTAAATATTTATATGTAAATTATAGTTGTATTTAATAAGCTGCATACTCTAAGAAATATTTTGATGTGAAAAATTCTTTTAGTATAAAAAAATTAGAATGTTTTCTGTGAAGAGTCTTTGTAATATTGACAGTCTCTTTTATTCTTCCTTGTCAAAATTAGGAAGGTATTCTTCCTTGTCAAAATTAGCACATAAATTCTAGTCCCATTATTTCTCATTACTCCTAGTTAAAAAATTTCTTCTTAAGGTTTTCCATAATTATTAAATTTCCAACTTTATAATATTTACTTAAAAAAATTTTTTTTTTCAACGTTTATTTATTTTTGGGACAGAGAGAGACAGAGCATGAACGGGGGAGGGGCAGAGAGAGAGGGAGACACAGAATCGGAAACAGGCTCCAGGCTCTGAGCCATCAGCCCAGAGCCTGACGCGGGGCTCGAACTCACGGACCGCGAGATCGTGACCTGGCTGAAGTCGGACGCTTAACCGACTGCGCCACCCAGGCGCCCCTATAATATTTACTTTTAAATGGCATGTTTATTTGTACTTTTACTGAGCTACACCATCTACCTCTAGCTATAATGTTAATACAAACTTAATAAGTATTGTTCTCCATGATCTCTTGCTCTCATAACTAGAATTTATTGACGATTTGAGCTTCACTTACTTGCAAACTTTTACTCACCTAAGCAGTAGATATTTTTTATTACTATTGGCAAGAATATTATGACTTTTTATGCAGAGATCTCAGAACATTTCTTTTGCGATTTGTCTTCATTGCAGTTTTGCATATCTTTGGGGATGTTTAGATAATAGCTGCTTCTTACATTTCCTTAGATCATTTTCTGAAGCAGAATACTAGAAGAAAATAATTTGTTTAGAAGTTGTGGCAGTTATCTGGCAATCAGTGTTTTGGTGGAAAGCAGAAACAGCATACCAGTTTGCAACAACGTTGGCAATTATTATTACCTGTGCTTATTGATACTCTAAGGATTTTAGTGGGTTGGGTGGTTAGCTTTGGTCTAATAGATGAAAGAGTAAATTGTTGAATTCTCATTTGTTTTAAGTAATCCATACCTTTTAAATCTCTTTTTTTAGCATTTCTTTGATTTCTAATACATTTTCATTTCTAATACAAAACCACTTGCTGGTTGTTGGGGAATGGCTCCTGGGATTACTTAAATTATTTAAGTAATTTATAGACAAATTTTAGTTTATTTCAATTATTTTTGTCCCATGTGCCTAGTCAAACTTAATTAAGTATTCTTTAGCAAGTACCTAATAAAAGGAAAAGACACCTATGTGTAAGTCATAGTAGATGAGAAATAGAAATGGCATTATGTGCTCTTTCCCCTAATGCCCCCACCTGAAGGAAGAGCTCTAACATCTGAACACTCCATCCTGATACAGTTGACAAAAAACAGCTGTTAAGAAGCTATTATGCATTGAGGCGTCATTGGTGCTGAATTCTCATTTTTGTTTTCCTGCTTCTTGTAGAGAAAGTTAAGACGTACTGAATTAGATCTGCAGACTTAATCTGGTCAAGCAAACATGTACTACCTTAGGTTTATACTCTGAAAAGACTTAGCCCTTGCTAGCAATGCTAGCTTTTAACTACAGGGGGAAGGAGGCTCCTCCCTTTCTTGAGCTCAACTTCTTTATCTTTTCTAGAGGAAGATAAGCTTTATTTTTTTTTTTTTTTTTTTTTTTTTTTTTTTATTATTTTTTTATTTTTTTATTTTTTTATTTTTTTTTTTTCTGAAATTTATTGACAAATTGGTTTCCATACAACACCCAGTGCTCATCCCAAAAGGTGCCCTCCTCAATACCCATCACCCAGCAATAGCACTGCTAGGAATTTATCCAAGGGATACAGGAGCACTGATGCATAGGGCCACTTGTACCCCAATGTTCATAGCAGCACTCTCAACAATAGCCAAATTATGGAAAGAGCCTAAATGTCCATCAACTGATGAATGGATAAAGAAATTGTGGTTTATATACACAATGGAATATTACATGGCAATGAGAAAAAATGAAATATGGCCTTTTGTAGCAACGTGGATGGAACTGGAGAGTGTGATGCTAAGTGAAATAAGCCATACAGAGAAAGGAAGATAAGCTTTAAAAATAAAGTAGGAGCTCCCTTAATTGATCTCTACTAGTCAACACACCAAATTAACTGATGGCCTTTATTCCTATAAAACATAGTGCCTGCCGGCCACATTATGCCATGCTGACAACTGGCCACTAGTAAAAGGCGAAAGATTTATACGATTTGAAGAGAAACCAGAGTGTTGACAACTGGCCACTAGTATGCTTCACAAGTTGCATTTTTTGCTTACCTAAGAGTTACTTGTATTTGATTCCAATCTACGTATGTCAGTTGTTTAAGAAGAGGATTGTTTCTGGGGCGCCTGGGTGGCGCAGTCGGTTAAGCGTCCGACTTCAGCCAGGTCACGATCTCGCGGTCCGTGAGTTCGAGCCCCGCGTCAGGCTCTGGGCTGATGGCTCAGAGCCTGGAGCCTGTTTCCGATTCTGTGTCTCCCTCTCTCTCTGCCCCTCCCCCGTTCATGCTCTGTCTCTCTCTGTCCCAAAAATAAATAAAAACGTTGAAAAAAAATTTAAAAAAAAAAAAAAAAGAAGAGGATTGTTTCTTTAAAACTAAGTTATACACCTTAGAAAGACTTACTGAAGGTAGTGATTTAGCTGTTGTTTAAATTAGTAGTAAAAAGGGGTGCCTGGGTGGCTCAGTCACTTAAGCGTCTGACTTCAGTTCAGGTTATGACATCATGACTCATGAGTTCCAGCCCGGCATCAGACTGTCTGCTGTCAACACAGAGACCACTTCATTTCGTCTTTCCCCCTCTCTCTTGGCCCCTCTCCCACTCTCTTGCTCACTCTGTCTCTCAAAAATAAAATAAACATTAAAATAAAATTAGTAGTAAAAAAAAAAAAAAACATTAAAAGATTAGAAAATTTTGAAAAATCCTAAACTCGCTTTGCAAGTATCTGTATGGTTTTTGGTTCCATTTCAAAGAAACTGAAACTGGACATTATATGTGATCGTTATAGTTGTGCTTTATGCAAGAAAGAAAAAAATTCAGTGAAACCACTGTACTTAAAGAAACCACTGTACTAAAAGAAAACCACTGTACTAAGTACAGTCACAACAAGACTGACAGACAGTTGTGCGTTTTAGGTCTTAAGTTAAAAGGCGGTGTTTAAAATGTTTATTTATACACAACACATATTTTTTTGTTGTTGTTATTCTTTACATTAATGGACTTTGATTAACTCATCACTACTCCCCTGATCACAGTAGGAAAGAAATTTTACTATACTAGAAATCACAACATTTCTTTAGCTCTATTTTAACTGATCGCTTTAGAGTGATGTCTTGCTCAGTATACATACCAAATGAATGTTCATGTGACCTTGGTGTCTTTTCAAGGCACAGGGGGCAATATATTCTGTAGGAGGAAGTCCCCAAATGACACTTCATTGTCTTCTACCTCTTCTTACCCAGATGAGATTAGTTACTTTCAGAACTTGACATTTTTTTCAATTACAACCAAAGGTAGCTCTCAAATGAGAGCTTCTCACTTCTCACTCACTGTAAATTTTGGGAGACTACTTCCACATCTTCAAAAAAAACGGTGAAAATACCCTTGTCATTGAGACCCAATTATAAAGGTTAAGTGAGAAGAAATAAAGACTTCTCAGAAGTCTTTAATATGACTTCAATAATAAGAACATAAGAACATAAACAGCCTAATTTAAAAATGGTCAAAAGATTTAAACAGAGATTTGACCATAAAAGATACACAGATGACAAGTAAGTTCAACATAAATAATCACTAGAAAAATGGAAACAAAAACCACCATGAGACCTCACTACACATCTGTTTAAAACATCTAAAATTAAAAAAGATCATGCCAACCTTTAGCAAAGATACAGAGAAACTAGAACTTTCATACACTTCTGGTAGAAATGCAAAATGGTATATCCACTTTGGGAGATAGTTTATTAGTTTCTTAAAATGTTAAACAGAAACCTGTCACATGGTCCAGCCATTCCACTCATAGGTATTTACCCAAAACAAATGAAAGCCTGTGTTTAATGTACACAGCAGCTTCATTGTAATAACCAAAAACCAGAAACACCCCAATGTCCACCAACAGCTGAATTGGATAAATAAATTATAGTATATCCGTACAATGGAATACTATTCAGAAATAGAAAGGAAAGTACTATTGTCACATATAGCAATATGGATGAATCTCAAATACACTGAGTGAAGCCACATTAAAGAAGAGTACATAGGGGCGCCCGGGTGGCTCGGTTCCAACTTTGGCTCAGGTCATGATCTCACGGCTTGTGGGTTCAGGCCCGGTGTTGGGCTGTGTGCTGACAGCTCAGAGCCTGGAGCCTGCTTCGGATTCTGTGTCTTTCTCTCTCTCTGCCCCTCCTCCATTCACGCCCTGCCCCCCTCTCTCTCTCTCTCAAAAATAAATATAAAAAAAAATTTTTTTAAAGAAGAGTATATAATCTGTGATTGCATTTACATGAAATTTGTAAAAATGCAAGCTAATATGTAGTGATAAAATGCATATCACTGCTTGCCTAGGCACCTGGAAAGGAGTGGGAGGGCCAGAAGGGAGGCATTACAATAGGGAAGCTTCTGGGCAATGAATGGTAGGTTGATTATGTGGATAGTGTTCATGATTTCATGGGCATATGCATATGTTAAAACTTAACAAATTTTGTATTATATGTCAGTTATATTGCGATAGAAGTGAAAAATTCGAACAAAGCTTAGTGTTCATTTATTTCAAATCTTTAAAAAAAAAAAAAACAACTTTTTTGGTGTGTGTAGTCCTGTTTAATTTTGCTTTTGTTTCCCTTACCTGAAGAGACATATAAAAATAAAAATCTTTTGCACCACAAAGGAAACCATCACCAACACCTATTGAATAGGCAACCTATTGAATGGGAGAAGATACTTGCAAATGACATATCTAGTAAAGGGTTAGTATCCAAAATGTATAAAGACCTTACACAACTCAACACCAAAAAACCCAAATAATCTGATTTAAAAATGGGCAGGAGACCTGAACAGACATTTTTCCTAAGAAGATACACAAATAGCCAATAGACTCATGAAAAGATACTCAGCATCACTCATTATCAGGGAAATGCATTGAGAGAGCACCTGTCAGAATGACTAAAATCAAAACCACAAGAAACAGCTAGTGTTGGTGAAAATGTAGAGAACAGGGAACCCTTTTGTGCACTGTTGGTGGGAGTACAAATTTGTGTAGCCACTGAGGAAAACAGTATGGAGGTTCCTCAAAAAATTAAAAATAGAAGTACACTATGATCCAGTAATTCCACTGCTGGGTATTTACCCAAAGAAAACAAAAACACTAATTTGGAAAGATAATTTCATCCCACCATTTATTGCAGCATTATTTACAATTGTGAAGATATAGAAACAACCCAACTGTCCATCAGTAGATGAATAGGTAAGATACTAGGTACACACACACACACACACACACACACACACAATGGAATATTACTTTACCAAAAAAAAAAAAAAAAAAAAGAATGAAATCTTGCCATTTGCAACAATACGGGTGAACCTAGAGGGTATAATGCTAGTTGAAACAAGTCAGTCAAAGACAAATACCATAATTTCCACTCATGTAGATTTTAAGAAACACAAAAAAGAGACAAAACAGACTGTTCAATACAGAGAATAAATTGGTTGTTGCCAGAGGAGAAGTTTGTGGGGGGATGGGTGAAATAAATAAAGGGTAGTAAATGTACACTTAACCATGATGAGCACTGAGTAATGTGTAGAATTGTTGAATCATCATATTGTGTACCTGAAAATAATATAACACTGTATGTTAATTATACTTTGATAAAATAAAAAATAGCAAAACAAAACCTTGTGTAAATCATGGAGAAAGCCAATGATTAATTTTGGTAATGCGAATTTTTTGGCTTTAGATTTAAAGTGACCTAGAAAAGCAAGAAATAGGATATGCTACATAATATGTGGCCAGAAAGCCCAGTAGATATTTACAGATTTTTTTTCCCCTTATGGAAGTATGCAGCAGAATAAATACAGAGAAAAGTGAATTGACATGAGGAGTAAAATGTTTAAAAGGACATGCATTCCTTATTTTTTCTCATAAATTTCTCATATTTATTTATACCTCAACTTGTTCTACAGAATTTGAGGTAGCTTACAATAAAAGCACATAGAATAGTCAAAGAGAGAATAATTAATCAAAGTCAAAATCAAACATAGCCCTTAAAATTTTTTTCTGGCCCCTGTTTTCCATAGTCCTTCATGAGGCTTCTATGGAACATGAAATAAACTAGAAGGAACATTGGGACAGAGTTATACATAGATTCCACAAATTAATGGTGAGGTTTCTTCCTTGGTCACATTAAGTTAGAAATAAAATTTACCGGGGCGCCTGGGTGGCGCAGTCGGTTAAGCGTCCGACTTCAGCCAGGTCACGATCT
Organism: Prionailurus viverrinus; assembly: GCF_022837055.1. Taxonomy (NCBI): domain Eukaryota; kingdom Metazoa; phylum Chordata; class Mammalia; order Carnivora; family Felidae; genus Prionailurus; species Prionailurus viverrinus. The sequence goes on from NC_062566.1 coordinate 76,054,259, forward strand.
CGCGGTCCGTGAGTTCGAGCCCCGCGTCAGGCTCTGGGCTGATGGCTCAGAGCCTGGAGCCTGTTTCCGATTCTGTGTCTCCCTCTCTCTCTGCCCCTCCCCCGTTCATGCTCTGTCTCTCTCTGTCCCAAAAATAAAATAAAACGTTGAAAAAAAAAAAAAAATTTAAAAAAAAAAATAAAAAAAAAAGAAATAAAATTTACCGTATCCTCTGGTCTTTTATGTCCATGAATGCTTAAATAGGAAATGGAAATTTAATGGTCAACTTTTAAGTTAGTTGTTTCTTAAAACAAATACACTTTTTAAAGCAATGGATGTTTTTTAAAGGTCAGTTATGTTGAAGTACTGATAAGTACCTCAAGAATCAAATTCCATGCTCGAGTTACGTACTGACTATGATACCAAATGTTAATACACATGCACAATTTTATTAGGTACTCTTTGTATTCACTACAAAAGTAAGTATATCTTTTTATTTTATTTTATTTTAAATTTATATCCAAATTAGTTAGCATATAGTGCAACAATGATTTCAGTAGATTCCTTAATGCCCTTTACCCATTTAGCCCATCCCCCCTCCCACAACCCCTCCAGTAACCCTCTGTTTGTTCTCCATATTTAAGAGTCTCTTATGTTTTGTCCCCATCCCTGTTTTTATATTATTTTTGTTTCCCTTCCCTTATGTTCATCTGTGTTGTCTCTTAAAGTCTTCATATGAGTGAAGTGATACGATACTTCTTTCTCTGACTAATTTCACTTAGAATAATACCCTCCAGTTCCATTCATGTAGTTGCAAATGGCAAGATTTCATTCTTTTTGATTGCCGAGTAATACTCCATTGTATATATATACCACGTCTTCTTTATCCATTCATCCATCGATGGACATTTGGGCTCTTTCCATACTTTGGCTATTGTTGATAATGCTGCTATAAACAATGGGGTGCATGTGTCCCTTCGAAACAGCACACCTGTATCCCTTGGATAAATACCTAGTAGTGCAATTGCTGGGTCGTAGGGTAGTTTTATTTTTAGTTTTTTGAGGAACTTTCATACTGTTTTCCAGAGTGGCTGCACCAGTTTGCATTCCCACAAGCAGTGCAAAAGAGATCCTCTTTCTCCACATCCTCACCAACATCTGTTGTTGCCTGAGTTGATAATGTTAGCCATCCTGACAGGTGTGAGGTGGTATCTCATTTGTGGTTTTGATTTGTGTTTCCCTGATGATGAGTGATGTTGAGCATCTTTTCATGTGTCGGTTGGCCAATCTGGATGTCTTCTTGCAGAAGTGTCCATTCATGTCTTTTGCCCATTTCTTCACTGGATTATTTGTTTTTGGGTGTTGAGTTTGATAAGTTCTTTATAGATTTTGGAAGTATATCTTTGTTTTAAGTGCATGTAAAATCCTTTATATTCTTTTGAGTCATTTTATTTAACACCTATGAAAAAGTAAAAGTGAAAGGTGTTATTATTCAAAGCTACACAGATTTTCCCAAATTTTGTAACACTGTTAAATGTGACCCTTATGTTCATTTGTTTACCACTGTATGCATGTGTTTTGGATTTTATTTTTTAACTAATAGACTGTTTTTTGGAGTAGTTTTACATCTGTAGAAAAAAATGAGTGAAAAGTACAGAGAATTTCCATATTCCTCTTTATCACCTACCCCCCAGTTTTCCCTATTATTAACATTTTGCATTAGTGTGTGGTACATTTGTAACAATTCATAAGTGAATATTAATACGTTGTTATTAACTAAAGCCCATAGTTTTCATTAGGGTTCACTCTTACTGTTGTACATTCTCTGGGTTTTGACAGATGTATAATGACATGTATCCATATTACAGGATCATGCAGAAATAGTTTCACTGCCCTAAAAATCATCTGTGCTCTGCCTACTCATCCCTATTTCCCTTCCCCTGAGTTCCTGTCACCCATGTCTTTCTACTGTCTTCACAGTATTGTCTTTTTCAGAATGCCTCGTAGTTAGAATCATGAAGTATTTCAGTGTCTTAGTGATGTGAGTCTAAGACTTCTCCAAGTCTTTTCATCACTAACACTTGATTGTCTGGATGTACCAGTTTGTTTATCCAATCAGTCATTGAAGGACATCTTGATTGCTTTCAACTTGTGGCATTTGTAAATAAAGTTGCTGTAAATGTCCCTGTGAAGATTTTTGGGTGGATGTGTTTAACCCATGAGGTTGGTTGCTGGATCATATGGTAAGAGTATGTTTAGATTGGTAACAAAACTACCCACTGCCAAACTGCTTTCCAAAGTGGCTGTGCTCTCCACCAGCAGTGAATGAGAGTTCATGTTGCTTCACATCCTTACCAGCATTTGGTGTTGTCCATGTTGGATTTCAGCCATTTAAATATATGTGTAGTGGTGTCGCATTGCTTTAATTTGCAATTCCCTAATAACATACAATGTGGATCATCTTTTCATATGCTTACTTGCCATCTGGGTCTTCTTTGGTGTGGTGTCTGTTTGGGCTGTTTATTTTCTTATTGTTTAGTCTTAAGCATTCTTGGTATTATTTGAGGAAAAAGTCCTTTAAAAGATGTATCTTTTGCAAATATTTTCTCTGGTTGTGTGGCTTGTCTTCTCATTCTCTTGGCAGTGTCTTTCACAGAATAGAAGCTTTTAATTTTAATTAAGTACAGCTTACTGATTTTTTTCTTTCATGGATCATGCTTTTGTGTTGTACCTAAAGAGTCTTCACTATATCCAAGATCATCTAAATTTTCTTCTGCGTTTCTCCTATCTTCTAGGAGTTTTATAGTTTTGCATTTTACATTTAAGTCTGTGATTCATTTTTATTTAATTTTTGTGAAAGGTAAGGTCTGTGTCTAGATTGTTTTCTTTTACATTAGATGTCTGATCCATCACCATTTGTTGAAAAGACTATCCTTTGTCCATTCAGTTACTTTTGTTTTTCTTTTTTTTTTTTTTTTTTATTTTTTTAAATTTTTTTTTTTTTTCAACATTTATTTATTTTTGGGACGGAGAGAGACAGAGCATGAACAGGGGAGGGGCAGAGAGAGAGGGAGACACAGAATCGGAAACAGGCTCCAGGCTCTGAGCCATCAGCCCAGAGCCTGACGCGGGGCTCGAACTCACGGACCGCGAGATCGTGACCTGGCTGAAGTCGGACGCTTAACCGACTGCGCCACCCAGGCGCCCCTACTTTTGTTTTTCTGTCAAAGATGGGTTGACTATATTTGTGTAGGTCTACTTCTGTACTCTCTTTTCTGTTCCATTGATATATTTGTCCTGCTTTTCGGCTAGTAGCACATGGCTAAGTATTGTAGCTTTATTTTAAGTCATAAAATCAGGTATTGTCAGTCCTCCATCTTTTTTCTTCTCCTTCAGTATTGTGTTGGCTATTCTGGATCTTTCTTGTCTCCATATAAACCTTAAAATCACTTTGTTGATATCTACAAAATAACTTGCTGGTAGTTTAATGGAGATTGTGTTGAATCTATAGGTCACATTGAGAAGAGCATGGAATATCTCTCCATTTATTTAGTTCCTTGATTTCTTTAATCAGATTAAAGATTCCTCATATAGATCTTGTATGTAGTTTGTTAGATTTATAGATATTTCATTTCCTTATTTTTAGTACTAATGAAAGTAGTATTTTTGCTTTAATTTCAGATTTCAATTGTTCATTGCTAGTTTATCAGAAAGCATTTGGCTTGTGTGTATTAACCTTGTATCCTGCAACCTTTGTATAATCACTTACTAGTTTCTAGAGTTTTTGTTGTTTTTTCTTTGGGATTTTCTACATAGATAAGCATGTTATCTGTAAACAAAGATGGACTTATTTTTTTCCTTCCCAGTCTTTAAATTCCTTCTCTTTCCTTTTCTTTTTTAATTGTATTAGCTAGACCTCCATTATCATGTTGAAAGAGTGCAAGAGGGGACATCCTTACCTTTTTCCTACTATAGCCATTGACTTTTGTGTATTAACCTTGTATCCTGCAACTGTGCTATAGTTGCTTATTAGTTCCAGAAATTTTTTGTTGTTTTTTGAAATTTTCTACATTGACAATTGTGTCATCTGCAAATGAAGAGTTTTTTTTTTTTCTTTATTCCAATCTGTGTACCTTTGATTTCCTTCTCTTATTTATTACATTAGCTAGGGTTTCCAGTACAGTGTTAAATAGAAAGTTGAAAGGGAGTATCCTTGCCTCGTTCCTGATTTTAGCTGGAAAGCATCTAGTTTCTCATTATTTGCATTGGGTTTTTTTTGGTTTTTTGTTTTTTTTTTTTTTGGTTTTTTTTTTTTTTTTTTTTTTTTGAGAGAGACAGGTAGACAGAGTGTGAGCTGGGGAGGGGCAGAGAGAGAGGGAGAAAGAATCCGGACCAGGCTCCGGGCTCTGAGCTGTCAGCACAGAGCCTGACCCAGGGCTCGAACCCACAAACCGCAAAATCATGACCTGAGCCAAAGTTGGACACTCAACAAACTGAGCCACCCAGGCACCCCAGTTGCATTCTGTTTTCTGAAAGAGATTGTAGAAAATTGTTTTAATTTCTGACTTAAATAGTTGATGGAATTCATTAGTGAACCAACCTAGATCTTATGCTTTCTGTTTGGGAAGATTATTCATTATTGATAAAATTCTGTAATCAATTCTATTGATCTTTTTGAAGAGCCAGCTTTTGGTTCCAGTGATTGTCTCTGTTGATTTCTTGTTTATAATTTCATTGATTTCTGCTCTAATTTTTATTATTTCTTTTCTTCTGTTTGCTTAAATTTGTTTTTTCTTTTTCTGGGTATATATTTGAAGAGTTCAACACACTGTTGGTATAAATTAAAACTAAATGCTTCTGAGAGTCATAGTAAAATAAGACTTAATATAGTTTACAAGTGCCCTGTAAATATTTTTTCTAGAAATATTAATCAATTTTTAGATTTCATTATGTTGCTAATATTTTTGTTTTTAATACTTTTCATATAAACATGTAAAATCACTTCATGTACATTTAAAATTTTTTATTACATAGATCACTTTAGTCAGAATTTATTTTTAGGAGTCAGTATACAATATAATTTGTAGATTAAAGTTGCATGTGTATTCTAAAACAGATTTAAAGTAGCTTTCACAAATAGCACATAAAACAAAAATAATGAAATAAAAACTCAGTAGTTATAATGATAATTCTCAAATTTGGCTTTGAATTTTCAGGCAACCAAGGTAAAAAAAAGAGAGAGATGTAATTAAGTTAAAAAAACAACAACAACAAAAACCTTCTTACCAGAAAGGAGAATTTGTTTTTTATTCTTTTTTCCTTTTAATTTTTATTTATTTATTTATTTTAAGTACACTTGACTCCCAGTGTGGGGCTTAAACTCACCCAGAAATCAAGAGACACATGCTCTACTGACTGAGCCAGCCAGGCACCCTTTTTTATTCTAAGCAAAGTGTTGCTTAGCATCATATTACAAAATACATTGTTCATATTGGGCATTATCTGGAATAAATTGAGTGATACAATGATATTTTTACACTCACATTTTCTGTAGCAACTTTAATAAAAGTCAAAGGTGTAATACTAATATATAATTCAGTGAGGGTGTTTTGTGAGTTTCCAATGTAGTAATGTCTAAGTTTATAGTGTCTAGAGTGGAAAGATTGCATATTCTTTAAATATTATGTTACTACTTTATTTAGTTGGTCTTTTGGTAGGAATTAGCAGAGAGGTTGAAGTTACATATTCTGATTTGGGCCTAAAATGCTAGAAATTCATTGTGCTTGGTTGAGAGAAAAATGCATCTATTTAGAAATAAGATAATCAAGTATTAAAATTGATAGGCTGTTGTAAAAAATTGAAGATCCTAACCAGATTCCTCACCCTGACGGTGCAGTGTCCATCACTGCATAGAAATGAGGTAGAGGTATAAGGATGAATTTTATTCAAGATTTCTAATTCACTCTGTCATATGAACAAGTACTCTAGAGTAAATATATTCATCTACCTTTGTTGTAGAACACCTTCAAATACAATTTAATGTATCATCTGGTTTTTGCACCACATAATTTCTTAACGATGGCAGACCCATTCAAACCCACCAGTATAAAATGCAACAGAATACACACCTAGATAATGGAAAATACGTTAACTTGCTATTTTGTTGTATTATAAAAAGCACTTGAGATTTGGAGAATTCCAGTTGTCTTTCCGGGAGGGCACAAGGCACACAGTAATAAGTAAATAGTAACAAGGAGTTCATATTCTAGTAACCTACACCAACTGCAGACTATTATAATACAGTGTTCAAGTGCTGCCACCTGGAGGATGGGATATGTAAATACAGCACTAAAAAAATGATACGGGGGGCGCCTGGGTGGCGCAGTCGGTTAAGCGTCCGACTTCAGCCAGGTCACGATCTCGCGGTCCATGAGTTCGAGCCCCGCATCAGGCTCTGGGCTGATGGCTCGGAGCCTGGAGCCTGTTTCCGAGTCTGTGTCTCTCTCTCTCTCTGCCCCTCCCCCGTTCATGCTCTGTCTCTCTCTGTCCCAAAAATAAATAAAAACGTTGAAAAAAAAATTTAAAAAAAAAAATGATACGGATTAAACATGGGGAAAAAAGAACAGGAAAGGAAAGGCTAGGGTGTAGATGGTCTTCAACTTAGGTATAGGTTATATCCTAAAAATATGGTTCTAAGTTTATTTTAGCTTAGGCTATGCTTTACTATAAGTAAAATGTGATGCACAGACCCCTGTCCTACAAACCATATTTAATTCATTATGTAAAATGTTGCTAATACTGTCTTTGAACAGAGAAGAGTTTATCATCCCATCTCTCTCCTGTGAGAAGTAGGAGAGGAATATTGAGATTCTTAATAGTAAAGGAAGTATAACTCTAATCCTTTTTGCCTTTACTTTCACTGCTGACTTGTGCTAGGTTATAGAATTAGGGCTTGGAAAAGAGGCAAGGTCAAGAAATACCACTCTATGTCATCAACCAGTCGTAGACTGAGGTGAGAAATGAGAATTGTAACTAGCAGTGAGTAGGGAGTACCAGAATGGTGGTGTTTGTAGCTGGAATGTAAAGAATGGTTAAGAGAAGGAAAAATCCCCTGCAGTTGTAGGAAAGAAAAAGAAATTCATTTCATGCCCTGTATAGGTCATCTGACAAATGTGCTTCGGTAATAGATTTTCAAAAGAGAAAGTAAGAATACCACTTGTTCATCTCAGATGACTCTTAAGAGTTCTCCATTATTGTGAGTGAAGGGACAAGCTATTTTTTTAAAGGGTTCCCTTTTGTCCTTTTCAAACCTGGTGGGCTTTTGCAGTCAAAAAAAAGTTGTGTGTGGGGGTTATGCTAATTTAATATAAATGTTGAGGTAGTGTACTGAAACATGAAAAACATCAGCCTGATTTTCCAATGGTAACTCTGAAATTGGGAGAAAAACACTAGAATTTTTTAAAAATCACATTCCTCCCTTAGCCCTTTTAAAGAGATTTTTAAGAAATTCATGGCTTTCAGAGTGTATATTCACTGGATATAAGTTGTATTCCATGCATAGTCCTCTGGGTCTCTATAATAATCCTTTTACTGTTTATTCTTGATATTTATTGAAGTTACCAAAAATCTGTTTATTATCTTGACCTTGTTATTTTGTTTTATATTTTTAATTTGTTTATTTTTTATGTGATTATTGTTATCCAAATTGTATTCTCCTTTGAACTCCTATTGTATAAGAATAATTAATCTTTGGGATTACAGAAGTTGTTTCTCTTAGTATTTCCTTTACTTCAAGAAATTGAGAAAGAACTTCTATATATTATCTATCCAGCCAAAATAACCTTTTGCCACATATAAATTACATGTATTACCAAAAAAAAACCCCAAATATGTACTAATTGACAAATATACTTTCTTTCATAAAGCATAAACAAAAGAAGCAATAAATTGTACTTGAGGAAAATATAATTTTCCCTACTCTTTATCTGTGGTGTACATTGGAGTCTGACCTGGATTTGAATCTCAACTCTCTACTACTTCTACTCTGGTAACCTTGAATAAATATATGTTTCTGTGTGTCTGTTTCCTCATCTTTAAAATGGGACTAATAATTCTTAGTTCATAGTGTTACTTGGAGAATTAAATGAGATTAAGTTAGTAGTTTTCAAACACTGTTCTCTGGTACCCTAGATCACTATAGAGACATTTAATGGGTCGCTTGTATCTATTTTATGTTTAGGGTTCTGCAGAAGATTTGATTTGAGAAAGAGGGTCCTGAGGTTCTCTGTTTAAAAACATTTGAAAGCCATAGCTGTAAGTAAAGTGCCTTGCACAAATAGATCCTGAACATATACTAGTTCTGATATTCAGGCTAGAAAATCTCCACTCGACTCTTTTCTCTCCTTCATGGGAATCAGTATATTGAAATGCTAAGTTAATTTTCTTTAATGCTTTATCGAGGTATAGTTCACATAGCATACAGTTAGTTAACCTATCTAAAGTGTACAGTTCAATGGTTTTTATAGTGTTGTCACAGAGTTGTGCATTCACAACCAAAATGTACTTTTATAACATTTTCATTGCCTCCAAAAGAAACTCCCTACCCACTAGCAATTAAACTAACTTACTTTTAGATTCTGTTTGCATTGCTTGTTAGAAATTTAAGTGTAAGTTAATACATGAAGACTTAGCAAAATAAATCTAATGTCTGTAGCTACAAAAATCAGTGAACCATGTTTCTTTTCTTCATTCATTTGCAGGTACAGACATTATACTCCATTATGGCATTGAACCTACTTAATTTTATATATTAAATCACTAAAGACTTGGTTCTTTACATTTTTCACTCCTAGAAGTTCATCCGTCTACTTTTGTGTCTTCTAAAGATGACTACTTGTTCTGTGTATGTCCTGCTTTTAGTTGAGGAATTCAACAAAGACCTTGTCAAGTACTTGTTATGAGCCAGGTGCTATGTTAAATTCCCAGGGCTAAACGATTAATTAAACACAGTCTAGGGAATTTACCGTTTTAGAAGGGTAGCATGTAAACAAAGGAGAGTAATATAGTATGAAGATTGTTATTATGGAGAGGTATGTAAAATGCTGATGGTACACATTTAAGGGGGTAATAAATTCCTCCAAGCAAAAAGGAGATTGATGGGCAACAAGGGGGAACAAATAGAGATTGAAGAGAGTTGCAAAGAAGCTGGTCCCTGAAGAATGAGTAGAATTCACTGCACAGGTAATAGAAGAGGAATGTATTCTTAAAAACTAAGAGAATAACCCAAGCCTATGCCTAGAGGACTACAGGTGTACACAATGTTTAATCAGAAGTCATTGAGGTGTTTGATGTGACTAAGTGAAAAGTGGTGGGTGAAACAGAAAAGGTTGGCTAGAGCAGATCATGAGGGCCTGAAAGTCAGCTTAACACCTTATTTTATATCCTTCCCCCCCCACCCCCTTTCCAGTCTTCACTCTAGAGATGATTAGCCTTTACCAGTCTCATATTCAGTTCACATTAACATAGTTCCTACTACCATCATTTTAGTTCCCCCTGGAGTTATCTTTGACTTTTTTCACTACTTTGATTCCCATATCCATTCACATGTTAATTATTAAATGTGTCTCTTCCTTTCTGTTCCCACAGCCAGTACCATGGTCTCTTTCCTAGGATCTCTTTTCCATTTCTTTTGTCCTTTTTCAAAATTAAAATTTTCCATTGCTAAGACTTCACCTCTTAATCTGTAGTATTCAAAGTAGCATTATACAGTAGTGAAAATAGTTCCTATATCAGGGAATCTGAAGAATATGAAGGACCCAAGGGTTTATAAAAAGGAAGACCCTTATAGGGTTTATTATACTCTTCCAAGAGTTGACTGGCAAGAGAATTCTCTGTGTACTGATGTAGAATATATTGTTGAGTTAAAGCAAGGAACAGAAGAGTATAGTATATTCCTTTTGTGTCAGAAAGCCGACAGGTATTAGGATATAGACCCTGTTTGCTTACATTTTGCATAAAGGAACTGGACAACTGTAGAAGAAATAGTTGAAGTAAGTATCCATAGGAGTAGGGGTAGAAGAGAACAAGGGTGAGGACTGGTCTCAAAATACCTTTTTATGTTGTATTGATTTTTAAACTGAGTATTTCAGCTATTTAAAACTGGCCTTGTGTGCCACTGTGGGAGAATGGGATTGAGGGACTCTGATTTTCTGTTGCTTTATATATGAAACTCCTTAGAATGAAACTATCATTCAGACTTCTCCACTCTGACTATGCATGGTGCAGTTCCTTTCACTGAAATGAACTCTATTCCTGTCCCCAGTCACTTTGAAATCTCAAGTCAAAATTCATCACTTTCTTCTCTACAATGGGTTAACTGTTTATTTCGTTCTATCATCTTAGCTCAGTATATTTATGTTCTGTGTTTATATTTTGGTTCTTCATTGGTATCTCTGAGTATTCTAATTTATTTCATGAATGGTTTCTACTCTCGTTTAAATTGTTAACACTTTCAATAGAAATCATGTTCTTTTCTCTTTTGTGTTATTGAAGCATAATTTAGTAGATACTTGATAATGATAATTTGTATTTACTTTGGAGAATCCTAATATTTTAACTTCATTTGGATAGTTTTAATAAACAAATTTTAAATTGGAAAAGGGATCATATAGGAGAGCTAAGTTTGACTACTTTTCCATTACCTAAAACTTCAAAGTATTAAGTAGGAAAATTAATGAGGAAGTTAGCTTTGTTTAAAAACCACTAAAAATAATTAGGGTAATTTTCTGTCCAGTTTAAGTTGAAGATGTGTGGATTTGTGCACTAAAAAAGTAAACATAACATGACCACCTGACATTAGTTTGCATGGAATACAATTATTTATTTATATGCTAATTGCTAATAAATACAGTAATTGAGATTGGTGTGATTTTTATCTTTGCTAATATATGACATGCAGAATTAATTCTGAGTTTATAAGTCAGATATGGTAAAATAGTCAATCTGTAATTTTTTAAACTAAGTGTATGATCAAAAGTAAGAAACTTGAAAGTAAATTCTATTAGTAAATGAACACTTATTTTTAAAAATTGATCATAGAAAATAGAAACTTGTAAGCTGAGAGGCCCTTAGTATGTCTTTATTACTTCATATAGTCTAATCTAATATTTATTTTGAAACAGGCAAGAAAACTAGATGTATATTTTGAATATGAAGAAAAAATAATGAGCAAAACTACTCTGGATAAATCTCTTCTAGATATAATATCAGACCCTGATGGTATGTACCATAAATTTGAGGTTAATGTTAAGTTTCAGAGCTGTTGAATCCAGCATGTTCAGTTTAAGTAAAATCTGAATAGAATTATTATTTTTCCAATCCATGCCAATAATGAGATAATTAAATGAGCTAGTTTCTGTTGAGAAGTTCGTAGCATAGCAATTCCTGAAGTGGAAAAATGATTTGCATTTTATTTCACTGAACTTCTCTTTGATGGTATTGAAGAACTTGTTGCATTCATTTATTTAAAGTGATATATCTGGGGAAAAAAAATAAAGTGATATAGCTGAAGTTCAAATTCTGCTGGTTTTAGGAAGACTTGGAAGTATAACATTCAAAGCAGGTGTCTCTAAATGATACACTTCTCATTACTTTAGTTTAACCCTAAAGCATTTCCCAAAAGGATATATCTAAAACTGAATTCTGTTTTAAATATTTAGGGACTTTACTTTTAAAGAAACTCCTTAATCAGTCCCTTTCATATTTACGTTTAACTAAATATTTGTATGTTAGATTTTCTTAAAACAAGATATGACTCTTTGTACTTAGAAAATGTTATAATTTTTACTTTCAGTTATAATGATCATGGGGATCTACATAGGTTTTAGCCTCCAAAACTATCCAAACTTTAGAGACTTGTTGATCATTTCAGAATAGTTTTCAATTCAAATCTCAGTAAACTGCTTTTCCAAAATGAATAAAAAGTATATAAGCTATTCAGCTTATATTTTGCATACAAGTCACTTAGCTGAATGATGATGGTTTCTGAGTTAGACTTTGATATGACTTTTAGACTTTATTCCAAACTGAAAAGTAATAAATTCCAAATTGTTTGTAATTAAAGATTCTTTTCACAGAAACTTCTCTAAGAAGCTTTAGGTTATTGCTCACACTTTTAAGAAGCTGGATTTGTAGTGAGAACATACTATTTTGGAGTTATTTGCACTTTACAATGAAAAAATGCAAAATATATAAGCCCATCATTTCAGAGCTATTCCTTATTATTTATAATAAGTTTTGACTAAAGTTGAAGCAAATGAATGTGTTAATAAAAAACTATCAGAACCTTTCTCTATTTTTTCCCCTTACTTTCTCAGTTTAGTTTTAAAGACATTAACTACAAGAGAACAAGGTAGGCATTCATGCAAAGTGGAAGTCTGGTGCCATTTTAGCCCAAAACAAGATGTTGCAACCTGAGCAGGATGAGAAAGGCATCCACATGTGGGACAGAGGGAAGCATCAAAATCCCAGTGGATTGAGCAGAGAAGCCACATGTGAAAGCATGGGCTGTAAGAGCTGTAACAGATTGAGGAGGGTGACTGTACACAGTAGCAACCCAGCATCAGTCCAAGTGTGGTGAGAAGTGTGGCCAGGCATGTGAGCAAGTCTATTGTACAGAATCAGAGCCCACATGGAGTGAGAAGACATCCATAAGGCAAGGGGATGGCTGCAGAGATAGGATATTTGTTATATACAGTGCACTGGTTAAAGAAGTGTATATGTCAGGTGCTACAAATGGTGCCAGGTTTCCTCTTGTCAGAGAAGGAAGAGAAAACAAGTAGAGAAAGGGAGAAAACTGTACAAGTAGAGAAGGGGAGAAAACTATAATGAGCTCTATAATGTTGGATTGGAATTGGAAGTATTATAGTCTTGGTGTTTTCACTATATATTTGTCAGACAGAAATAAATATAACATGTGCGTGCACATATATATACATATATATATATATATATATATATGTATATATATGTATATATATGTGTGTGTGTGTGTTCAGTGAACTGAGCAGGGCTGGGAGCAACAATGCCCTAGTGTAAAGACTGTAGCTTATAAATACATTTTCTACTAGGACTCGTTGGAGAAGTAGTTGATGCTGAGGATATTAAAAACAGTAACAGGCATCTACAGGCCCCTAAAACTCAGAGAGAGGGGAGCCTTTCTCTCCTGCTTTAGGAATGGTGGTGCCAAGAGCATACAGCAAGCCTGGTTGCTTTTTTTCTTTGTCCTTTAGCTGCTTAGTCATAGTTGCAGGAAATGCACAATAGAACAGGGTAACTAAAGCCAAAGCTTTCTGACCGAAGCACCAGAAAGGGAAAGCCAAGGGAATTGGAAAGTACCAGGGAGATTGCAGAGACGAAGGAGCTCAGGAAAGCAAGCTCATAAAGTTGTTTATGAATTCCTGGGCTCACTCCTGAGCTGCACATACGTGAATTTGATCCTAAATAGCATTCCTAAGACTAAGAGTTGAAGGGCTATATGATTTCCCAGTTCCACAGTGGCTACTAGATGGTTGGACAGATCCCAGTAGCACTGCAGAAGGTTTTGAAAATAGAAATCGATGATGGAACCACAACCCACAGATAGCTGGTGGGAACTTTGGCCTGAACCCAGCCAGGCTAATTCCCTGCTAAAACAAAAATAGCAGCTTTCTCCTGGGATTTAAACAAGACCCTGAATTTCATAACATAATATTCATTGTCCAAGATACAATATTTATTTGTAAACATCAGAACTTTGGAGAACCCATCATTGATCTTTATTACCATTCTTTGCCATAGTTAGGGAGTAAGGATAATTTGAGAATGGTTATCTGGATTCTAAACCGTATAAAAAACCGATGGTTCATTAGTCACGTTTTGAAAAAATTTTCCTAGTTTTTATTCTATAAGAAAGTATAACACTGCCAAGTTCTTGAGTATTAGGACTTTGAAGTGAGAGTACATATTGTTATTGGTTGGTGGTAAAACTGAGTTACCGGTGACCAGTGCCTCATCACTTTGTACCAAAGCACACCCAGTAACAGGGTGGAGAATAAATGAATTTCTATGTAGTTTGGGGCTCTGGGTAGTAAGAGTAGCAGATCAAACTCAATGTGAGCAAGAAATTTCTTTGATATCTTATGTTTGTCTTAGAATTTCTAGCAAATATATTTTGCATAATACAACAGTGTTTATTTTAATATATAAATGTATTCTTTTCTCAAATCTTATATAGTGATAGAATACCCTCAAGAAAGAGGAGACCTGTATATTTTGTGACCCCACTTTTGAGAAGTATTTCATACTTAGGTTTCATAACCTAACACCTAGAAGGACCATACAGCTGTTTTCCCAGGACAGTCTGATTTTTATATTTATTGTCTTTACATAATTAGTACTGACATCCTTTTTCCATCTCAGAAGTATACTGTTTTAGATGTGTGTGATTATCCTACCTATTCCGTTCTTTCTGAGGGTTTCAATCTAAAAGGTTCATCTCTTGGGGCACCTGGGTGGCTCAGTCAGTTAAGCATCCAACTTCAGCTCAGGTCATGATCTCTCGGTTCACAAGTTCTAGCCCCACGTCAGGCTCTGCGCGACAGCTCAGAGCCTGGATCCTGCCTCAGATTCTGTGTCTCCCTCTCTCTCTGACGCTCCCCATTCATGCTCGCTCTCGCTCTCTCTCTCTCTCTCTGAAAAAAAAATAAACATTAAAAAAATTTTTTAATAAAGGTACATCTCTTATAGACACTTAGGAAGAGAGAATGAAGATACTCCCATATCCCATTCCTTTACTCCCACAACATTTAATCATTTTCCATATCTGTGTGTTACATAGTCATAATTAGAGTGCCTATAACCTTAAATCACTTGAAAGAACCATATTTTATCTTGTCATATTTATATATGCCTTAAATTTTTATATACTTGTGTTGACTATAACACTTAACCAGAATTCTGAAAGTTTTTTTCCCCCCTATGTAGCAGGAACTCCAGAAGATAAAATGAGGCTGTTTCTTATTTATTATATAAGTGCACAGCAAGCACCCTCTGAGGTATGTCCTCTTTGTTTAGTTATTGGATAGAAGGGGAGATATTTGTTTGTTTCAAAAATAGAAGACAGATCACTGTGACCAAATAACTACCTCATTCCTTTCTTTAAAAAAAAAACAATTTGTTAAGGCTGGTTCTATTTACTGCTGAGTTTTATAGCAGTATTTATTGTCACCAAAAGAACTATCCACTCATGAAATGTCTGATCACTTTTAAGTTGTTGGAATATGAATTGAATTCAAGTGCCCAAATTCTTATTTCTGGGAAAATAGCTATTATAAATGAAGTTAACCAAGTTTGCTATGCTTTTTGTAAGTTTGGCCTTATTTCTCATTATGTAATGATCTTAAAAGCTCCATTTCATTAAGCTGTAGCCACTAATGCTTTCCACTGAATTTATCTTTAACCTAAAGTAAAAATGTAATATTTTAAGGTTATATAAAAACTAATGTCAATTATAGAACATAAGGAGTCAATTGGAAGAAAATACCCAAACTTCCAAATTGCTATGTAAATATCGCAATTTAATTAGATTACACTTCAGATTTATGTATGTCATATGATTCATATAAAAAAATGAAATTGAGATTTTTTTTTTAATATTGCAATCAAATAACTTTTATATCAATAAATGCCTCACAATTATTGGGAAATGACATATTTCCCTTTCTAGATTTTTTTTTCCCCTGGAAAAGAGGATTATGGATAATTTTGTTGTTTTCTTTTTCTGTGACGGGCCATCACTTGCTTTAGAAGAAAAAAAAGTTTATAGGTAATTAATTGACTTTGAAGGCAAATGGTAATTTTGGTGTCAGTGTTGTTGCCAGGTTAGAGACCTGCTAACTCTCCTGTTAACTCAGTAAAATTTTACTGGTGAGCAGCAAGTGTTAGAACTTTGGAGATGACACCTAGGATGATACAGTAGTTATAAACGTCTTTCCTTTGCCAATACCATGTATTTTTATAAGTGTGATAGATCATAACTCATTTTTTTGGTCAGAAATCTTGGTGTTAAATCAGTAAGCTAAACCCAATATTTGCTTTAGGCCAATTCTGCTTTGTTCTGGGAATACGTCTTTTATTTTAATTTAGTAAGAAAGTGTAGTTTTCTTTGTTGTTTTTTTTTTAAACATACATTTTAATGGCAATTTACAAGTCCAGATACTTGCTCATTCTAAATTTTTTTTTTTTTAACATTTGTTTTTGAGAGACAGAGCACAAGTGGGGTAGGGGCAGAGAGAGAATGAGACACAGAATCTGAAGCAGGCTCCAGGCTCTGAGCTGTGAGCGCAGAGCCCGACGCGGGGCTCGAACTCGCAGACCCTGAGATCGTGACCTGAGCCAAAGTCGGACGCTTAACCGACGGAGCCACCCAGGCGCCCCTAGTTTTCTTTTTAGAAGCATCTCATACCTGTATCTTAGAGGATTTTTATAGGTATATATACATATATATTTGGCTTATATATAAAAAGGCTTATAGCCTATTTATAATATTTGCTTCAGAATTTATGATTCTGAAACTTAATTCAGAATTCCCTTAATTTGACCACATTATTTTCATTTATTTTTGGTAAGGACTATATTTTCATAAGTTTTAAGAACTTATCATTAAGAGGCTTAAAGCAAATTATGATTACTGATGTCAGCTGATAGCCCCAAAAATGCAAAATAGTGAACATCTCTGGTTGAAGGTGAGCTTTAAATTTCTGACTTGTAAGGGGCACCTGGGTAGCTCAGTCAGTTAAGCATCCGACTTCAGCTCGGGTCATGATCTCATGGCTCCTGAGTTCAAGCCCCGTGTCAGGCTTGGTGGTGACAGCTCAGAGCCTGGAGCCTATTTGCATATTTTGTGTCTCCCTGTGTCTCTGCCCCTCCCCTGCTCATGCTCTGTCTCTCTCCTTCAAAAAAAAAGTAAACATTAAAAAAAATTAAATTTCTGTCTTCTAAAATTTTTATAATGGAATCACTATGATGATAGGCTCCTATAAATTACAGGAATTCAACTGGACTTACTCATCAGGAAACAAAAAGAACAAGAAAGAGAAAACAACAGTTTAAAAAGTGTAAGACACCTGATACTCCATTAATGCATTTGGACCACTAGAGTGTATATGACAGGGGAAAACCTGAATCTGCATTTCCCCTCAGTCAGTGTCATACCCCTTGTGTTTCTGGTTCTGAAATATTCTTGGTCAAGCCAGTTGGTTCATATAGTGATTATCCTGAGGAAAGGCAAGTTCAAAAGTGGAGGAAAAACTGACTGACTCACTGAGGGATGACAAAGTACTGGATAGGTGATTTGGGAGTCTGTCAAAGGTAATTTTCATTAGATGTGATTTTTGTCTCGGGTGTCACTCATATACTCAAAATATGACTCCGTTCTACTTGGGTGCCTGGAATTTAAACTCGTGCCTTTGGTCTGACTTTTTAATGAATAAAATAATAACAAAATGGTCTTCTCTTTCATGAAAGTAAAAATTTTTATATCGTTCTTTGCTTATTTCAGGCTGATTTGGAGCAATACAAAAAAGCATTAACTGATGCAGGATGCAACCTTAATCCTTTACAATATATCAAACAGTGGAAGTAAGTTTTATTTTCTTCTTATATAAAAGAGTACAGTGGAAGTCCCAAGAAGATAAGAATGTTACTAAGAAAATTGAACAGTGCCTTAGTATTTTTTTTTTAATTTGGTGACATAAATATTTCCCTATCTGGCCCTCTCTATCCACAGCTTAAAATTACAAAAAATGGTGATGCCTTTCTTTCCTAGAGAAGTTGATGTTTTCTTCGCTGATTAGATACGAGTGACAAAGACTGAAATGTTTTGGGTCAGCCATCTCAAAAACATCAGAAGAAAATTTTAATTTCACTAGTAGAGAAATGCAGATTAACATAGCACACAGATACAGTAAAGTGCTGTGCTAAGGATACAGAAAGTTAATTGGTGCATTTATATTCTGCTATTAGAAAATATAAATTGTCACCATTTTGCCAGATGGTATAAAAAAATTTTTTTTTAAATCTTTGTGGGGTGCCTAGGTGACTCAGTCGGTTGAGTGCCGACTTTGGCTCAGGTCATCCATCGTCTCACAGTTCATGAGTTCGAGTGCCATGTCGGGCTCTTTGCTTATAGCTCAGAGCCTGGAGCCTGCTTCGGATCCTGTATCTCCCTCTCTCACTGCCCCTCCCCCACTCATGCTGTGTCTCTCTCTCTCTCTCTCAAAAATAAAATAAAAACATTTAAAAAAAATTTTTTTTAAATCTTTGCATACTTCTAAGGTTTCATTCCAAAGAAGTAATTGGAATTGTAAAATCTTAGAAGCAACCAATCTCAATGTTCAACAGTAAGCATTTCCATAAGATAGAATACAATTGAAAATTAAAATTCATGTCGTATAAGACTAATGACACTGGAAAATGTGTATATGATAGTGAAAAAATAGTTTACAACAAGTGATTTCTCTCTTTGTGTCTAGAGACTCTTCTAGACCTTGGAAATATAATAGTGACCATGTGGAAGGCTCCTTCAGTCATTGAATTTACATTTGAGTGGAGGGAAAATGAATCAACAAATAAGCAAACAAATGAACAGAATACTGTTAAATGATACTAAATGGTATAAAGAAAATAACACTGAGTGATAAGATCTTAACTTGGGGGTAAAAGTTAAATTTGTTGAGAAGATCAGGGAACGTGTCTGAGTAGGTGATATTTGAGCCAAAACTTAGATGGCAGTTTTTACATTATGATCTCTATTATCCATCCATCTATTTTTGTGTGTATTTGTATATATGAACATAAATCTATATACATACAATTGCATACCTTGACATATATTAAAATGTTAACAGTGGATAACTCCAGGTGGTAGAATTTCTTCCCTTTCATGTGCTTATCTTTATCTTCCAAATTTTTTACAACAAACCTTACTGTCAAAATATTTCTTTCTTTTTTTTTTAACGTTTATTTATTTTTGAGACAGAGAGAGACAGAGCATGAACAGGGGAGGGTCAGAGAGAGAGGGAGACACAGAATCTGAAACAGGCTCCAGGCTCTGAGCTGTCAGCACAGAGCCCGACGCGGGGCTCGAACTCACGGACCGTGAGATCATGACCTGAGCCAAAGTCGGACACTTAACTGACCAAGCCACCCAGGTGCCCCTCAAAATATTTCTTAAAATGGGGTGCCTGGGTGGCTCAGTTGATTAAGCATCCAAATATTGATTTCGACTCTGGTCATGATCTCACAGTTTTGAGTTAAAGCCCCATGTTAGGCTCTGTGCTAATAGCATAAAGCCTCCTTGGGGCTCGCTCTCTCTCTCTCTCTCTCTCTCTCTCTCTCTCTCTCTCTGTGTCTCTCTCTCTCTCCCACAGTTAATAAATACACTTAAAAATATTTCTTTTTTTTTTAATATTTCTTAAAATGATTGTTTTAAGACTATAAGATTGAATATGCTTTCCAAGCTCAACAGTATGCCAAGTTGTTAACAGTGGTTATCTCTGAGTTTTTGAGTTTGAGTGCTTTTTCAAATTTTTTTTTTATGATTTCATTTATTTTTTTAATTATTTATTATGAGTAAACGAGTGGGGGAGGAGCAGAGAGAGGGGGAGAGAGAAGCCCAAGCAGGTTCCATGCTGTCAGCACACAGAGCCTGGTGCAGGGCTTAATCCCACGAACAGTGAGATCATGACCTGAGCTGAAATCAGGAGTGAGGCACTTAACCAACTGAGCCACTGAGGCACCCCTAATATTTTATTTTTAAGTAATCTTCTACACCCAACATGAAGTTCAAACTTACAACCCAGAAATCAAGAGCGATGCACACCGACAGAGCTAGTCAGGAGCCTCATTTTTTTTTTTTTTTTTTAAGTCATCTCTACCCTCAACATGGGTCTCGAACTCATGACTCCAAAGTCAAGAGTTATATGCTCTACTGACTGAGCCAGCCAGGTGCCCCTGCTTTTTCAAATTTCTTTTTATTTCACTATGTTCTTGTAATAAGAAGAAAATATACAATAGACCTCTGTTTAAAAAGAGAAACTGAAAACTGCTTTTTCCAATTTTTATAATATATACCTTTACACATTGGCTTTGTGGCATATGTCATTGTTCTTTACATTATGATTTGTGGAGAACTCCTTAATCAAACATTTTTTGTTGGAAGAGGAAAGCCAGTCTTGGACATCATTTTATATGGTTATAAAATACGTAATTCCTAGCATTTTTCTTTATAATTATAAAGAGTAATACAAGTTTTTTGAAGAAAATTGTATAAAACTCTGTTAGAAAGGAAGTAAAAATTTACTTGTAATATCATCATCCAAAGTCTACAGCTAAACACTGTATATCTTTTTATATGTACATTACATGTATTTTTTAAAATTTGGGAATTATTAGTATTGATACAGTTTTGTATTCTAGTTTTCCATTAACTCATTTTAGCAGTCCATTTTCTTAAATAATTATAGTGTTTCTTGGAGCACCTGGGTGGCTCATTCGGTTGAATGTCCAGCTTTGGCTTAGGTCATGATCTCACGGCTGGTGAGCTCGAGCCACAGGCCGGGCTTTGCTCCAAAGCTGGTGGAGCCTGCTTGGGATTCTCTGTCTTCCTTTGTCTCTGCTCCAACCCCACTTTCCCACCCTCCCTCCCCACCCCTCAAAAAGAAACATTTTTTAAAAAGTTTTTTTAATAGTGTTTCTTAAATTTTCTTCAGTGGTACTATTTAGTGTGTGAATATTGTTTAGCCATAAAAATGTGCCATGATTTATTGAATCCTTCCATATTGTTTAGATATAGTTCATTCTAGTGAAAAATAAGTATTTGTTGAAGGCAGAAATTCTAGTCTACTTCTGAAAACATTTGATTCACATCCTCCTTCCTGAACAAGGTTGTGATTTTTGTGTTTGGGATTTCTCTAATGGTATTTTCAGTGAGTTCTGTCCCAGTTGAAGTAGAGTGTTTTTAACATTTCAATTATCACATCTTAGTGATTTCCATTCCGTTTTTTACTCTCATATGATTTTCTCATATTTATGTAAACTTTTTTTTCTTTTACAAAAACAATTGAAATAGTTAGGAATCATTATAGAAGAGTATTGAGTCACATAAAAGTGTTTATGGTATGCTATTAAAATGTTACAGAACAGTTTTACAGTATATTAATTTTGTTTTTAAAGTATATATGTTATATATATGTGTGTCCAGGGATTAGAGGAATATACACAAAAATCATGATTGTGAGCCTCAAAGTGTTAGGGTTCTTTTGGGAGCATTTTGTGTCCTCAATTCTCTATGGTAAACATACTCCCAGAAGGAAAATATTTTTAAAAGCACATCTAAGTGCCATCTTTTTGCCAGACTTCAGAAATTGTATAGTTTAGTTAAAGAGAATTCTGGACACTTAGAAAGATTTGAAAATAAATGACTACATGCAATTAGGTATAAAAGTGTGTGTTGTAGAAAATAACTCTTAAAAGGAAAAATCATTGGGTGGTAGAATAGTTTAATGAAAAAATTGGTTTTGGGGCACCTGGGTGGCTCAGTTGGTTAACTGTCCGACTTTGGCTTAGGTCATGATCTCACAGTTTGTGGGTTCAAGCCCTGCATCATACTCTGTGCTGACAGCTCAGAGCTTGAAGCCTACTTCGGATTCTGTGTCTCCCTCTGTCTCTCTGCCCCTTCCTGGCTCGTGCTCTCTGTTTCTCTTTCAAAAATAAATAATCATTAAAAAAAAATTTTTTTTAATAAAAGAAAAAAGTAGTTTTGAGCAGAGTCTTAAAGGGAAATGCATAATTTCTGTTGGAGAAGAAGGCAGTCCATTTATCCCCCTCAAAGGACAGCATGAACAAAGGCATATGTCTGGGAATGAGGGAGTATGGAATGTGGGGACTGATAAAGAGACTAAACTTAGTTCATGATTGTTCTTTCAAGGCAGCAAGTCTGTTTCATGTTAATGACCAGATATAATAAAAGGAAAAAGTCTTGATGTTTGGGAAATGAATGCATTTGTATTTTTTAAAGAATTTCAAGGGCGCCTGGGTGGCTCATTCAGTTGAACATCCAACTTCAGCTTGGGTCATGATCTTGCAGTTCGTGGGTTTGAGCCCTGCATTGGGCTCTGTGTTGGTAGACCAGAGCCTGCTTGGGATTCCCTCCCTCTCTCTCCCTCTCTTCCTCTCTCTCCCTCTCTCTCCCCCTCTCTCCCCCTCTCCACCCTGCTTGTGCTTTCTCTCTCTCAAAATACATAAACTGCAAAACAAAACAAAACAAAATCTCAGTGTTTCAGTACTAATTGTACTGTACTTGGACAACATTTTACATGATTACAAATCATATAGTCAACATTTATATAATTGTTTCAGTGCTCATTATACTGAAACATTGTATTATATTCGTTGAAAGATGATTCTCTTTTCAGAAATGTCTGCATAGTAAAAGTCAGTGGAGTTTTTAATAGTGTGATGCTGAATGTTTGCTCTGATAATCAGTTTTTCAATATAGCTTTTTTTATTTCATAGGGCTTTTGCCAAGATGGCCTCAGCTCCTGCCAGCTATGGTAACACTACTACTAAGCCAATGGGGTAAGTATTTTTAATAATTCTGACGGAATAAGTCTGGTACTCCAGACCATAATTAATAATTAGACTCTCAAGCCCTAAAAGCACACTGACACTTTGGGGCACCTGAGTGGCTCATTCGGTAAGCACCCAAGTCCTGGTTTTGGCTCAGGTCTTGATCTCACAGTTTGGGAGTTTGAACCCTACATCGGGCTCTGCACTGATAGCATGGAGCATGCTTGGGATTTCTCTCTCCCTCTTTTTCTGCCCTTCCTCAGCTTGCTGTCTCTCTCTCAAAAAATAAACATAAAAAAAATAATAATTAAAAACATGTTTTTCAAAATAAACATTTTTTAAAATAAAATGTAAGTTAATATATTTTACATGGTATGAGCTATTGGCTTCTTTTGCTTCCTTGTTCTTAAAACATTACATTTTTTTATTTTCAGAAGTTATATGAAGGTTAAAGCTACTTTTGTATCACTGTTGATAAGTAATACAGATTTGGAGCTAGGCACTCAAGACTTAGCTTCAAGAGAGATGTAGGCATACTATTAAATGACAGGGAGGAAATCATTTAATAGTAGGAGGAGGTCTAGGTCTAGGTCTGACTCCTCACTCCACAGAATCCTATAGTGTGCATGATTTTCAAAGTAACTGAACAAGGTAATTCTAACTACTCTTTTTCATACCATACTTGTTTCAAATTCTTTAAGTTTTAGAATAAAAGTGTACAATCCAGAGGAAAACAGTTTTATTCTAGCTTTACCTCAAGCTTCCAGTTTTAATGGAACAGTTTGCAAAAAGCAAAAACACTCAGCTAAGCAAGTGTTTTAAATGCTTGACAGAATGAATCCAGCTAGCCTCACCTTCATACAGTGCTGTGTAAGTTAGCAGTGCCTCGAGTTGCCTGGTACCAGGGACTTGCCTCTGAACTCTTCATTCCAACAAAGGTTACTTTCTCTTGTTTCTGTTAAAGCATTTCCACCTTGTCCATCCTTTGATTTCACAGAGGAGTAAAGGCAAGATAGGGAAAAGGAAATTTATTTGGAAATTACTCTCATGTATTTAGTAGACTTTCCAGTTCCATATCTTAAAATCTTAACTGAATATTAAAAGCCTAAAGATTTCTTGTGGATTTCATAGTTGAGGATTTTAATAAAATGTGTTGTAAGAAAATCTTGATGATTTGAAGGCTATCCCTAGCCTTCTGATATCATAATACAGGAATACCATTCTGTCCCACACAACATCCCTTGATCCCAAATGAGAGATTGACTGAGCCACAAATATATGCCCAATATGGCAGGTCATTTATTGATGTTACTTTTGTTGTTAAATACTCAAACATTTCTTCAGAACTGAGGTAAAATTCACCAGGTATGTTATGCTTCACATTTTTATGTGATAGAGGTTATGTATTGTGGGGAGATTGTATAAACACAGGACTGGATCTAGCTGCTGTGATGTAGAGAATATAGTAACTTTTTTACTTACTTGTAATACTTACACCCATATATATTTTCAATATGTTGATGTGTTTTGAATTCCTAAAACAAGTTATCCTGATTTACTATCATTAATTTTATTGTTTTAATAGTAAGGCAATCAGGAAAGCAGGGAGTTCTCTCCAAATTATAATTTGCCTAAAACCTATAGACATAGCTCAAAGGTATTGGGGGTTCAGTTCCAGACCACTGTAATAAAGCAAATAATACAATAAAACAACTCAAAATTAATTTTTTGGTTTCCTGTGCATGTTAATTACATTTATACTGTGCTATAGTCTATTAAGGGTATAATAGCATTTTGTCTTTAAAAAATGTACATATCTTAATTTAAAAATAGTTATTGCTGGGGTGCCTGGGTCACTCAGTCGATTGAGCATCCAGCTCTTGATTTGGGCTCAGGTAATGGTATCACCGTTCATGGGATCAAACCCTGCTTCAGGCTCAATGCTGATAGTGTGGAGCCTGCTTGGGATTCTCTCTCCTGTCTTTCTGCCCTCACCCACCCTCTCTCCTCCCCGTGTGCATGCGCCCTCTCCCTAAATAAATAAATAAACATTTTTTTTAATGAGGCTTTTTAATAGTTTGTTGCTAAAAAATGATAACCATCATCTGAACTTTCAGTAATCTTTTTGTTGGTGGAGAGTCTTGCCATGATATTGATGGTTGCTGACTGCTCAGGATGGTGGTTCGTGAAGGTTGGGGTGGCTGTGTCCTGTTAAAATAAGACAATGGTGAGGTTTATTGCATCAATGGACTGTTCCTCTACAAACGATTTCTCTGTAACCACGCATGCAGCTTGATCGCATTTACTTGTAGTAGAACTTCTTTCAAAATTGGAGTCAGTCCCTCAAACCCTGGAACTGTTTTGTCAACAAAATTTATGGAATATTCTAAATCCTTTGTTGTCATTTCAGCAGTCTTCACCGGGAGTAGATTCATTCCCAAGAAACTACTTTCTTTGCCCTTCTACAAGCAACAACTCCTCATTCACTAAAGTTGTATCATGAGATTACAGCAATTCAGTCCTATCCTCAGGCTCTTCTAATTCTAGTTCTCTGTATCCACCACATCTGCAGTTACTTCCTCCCTTGAAGTCCTGAACTCCTTAAAGTCACCTATGAGGGTTTTAGTCAACTTATTCCAAACTTTTTTTCATGATGATAGTTTGACCTCTTACCATGAATTGTGAATGTTCTTACTGGCATCTAGAATGGTAAATCCTTTGTAGAAGATTTTCAGTTTAGTTTGCCCAGATCCATCAGAGCAATCACTATCTGTAACAGTTACATAGCCTTACAAAATGTATTTCTTTAATCAGAAGGCTTGAAAGTCAGGATTATTCCTTGATCCATGGGCTGAAGAATGGATAAGTTTTTAGCAGGCATGAAAACAACATTAACTTCAGCGTACATCTCCATCAGAGCTCTTGAGTAACCAGGTGTGTTGGCAGTGGGCAGTAATATTTGAAAAGGTGTCTTTTTTTCTGAGCAGTAGGTTTCAACACTGGGCTTAAAATATTCAGTAAATCATGCAAACAGATGTGCTGTCATCCAGGCTTTGTTCTATTTCTAGAACACAGCAAAGGAGATGTAACATAATTCTTAAGGGATAATTCTTAGGGATTTTCAGAATGGTAAATTAGCATTGGCTTCGATTTAAAGTCCTCAGCTGCAATAGCCCTTAATAAGAGTCCTTGAAGTTTTGAAGCCAATTGAAGCCAAGTCTTGACTTCTTCTAGCTGTGTAAGTGCTCGATGGCATCTTCTTCCAGTAGAAGTTTCTTTGTCTGGGGCGCCTGGGTGGCGCAGTCGGTTAAGCGTCCGACTTCAGCCAGGTCACGGTCTCGCGGTCCGGGAGTTCGAGCCCCGCGTCAGGCTCTGGGCTGATGGCTCAGAGCCTGGAGCCTGTTTCCGATTCTGTGTCTCCCTCTCTCTCTGCCCCTCCCCCGTTCATGCTCTGTCTCTCTCTGTCCCAAAAATAAATAAACGTTGAAAAAAAAAAATTAAAAAAAAGAAGTTTCTTTGTCTGTATTGAAAAACTGTTCAGTGTAGCCACCTTCATTCATTACCTTAGCTATATCTGGATAACTTGCTGCAACCCCTCCATCAGCTCTTGTGTCACCCTGCACTTACCTTACAGAGATGGCTTCCTTCCTTTTTTTATTTTTTTATTTTTTTTAAATATGAAATTTATTGTCAGATTGGTTTCCATACAACACCCAGTGCTCCTCCCAACATGTGCCCTCCTCAATGCCCATCACCCACCCTCCCCTCCCTCCAACCCCCCCCCTCCCCCCCATCAACCCTCAGTTTGTTCTCAGTTTTTAACAGTCTCTTATGTTTTGGCTCCCTCCCTCTCTAACCCTTTTTTTTTTTTTCCTTCCCCTCCCCCATGGCCTTCTGTTAAGTTTCTCAGTGGCTTCCTTCCTTAAACCTTATGAGCCAACCTCTGCCAGCTTCAAATTTTTCTTTTGTAGCTTCCTCACCTCTCTCAGCCTTCGTAGAATTGGAGAGAGTTAGGGCCTTGCTCTGGATTAGGCTTTAGCTGAAGGGAATTTTGTGGCTGGCTTGATCTATCCATAGTACTGTAACTTTTTCCTTATCAGCATTAAGTCTGTTTCACTTTCTTATTTGTGAGCTCACTAGAGTAGCACTTTTAATTTCCTTCAAGAACTTTTTCTTTGCATTCACAACTTGGCTAACTGGCACAAGAGGCTTAGCTTTCAGCCTGCCTCAGCTTTTGACATGCCTTCTTCCTCACTAAACTTAATTATTTCTAACTTTTGATTTAAAGTGAGAGACATGTGCTCTTTTTCATGCGCCTCAGAGGTGGTAGGTAGACTGCTTTAGGATGAAGTTGAACATCTCTTTCTCAGCTACTGGCTTCCAGAAACTCATTGACGTGGACAGCCGACAGATTTTTTACCTTTTATGGAAGCATATGGCCACAGAAATTGCTGCTGATGCTCTGGGTGAAGAAGGATTATGTAGTCTGAATCAGTGGTGGCAATGACAAACAAGGATTCCCAGTGAAGCAGAGTGTTTTGACCCATGGCTGTGTCTGCCTTCTGAGTAAGGGTCATTTCCACTACAGACCAAGGAGGGCTGGGGAAAGAAAATGCAAATCTGTTCAAGGTTGCATTATGGGTGTCAGTCTTAGTGTTCTCAACTTGTTCTCATTGTGAAAAAAAAAAGGAGGGGAAGGATATTCCTGGACTCATTGATAATACTGTGCCTCATCACCTGGGACCCAAAAGAGCTAGCAGAATCCACAGACTTTTCAGTCTCTCTAAAGAAGATGATATCCACAAGTATGCTGTGAGAAAGTCCCTAAACAGAGAAGGTAAGAAACCAGGAACCAAAGCGCTCAGTATTCAGCAATCTTGTTATTCCACATGTCCTCCAACACAGATGTCGGCATATTGCTCTGAAGAAACAGCATACTAAGAAAAAAGAAGGAAGAGGCTGCAGAAAATGCTCAACTTTTGGCCAAGAGAATAAAGGAGGCCAAAAAAACTGCCAGGAACAGATTGCCAAGAGACAGAAGCTGTCCTCTCTGAGAACCTCCATCTCTTAGTCAGAGTCCAATCAAAAGGAGATTTTCTAAGAATAACAAAGAAAATCAGACATCAAAAAATAAATAAATAAAAGTGAGAGACATGTAACTCTTCCTTTCGCCTGAACACATACAGGCCATTATAGGGCTATTAATTGGCCTAATTTCAATATTGTTGTATCTTAGGGAATGGGGAGGCACCAGGAGAGGGTGAGAGAGTGGGAAACAGGCAGTTGATAGAGCATTCAAAACACACCACTCTATTTATCAGTTAAGTTTGCTAGCTTACATGAGCAAGGATTGTGGCACCCCGAAATAATTACAATAGGAACAGCAAGGATCACTGATCATAGGTCACCAAAGCCAATACGCTAATAATGAAAAGGTTTGGAATACCATGACACAGGGACATGAAGTAAGCAAATGCTAATGGAAAAATGTTTAATTTGAGGGGCACCTGGGTGGGTCAGTTGGTCCAACTTTTGATTTTGGCTCAGGTCATGATCTCACAGTTCATAAGATGGAGCCCTGTGTTGTGCTCTGTACTAACAGTACAGAGCCTGCTTGGGATTCTCGCTCTCCATCTCTCCATCCTTCTACACCTGCCCCCCACTCATGTTCGTTCTCTCTCTCTCTCTCTCTCTCTCTCTCTCAAAATAAATAAATAAACTTTAAAAAATAAAATAAGATGCTTAATTTGAGGGCAGCTTTTATTTTTACATTTTATTAATAATTATTGATAGACAATTTTATCACTGTTTTGTTGTTAGGTAAAATTGTAGCCAGGATATCTGGAAGCAAAAATTCTCGGGTCACTGTTTAGTGAGAATAAAAGTGGTAGGTACAGTGAGCCTCAGCAGGTCATGTGTAATAGGCAAATGATTTATCTGTAACAAATTGGAAAGATAAGTTATACTTAGGGTAATCCTCTTCTTTTGTCCCTAGTCTCTTATCACGAGTCATGAATACTGGGTCACAGTTTGTGATGGAAGGAGTGAAGAACCTGGTATTGAAACAGCAAGTGAGTATACTTGTTAGAAAACATTCTGGTAATTTTTGAACATAAATGTTGACAGGTTGATTGCTTAGCTAGAATACCTTCTAGATATATTCAAGTTATAAATATTTGGAATAAAGTAAAATCAACGGGCCTCTTTCTGGCATATTTAAAAATACGATATTTTCACACATGTAGTTCAGGGCTCTGTTATTTTAGGCTTTTTTTTTTTTTTAATTCATTTGGACTTTATTGACACTTTGATTTTCCTTTAACTACTGTCAGGTTTGTAAAAGTACATTGATTGGAAAAATGAACTTACCCTACTTAGAATAATAAACTGTTACCTAATGCATATAAGTTTTAACATATATTAAGAGAATAAGCAAATGAACTTAAAGGTCTAAAGGTCTATGTAAGTTAGAATAAAATATTTTAAGTAGAATGTATGTTTTGGGGTAATGAAACTACCCCAAAAGTAGTATAGCCTGATTTTACACTTCATTTTGGAATAATAGTTTTGTACAGAAAACATTTTTTAGTGACTTTTGTTTTTCTTTTTTTCTGTTAATCTAATATATAAGTATTCTGCTTCAGAAAGTCATCATTAATTTTGTTTGTTTTCAAATAGGATTTGTTTTTTACTTTACAGTACGGAAATTTTCAAATAAACATTAGTATAGGAATCTTCCCTGAACTCTTCACCAAGCTTCAGTACGCAACATCCTGTCATTCTTGTTTCATTATTCCTATTATATTTTTTCTTTTACTTATTTTTACTGAGATAGTTGAAGGAAAGGCTAAAACATAATATTTCACACATAAATATTTCAATTTATAATGAGAAAGATTTTAAAGCCCAAATTTTTAAGAGAGTTGATTATCAGTTATTCAGATGTGAATAGTCAGTGTTTACTTGTTTTCAGAAAAAGGTTGATCTTTTCTTTCTCTGGGCTTTCTTCATACTTTCATCTTCCTTACAGTATTTACATGGAGTATTTTGTATTGATGTTATTTTTTACTCTGCCCCCCCCCCCAGTTTTATTGAGGTATAATTGACATAGAATGTTTTACTTCTTGATAAGGATCTTGATAAGATCCTTGAGAGCAAGGAATTTTTTGTACCAATCTTTGAATTCTCCATAGCACTATATATATAGTAAGTATTCAGTTCTTTATTGGAGTGATGTTTTATTATAAAAACCATGTAGTATAAGTAAAGAACAGTGAAAAAAACTAATATGCTTTATTTAATTAAAGCGCTCTTGACTTTCCAAACTTAAGATACATTCCAGATTGCATTATTTCCTAATTATTTGGGAACACTTTTTAGCTTCATTATCCCTCTTAGGAATTCTTTTCATTCCCTCACAGTCTACCTCTCTCCTGGTAAAGAGCCACTAGTAAGTACTTAATCCACTCTTTTACTGGTTTACATTGCTTCCCTGAGTCTGTTCATCTTTCTTCTGCAGAAGGTGAAAAGGTGGAAAGGGGCGCCTGGGTGGCTCAGTCAGTTAAGCGTCCAGCTTCAGCTCAGGTCATGATCTCACAGTTCGTGGGTTCGGGCTCCACGTCAGGCTCTGTGCTGACAGCTCAGAGCCTGGAACCTGCTTCAGATTCTGTGTCTCCCTCTATCTCCGCCCCTGCTATGCTCATACTCTGTCTCTGTCTCTCAATAATAAATAAAAGTTAAAAAAAAAATACAAAATAGGAAGTTGGGCACATTAGACATTAATGTATTGTACTTTACAGTTTAACCTAGCACTTGTTAAAGAGAAAATTACTCATGACACTTGGGAAAGAACAGGAAGACAGACATTCAGGGGGGGTCACTGTGAAAGGAATTGGGACCACCACAGTAAGGTTTTGTCCCTGGGGGGAAAGATTGGGCTCAATTCCAAATACATCAAGGGAAAGTGGGAATTTATAGCCAAGGACCAGGGTAGGAATCAGTGGATGTAAAATTACTAAAAGGAAACATCAGGGATGGAAGAGGATTCTGGCTAAACCACCCTAACAGGATTCTTGCTGAAGGCAGGCCAATGAGATCAGACATCACCTGGGAGATGAGAGGATGAGGAACCTGACCAGATAAGAAGGGTAATCAGGTATAGAAAATGAGAGATTCTTGCTAAACTAACTTAGCAGGATGCTTTTTAAAGTGGGCTGTGCAAATATGGACACAGAAGTTCAGAAGTCAAGTCCTCATTGAAAGAGAGCTCAGAGGAGCCTGAGTAAAGTTTTGTCAAGAGAGAATCTCTGTCACACCACCAATAATGACAGTTACTTAGCATTAACTATGGACAAGATGATTTTGTTATGTGAGACAAAAAGGGAACCACCAGTTCCTAAGATAATGTCTGCCTTTCGGTAGATAGAGTGGGTGTTGTGTAGCCACATGTAGTTAAATTTATGTTTAAGGAGAATTACATATTTTTCTTAATGGGTTACTCTTACAAGGAAATCGCAATAGTGGAATAGCTCATAGTATGGAGAAATTACAGACTTTAATTTTTGGAATGTTCTTATTTACTTTCTGAGCTTATTATTCACATAAATGTCCACTAGTGATGTTTGTAATAGGTGTCTAAACTGATCTAGTTAAATATTTTATTGTACTAACACAATAAACTAACACAAGTTTGTTTAAAGTTCATAAAGTATAAAAACTGTCATCTGTAACCTCAAATCCCTTTGCTTTTCTTAACATTGCAAGTAACAAACTACTTTGAAATTGGCAGTTTCTTACTTACAGAAGTAAATTTTGGAATGATTGGTAGTTATCTCTATCTGTAGGATATTTCTGCCGCTACTACTAGAAGAACCATGCATTTTTTTAAAAGTGTAAGTTAATGAGACATTTAGGCTCAACATACAGGAAATAAATGTGATTTTTTTGTTGTGGGAGGATGGTTCATTTTATATTTTGAAGTAAAAAGAAAAGTCATACTAAAAAACATTTAGGGGTGTCTGGGTGCATCATTTGGTTAAGTGTCCAACTCTTGGTCTAAGCTCAGATCTTGATCTCAAAAGTTGTGAGCCTAAGCCCCACGATGGGCTCCACACTAGGTGTGGAACCTACTTTAAAAAAAAAAAAAATTGGCACTTGCATGGCTCAGTTGGTTAAGTGCACATTACTCTTGATTTCAGCTCAGGTCATGATCTCACAGTTCATGAGTTCGAGTCCCACGCTGGGCTCTGTGCTGACAGTGCAGAGCTTGCTTGGGATTTTCTCTCTCCCTCTCTCTGCACTTCCCCTGTGCTCTCTTGCTCACTTTCTCTCTCAAAATAAATAAACATTTTTAAAAATAAGAAAAAAACAGTCTAATACAATCGTTTGTTATTTCAAAAAAAAAAAAAAGAGTATTCTGATGGATATATACCTAATATTTAAATGTTAATTTTTTTCTGGGTATTTGTCTCTGATTACTTCTATCTGATAAATTCCTATAGTTGAATTATAGAATCAAAAGGGTGAACATTTCTAATTGTTCTTAATAAATAATACCAAGTTGCCCTCCAGAAAAGGTATACCGACTAGCATTGACTTACAGTGCTAGTTTCTCTACATCCTTCCCAGACCTTGGTGCATACATGTATGTGTGTATATGTGTGCAGTCTTTGTCAGTTGAATAATTAAAAAAGAGTCTATTGTTCTAGAAATGTTTAAACTAATAGAAATCCATTTTAAAAGTTACATTGCCCTAATGTTCTAAAATTTAGCAGTACTGCAATGGGAGATCTGCGGCAGTTTGGGAACTAAGAGGAAAGAGATGACCAGAGAAGAGACTGCTAGAGATGAATTCTGCCACTTTCATACTTGTAAAGTTTTGAGTACTTTATGACTCTTAAAATCTCTATTGTTTTACACTTTTTAATCTGAGTAAATGTTTTAAGTTATAAATAAAAAGAATACGATGTCTCATATGCAGTTTTCTATATTGCCTTTAAGAGCTTTTTATACTTCGTTTCTTGGGCAACATAAGTTTTCTGCATCACAAGTATCAGCTATCACATAAAACCATTTGAATGATATTCACAGATTTGGAATTTGTGCGAGGATAATTGTACAAGAATGTGATGAATAATATAGCACAAAGTTGCATAATTTAGAAGTTTTCTATTTCACTTTCGATTGTTTGCTAAAATAATCACTCTTTTAAAATGAATTAACAAGTAAATTGCAAGCAGTGGAAACCAGTAGGTTAAAAAAAGTTAAAAGGTGTATCATCTAACTCCAGTGTGTGGCCCTTAAGTTTGTGATTTGAATGAGAAAACTCAAGAATAAATGTTTGAAATAGGGAAATTTTAACATTAACTGGATATTACTGTATTAAGAAATTATTATTTTAGTTGTGCTAGTAGTGTTACAGTTTTTTATGAGTTCTTATATTTTGAAAATATATACTGAAATATTGATGACTGAAATGATTTTTTATTGAGGACTTATTTTAAAACAACCTAGGAAATTGGGGAATAGGTGAGAGTAGACAGGATTTGCCATGAGTTGATCATTGTTGAAACTGAGTGATAGAGGACTGGATGTGTTTTATTGGGTCCATGTGATCTTATTTTCTTGATTTCATTGCCATTAGCATACTGTGATTATGGAAAAAATACCCCTTTATATTTCATTATTTCCTCATCTGTAAGATGTTGATGTGGATATTGGATTCATCCATAGATCCCCTTCTGGTATAAAATTTTAAAATTTTGGAAATAGATGATCCATCTTATACTCCCTCCCTTTTCCTATCTTTACTTCACTGACAACTTTCCATCCCTATATAGTTGATAATTCCTCATTTCCAATGTGTTTCTGGTATCCACACATTTCATCTTATTAGTTACTTGGCTAACATACTCTTCAAGATAAGCATTCTTGGGGCACCTGGGTGGCTTAGTCAGTTAAGTGTATGACTCTTAGG
The DNA here is from genome assembly GCF_022837055.1 of Prionailurus viverrinus. Lineage (NCBI taxonomy): Eukaryota > Metazoa > Chordata > Mammalia > Carnivora > Felidae > Prionailurus > Prionailurus viverrinus. Next base: position 76,087,878 of record NC_062566.1, read on the forward strand.
TCTTGATCCCAGGGTCATGATTTCAAGCCGTGTTGGGCTCGTGTTGGGCGTGAAGCTTACTTGGGGGAAGAAAAAAAAAAAAAGCATTCAAGGAAGTCCACAAACTGGTTTTCATTCACCAGGGTTTTGATAATCAAGACAGGAGCAATTCTTGTCACAATCTCAATGCTGACTTCAGCATCAGAATATCATCCCAAGCCCAAGGCTGTAAAGGGAAAATTAGAAATAGTCACTATAGACCAGCTGGCAGTATAGAGTACAGTGGCTAATTCTAGGAGAACTAAAGGGAAAAAAATCCTTTAACTGTTTTAGGTGTAAAGCTGTATTACTTTGCTTAGATTGTTTTTTAACTTCTGTGCACATTCTATTTCAGTTTGTTTTTAAGCAATTACATCATCAGAGATAAGATTAACATTGTTTTTGTTCAGCCTTTTCCAGTGACTAAAATCATAGAACATAACTATGGTCATAAAACCAGTAAGGGTTTTTAGAATCCTTTTTTTTTAATTTATTTTTTATTTTTTTCTCCAAATAAAATTTCTAGTTCATGTATCTAAATTTGAGGATTTTAGAAATAGTGATCCTTAATGTAGGATATTCATGTTTATGAGACTTTTATCTCTCAAATCTATGTCTATAGTAAAGCTTGCTGCTAATGAAGATTTAATGCTAGCCCACACGATAATGTTTTACATTTTATTTCTAAAACAGTTCCCAAAAACACTGGAAAATGTTTGGGAATTTTTTGTTTGCTTTTGTTTGTTTGTTTTTACTGTTTATTTTGAGACAAAGAGAGCATGAGCGGGGGAGGGGCAGAGAGCCAGGGAGACACAGAATCGGAAGCAGTCTCCAGGCTCTGAGCTGTCAGCACGGAGCCTGATGTGGGGCTCGAACTCAGGAGCTGTGAGATCATGACCTGAGCTGAAGTTGGACACTTATCTGACTAAGCCACACAGGCTCCCCTATGCTTGGAAATTTTTTAAACAGTTAATGAGTTTTTTATTTGATTATATTTCATTTATATCTTTTACTGAGCTACAGAAATTTTTTGTGTTTCTAAAGATGAGTAAGGTAACATTTGTTGAACAAAGAAAATTGTATGGTTTCCTTCTGATGTTTATTCTTTGCTGTAAGCTGCCACAGGTCAGTTTGTTTTCAGTCAGTAAAAGTTGGTTAGTCTTGTATATAAATCATTAGTAATATAAAATTGATTTTTTAAATGATTAACTCAATTCAAGCCTTCACTTAGGCAAAGAACAAAACCTGGATATTGCATAGTTGGTAACAAAGAACTCAGAAGTTGTACTGTTTCTTATGCCTTTCTTTTATCATTCTCTACACTTGAAGTTTTCCTTGATCACTGACAGTATGTGAATATCCTATGGTGCAGCAGTGGTAAATGATTCTTTGGGTGTATGTGGTTGTAAAGACCAGACAAAAACAAAGAACTGTCCCTGGGTTCATGAACTTCTAAAGTATTCTGCTAGAAAGAAATTTTTCTTACATTATTTGATGACCTGTTGACTGGCAGGTTTGTAGGTATTGCAGAGCTATAAAATACAAACCAAAATTTAGTTGTACCTTTTAGAAAAATCTCATTTTTATACTGCAGGAGGATTTATCATGAGATACTGGTAGAAATACTCAAAAATTTCCAAGTATTTTCAAAAATATAGTAGTATGACTCTTATGACTTTAGTCATTACATAACATCTTTCCTGAATTTGTCTGCATTGTACAGATCTAGTAATGCAATTCAGGGAGCTCAGTGGAGAGTTGTATGCAAGTTAAGAAGTTGGTATAAAATTAATTTAGTAAAATCTTATAATTTTAATGTATTCTTGCTCCAGGTGTTTTTAAAAAATTATTCCCTCCTGTTATTTTGCAAAGCACTTCATCATCTTTTGTTATTGTTAACTGTAGTTAAATATATAAGGGTAGTTTTTTCTTTCGGATAAAGCATTTTTATAGATTTAAATCTGCTCCCAGTCATTCTTCAGAGAATGTCATGGCTTAGACTTATTCCTGCATGAATAAGCTCAATTGTATTTGAAACAAAACTTAAAAGGTAAAATTTTGAGCTGCCTTATTTTTTTTTTAATTCTAAATTGTAGAATTCAGGAAGTACATTTAGTTAGATTGAACCTTTGGTGTTTTGTTTATATTAAAAAGTTCCTGGCCAACACAAATAGGGAATAATGAAATAGCTTTAATTTTACTTGGTAAAATCATCTTAAAAGGTTTTTACTTCCTAATATAGAGAAAGAAAAGAGAAATGCAAATTTTCTGTCTGGGCAAAGCAGCATTTTCCATAGTGATAATCCATTTTAGTAACAAAATATTTTATGTACTAAAGAAAGCAAAACTTTTGTAAAATAGTAATGTGTTATCGACATTTATTTAAATAATCAGATTTAATGTTGCCTTTGTTGTATGAAGTCTCTAAGATACAAAATATTCTTTACAGAACATCCTGTACAGTTCACAAAGGAAATAGGTTCAAAGTGGACAGAATATCATCCCAGTGGGAATGCAGTTTGAACAGACATAATAGTCACTTAGTAAATTTTCTGTATTCCATGTGTTGTTATGTTCAAAATAATGATAAAAATCATCAGATTGAAATGGAACAGTACTATTTCTTATCCCAAGGCATGTAAGCATGTCAAGAGGCAATCTTCTGCCAATATCAGTATTAAACATTCATGTTCAATGTGAAATTTACTCTGTAAGAAGACAATGAAGTATGTCATTGGAAATTTGAAGTTTATCCCAGGCAAAACAAAAATGGTCAATAAAATTTGTGTGTATCCATTTCCCCATTTTTGGAAGAGCACAAGTATTTTTTTGGCTTAGAAGAATATAAATTTTTTTCTAATGTTTATTTTTGAGAGAGAGTGAGTATGAATCAGGGAGGGGCAGAGAGAGGGAGACACAGAATCTGAAGCAGGCTCTGAGCTGTCAGCACAGAGTCTGACGTGGGGCTCGAACTCGTGAACCACAAGATCATGACCTGAGCCGAAGTCGGATGCTCATCCAACTGGGCCACCCAGGCGCCCCACTGGCTTAAAAGAATATACATTAGAAATGAGAGACTCTGAGTTTCTTCAAACTTTAAGTTACTCTTCTTATTCTTTTTTTTTTTTTTAATGTTTATTTTGAGAAAAAGAGAGCGTGAGTGGGGGAAGGGGCAGAGAGAGAGGGAGACAGAGGATCCAAAGTGGGCTCTGTGCTGACAACAGAGAGCTAGATGTGGAGCTCAAACTCATGTACCATGAGATCATGACCCGAGCCAAAGTAAACCGCTCAACCAGTTGAGCCACCCAGATGCTCCTAAGTTACTCTGTTGAAAGAAACTCTTACTATCTGCAGAAAAGAAATGGGGGGAAAATGGGATTCTTATTTTATCAGAAGATTGCAATTACTAGTATTAAAAAACAAACATCCAACAAAGTGAAAAGCCCAAACGTGTTTGTACTGAAACCTAGTTATACTTTCACATTAAAAGGACATTTTGATTTAGAATTTTTTTTTTTTTTTCTGGAAACTTCAGTAGTGCCAAGGATATTTACATCTATGACACCATTCACTGAATTCTTAATTTTAGAATGTGTTTAATCAAAAAGTGAGCATAGTTAAATGTGAAATGGTTTGGTTGTTTTGTTAATAGAGAACAATTTTGATTATTTTTCTAATATTTAACAAAATATTTATGTTTTCTACAGAATCTACCTGTTACTCGTATTTTAGACAATCTCATGGAGATGAAGTCAAATCCTGTGAGTAGCGTATAATATTGTACTTGTAAATTCGTGAATGTATCAAACTCAGTTTATGAAAGATAATAAAATCTGAGTTGATTGTGCACTTAATCACAGCAGACTACATGAGGGAAAGAAAGAGTCCATGTTCTTCTCCAAGAGCCTGTTTTTAGTCATTATCACAGGTAATGAGAATTGGTTTTCTCAGCTGCTATAACTATTCTGGCCAGCTCTCATCCAAATTAAATGTAGATTATATTCTTCATGTATAATTAAATGTAGATAAAATATATCCTAAGGAGCAAGTTTCTGTAAATGACAACTAGTGAGTATCAACTGATGTAGTATAAAGAGTACCCGAGCAATTTAACTTTATAAAATTAAATTAGGAGAGAAGTGAAATTTTTAAGTGCATGTGTTCAGATAGCACTAAATTCTTTTGGGCTGAAAAGTAAATTGAGAGAGATAAATTGTTGGATAGATAGACCGATAAATATTCTTAGCATTTACTGGGTTTCCAAGCTAAAAGAATGTGAAAATCATCACAATCTGTTTCATAAAACAGCCCATCCTGTTTCTATGGCAGCTAGAATGCGGTTGTCACAAGAGTCTAGAATCAAGAAAGGCAGCATCAAAACCCTAGTTTGGATTGATCTGGATCTCTGTATAGACTTGGCAGCAAGGCTTAGGATCCAGTGCTAAGAATGAGCAGAGTCTTCAGATCAATGTGTCACTTTTTGTAATTGTTAAAACATGGTTATAATATCAAAGGGAATTAACAAAAACTTATTTAAAAATCTGCCCATGTGGAAACAAAGAGTATAATAAAAACATCCCTAAAAGGGGTAACTACAATTATGAAAGTAATGAGAGAATAATCGTCTATAATGTTAAGATATAAGGGATTGGATTCTTCCATCTAGGAGTTGATACAGAGAAAATGGTATACAATGTAGTAACAATAGACTTTGTTAAAACATCCTAGAATATATGAAGAAATAGCAATTCTTGAAAAGCCTGAAAGCCTGAAAGAAGTATATACTTAAAACTAGTTATCTTAGAGAACAGTAATTCATAATAAGCTATAAATATGTGAGAAATACTATCCCAAACACTAAAGATTAAAAATATGAATAAATGCAGAATTTTAGGCAGATGCCAAATGTATAAGGGGTTAAGGAAGTTAAGTTTAAGATACTTTGTTGCATGACCCTAATCTTGAAGTTGAGATGATAATGATGATAATAAAGATAATAGCTAATATTGCACCCTTTTTATGTGCCAGGAACCATTCAAAACATTTTTCACATTTCATTGAATTCTTAATAGAACCTTCTAAGAAAATACTATTATTTTCATTTTATAGATGAAACTGGCACAAGAAAATTAATTAACTTGCCCAAGGACACAAAGTTAATAAATGGCAGAGCTAAGCAGGCCACATTTTTCACCACTATGATATATTGATTAGGGCAAAGAAACATGCCTTTTATGGAATCACAGAGCTTTAGAGTTTAAGGAAACATTAGAAGTAATTTGAACAATTAGAAGTAATTAGTAATTTGAACAGTTAAAGGAGAGGAAACCTTTAGAGATGTTAAGTGACTTATCCCAAGTCACACCATTTTTAATAGCAGAATTGGAACCAAAAGCCCACTATTCCTGTATTTCTACCTGCTACTCATTCTCGTATACACATGCTTTCCACAATATTCTGTCATAGATACATGGATGGCTAAATTTGGGGTCTTATTCTAATGTTCCTCTAGGTTGTGTAAGTTCCTTTATTAGTTCTTTTGACTTTCACTGTATAACTGAAGGCACATTACTACAGACACATTTTTTAATTAGAAAAAGTAGATTTTTTTCTGCTTTGAATGCATTTGTTCATCCATCTGCTAGATGAGACAGCTGCCTGTACTTTCTCTTCTCCTTTTCCTGTTCCCAGATAGACAACTTGATTTGGAGCATTGAAGATAGTTTAGCAAAATACCAAAGAGATTAGCAAAGTGTACTGTGTTAGACTTAGCTAGTAGTAATCTTGAATGTATCTTATCTCAAAGGCTTGAAAATGCTATAACCTAATTCTAGATGAATTCTTTTTTTTTTTCTTCAAATTTTTATTTAAATTCAAGTTAGTTAATACAGTGTAGTATTGGTTTCAGGAGTAGAATTTAGTGATTCATCACTTACATATAACATCCAGTGCTCATCACAAGTGCCCTTCTTTTTTTTTACTTAAAAAAAAATTTTTTTTTAATGTTTATTTCTTTTTGAGAGACAGAGACTGTGTGAGCAGGGGAGGGGCAGAGAGAGGGAGGCACAGAATCTGAAGCAGGCTCCAGGCTCTGAGCTGTTAGCACAGAGCCTGAGGCAGGGCCTGAACTCTCGAACCATGAGATCATGACCTGAGCCAAAGTCAGACACTTACCTGAGCCACTCAGGAACCCCCACAAGTACCCTCCTTAATGCCCATCACCCATTCAGCCTATCCCCTGCCCACCTCCCCCCCCCCACCATCAACCCTCAGTTTGTTCTCCATAGTTAAGAGTCTCTTATGGTTTGCCTCCCTCTCTGGTTTTATATTATTTAATTTTCCCTTCCCTTCCCCTGTGTTCATCTGTTTTGTTTCTTACATTCCACATATAAGTAGAGTCATATAGTAGATGCATTCTAATCACTTACTAAGTGTTCTCCTTTGATTGTTTTGACTGGATAAATTGAAAGAAGGGATTAAGACAGTATCACATAGTTTTCATCTTGTAAATCTGGATGGCAGTGGCTTTCTGGAGCTAAGTGTTAAAGAATTCTGATGCAACTTTTGAGTTCACTGGAAGTTCTGTAATTGGTTAAACCCTGTCCACCACTGAGTACAGGAATAGGTGGTGGCAATACATGCAGAGCTTATCACTGATGAGGTTGGGGTAGGGCCATCCACACTCCAGAAAAGAACAAATTCCTCTGGCTGACTGTGCTATGGAAGGAGAGAGAGACAGAGATTAGGAAGTGATTACAGTGGCACCTGGGTAGCTCAGTCATTTGAGCATTCCACTCCTGCTTTCAGCTCAGATCATCATCCTGGGGTCGTGGGATCAAGCACCACACTGGGCTCAGCACTGAGTATGCAGCTTTCTTACGATTTTCTCTCTCATTCTCTCTCTCTCTCTCTCTCTCTCCCTCTCTCTCTCTCTCTCTCTCTCTCTCTCTCTCTCCCCCCCCCCCCTCCCTCTGCTCCTTTCCCAGGCTCTCTCACTCTGTCTCTAAAATAAAATTTGAAAAAAGGAAATGATTCTGTTACAAGCAGTAAAACAATACTTCTCAGCTCCTTTAATATCAAGAAGCTAGTTTCTCCACAGTCCTTTATCCACAACTTCTGAAATCTACAAAGTTCTGAAAATTGGAAAGATGTTGTATAACTCACTTGGTGGCAAAACCTAATTTTAATTCAAGTTGAGGCTTGAATTTATCCTACTTTATGTTAATATCATATACTTAGCTATAGAATATTAATGTGGTAGATGATGGGGTGGTACCTGCTGGGAATGTTACATACACAGTTTATGCATTATATTAGCTGTCTAAAACTTTTTAAATTCAGAATTTCAGAATACATCTAACTTTAAATGTTTCAAATAAGATTATGAACCTGTTTTGGCTCATCTGTATATTCAGTAAAATCAGGGCTAAATAATAAAACTCTAAAATAGAAAACAAGACAAAATACTTGGTTTATAAAATGGTAAATTTTCAAGAAATAGTATAGTAGTATAGTATAGTAGTTAGAAGCTTGGGAATTGAAGCTAGACTTCCTGGGTTCAGAGTCTGGAGTTCCCTTACTTACTAGTCGTATGATCTTAGGAAAGTTCTATAATTTCTCTGTACCCCGTGTTGCCCATCTGAAAAAAAAGAGATAAGAGTAACTACCTCACAGATGTTGTGAGGTTTAAGTGAGTAATTTCATCTAAAGCACTTAGAATAATGTTGGGGCACCTGGGTGGCTCAGTTGGTTAAGCGTCCGTCTGACTTTGGCTCAGGTCATGATCTCATGGCTCACAGATTCGAGCCTCACATTGGGCTTTGTGCTGACAGCTTGGTGCCTGGAGCCTACTTTGGACTCTGTGTCTCCCTCTCTCTCTCTCTGCCCCTCCAACCCCCCTCAAAAATAAAAATAAACATTTAAAAAATAATAAAGCATTTAGGATAATGTTTAACATGTAGTAAGTGTTCAGTTGGTGGTGGTGACACACATTTAATTAATCTACCATATTAAAAGCTTAATGAAATACTCAAAGCCAAACTGTAACTCTAAAGAGAAATCAAGTTCTATTTGCTTTTTCTAATAGGAAACTGATGACTATAGATATTTTGATCCCAAAATGCTACGGGGCAATGACAGGTAAGCAGCTCTTGACTTGTGTAATTTGTTTATAGGTTTCCCCACCCCACCGAGAATGGAAAAATTGATTTTTTGTTACAAATCAATAATTGCTTATTAAATATTCAAACTATTTAGAAAACTGGTAAGTGAACAGTATGTATAATCTCATTACCTAGAGATAATCATTGCTAATTGTACTTAACATTTTGGTTCTTTTCCTTTCAAGTATATACACTCACACACCAAAAAAAATACATTATATTTTAGTTGTTTTGGTTTTTCTTAATGATGAGATGGCAGCATTACAAAGTGTGTGGGAAGGGTAATATGAATAATATGTTTTTAAATGAATATTCTTACTGAACCGAAGCAAAGGTGGGAACTTTATGTTGAATACCCAGTTGTTGGATTTTTTTGTTTTGTTTTTTATATGGTCCATAAAATCCATGCCCTATGGATTGTTATATTTTATGGCAATGAAATACTCCACAAGTAATTTCTCTTATTTTGTAACAAACATGGTATGGAAAGTACTTGTTTACTTCATTATGGATATTATGTTTCAAGGTTTAATTCATAGTAGTTTGAAAAATAGCCTACAAGACATAGAGAAAGAATAGAATTAGGAGAAGAAAAAACCTTCTTAGAATGATCTTTAGCACCAAAATTTGGGTGCAACTGGTTTCTTGCCTACATCTTATGTTTGGGATCTTTAGAACTATGTTTCTGCTTTATCCCAAGCTTTTGCATCTTTGTAAGATAGAATTGATAATCTAATCACTAGATCGATGATGATTAGATTGTTTTGGCAACTTAAAAGGTTCTTTCCAGAGATATTACCAGAGTTGCAAAAGCAGCAGCTAATAACACTGGCAAAAGAATTTAACAAAATAAATTATCAGAGAGAGAGAGAATGAGAAGTGACAGCTAATAGGTATGGGGCTTCTTTTGGAGGTGATAAAAATGTTCTGAAATTAGACAATGGCGAAGATTGTACAATTCTGTAAATAGACTAAAAACCACTGATTTGTACACTTTGAAACAGTAGATTTACAACTCTTTTCCTATCTTGATACTCTCCAGTTCACAGCTTACATTTTAGTCTTCCTTGTATTTGCATATGGCTAACAGGTAGATATGTTTTGCTTCTTAAAAAATTACTGAGAAATACCTTAATTCTCCCTGTAGTTTATGCATAATAATGAGTATTAGCATTGATAAGACAGAGGAATTCAGTTTCATTTTTAATAGATTCAACCTTCTGAGCTATTCTGTCACAATTAATCTTGGTTATTAATAACTAGTAATACTGTGCTATTTAGGTCTCACCTCCTTATTCCATCCATGTCTACTCTCAGAGGAACGTAAAACACTCCAGAAGGAAGTTAAACACTGATGAGGTGTTTCATTCAGGTGGACTTCTGGCCCTTTTTATGGAATATTCAGACCGGCCATAGAAATGAGGAAAAGATGATAGAGCTGTGGAATCAGCCTTTAAATAATTAAGGAAGGGATAATACCTCTCTCCTCTTGGTTGACATTTTCAAAAATCTAAGCTCTCTTTGTATAGCCTGTTTTAGCACTGAAAACAAATATATATCTGACTCACAAAAGCTTTGAAAAATACCTTTATTATAAGATATCTTGGCACCAAATAAGTTTTTTTAAAACATAAATACAGAAATGGTGGTTAATATATATAATGATATATAGTGGTATACATAAATACAAAGAAATGAGCTACCGCAAAATGGAAATACCTCCTCCCATCTCCCCTCTAAATTGTTATCCTTCCCCCACATGTGTTGACATAGTTTTTTCACAAATGTAGATACTGACAAACTATGAAATTGAGTATGGTAAAATTTTATGTAATTTACCACTAAAATAGGTACTTTATCAGCTTACCTTATACCCAGATTTTATTCCTTATGAGAGCTGCTGCTCAGTGTTGCCTTCTCCCTCTCAGTTTTCTCCTAGAATTTTTTTTTAAATTTATTTATTTTGAGATGGACAGAGAGAATCCCAAGTGGACTGTGCACTGACAGTGGGAATCCCGATGTGAAGCTCAAACTGACGAACCATGAGATCATGACCTGAACCAAAACCAAGAGTTGGTCACTTTACCGACTGAGGCTCCCAGGTGCCCCTAGAATTTTATTTTAAAGCTAACAGATTGCCCTACTCCCTTTTAGATACTGATACATACACTTCTTCTAGCATATTCTTCTGCATTCATTTTAAAGTTAACAGATTGCCCTACTCCCTTTTAGATACTGACACACAGACTTCCAGCATATTCTTCCTCATTCACTATTTGGATACACAAAACTAAGGACAAGCCTCAAAGAAAGCGAAGGAGGAAGGATTGTAAATACATTTTTATATTTAGTGTGTGTGTACATGCATGTATTTCCATACGTCTTTCATCTGTAATGAAAGCCTCAGGTGAAATTTTCAGTATCATTTTTCTTTGTTACAGCTCAGTTCCAAGGAACAAAAATCCATTCCAAGAGGTAAGTTCTATATAAAAATTCTCTGCCTCTAAAAAGGAAGGAAGATGACCAGTTTGAACAATTATCTTCATCTTAAACATGGCTTTATTACAGTTACTTTCCGGTAATCTTGATACATCCAATTCTGTGTACCCAAGATTCTTTTTAAAAAATTATTAGTAACTATATTTTTCTGATGCATAAAACTACTTAAAAGAGTTTAAGCTTAGTAATAACTGACACAGTCAGTGGACACTTGGGCTGTTTCCCATAGTTTGGCTATTGTAGATAATGCTGCTGTAAACATTGGGGTTCACGTATCCCTCTGAATTAGTGTTTTTGTATTCTGTGGGTAAACTCTTGTGGTGTAATTGCTCAGGGATCATAAGGTAGTTCTTTTTTTAACTTTTTGAAGAACCTTTTGCAGACTGGCTGTACCAGTTTGCATTCCCACCATGTATGAGGGTTCCCTTTTCTCCACATCCTCACCAATACTTGTTGTTTGTGTCATTGATTTTAGCCACTCTGACAGGTGTAAAGTGATAGCTCATTGTAGTTTTGATTTGTATTTCCCTGATGATGAGTGATGTGGAACATCTTTCATGTAAGTGTCCATTGACTGATGAATGGATAAAAAAGATGAAATAAAGATACACGTGTACACACACACACACACACACACATTGAAATATTAGCCATTAAAAAGAATGAGATCTTGCCATTTGCAATGACATGGATGGAGCTAGAGATTATTATGCGAGGTGAAATAAGTCAGTCTGAAAAAGACAAATATCTGATTTCACTCATATGTGGAATTTAACAAACAAAACAGATGAACACAGGGAAAAGAGGCAGAGAGAGGCAAACCAAACAACAGACTATAATTATAAAGAACAAACAGATGATTACCAGAGGGGAGGAAGGTGGGGGGATTGGTGAAATAGGTGATGGGGATTAAGGAGAGCACTTGCTGTGATGACCACTGGGTGATGTTTGGAAGTGTTGAATCTCTGTATTGTACACCTGAACTTAATATTACACTGTATGTTAACTGGAATTTAAATAAAAAGTAAAAAAGCTGATACAAAATTAACAATTCACAGAAAAAGGAGTCTAAGGCTGTAGTAAAAGTTTTATATGCATAGAACTTCCTTCTAAAATTGGATTCCAAATTTGTGAAGATACTGTGACTGTGCTTTCATTTGAAACACAATAAGCTTCTCAATAAAAATACAGTGAAGAACATATATTGGAGATTATGTAAATGCTAATTTTGTTTTTCCTACCTACAGTAAATAACCTCAAATTCTAAAAAGCCTTCTAGAGAAAGCCCTTTAGATTTATTTGCTATTACTTAATTGTATGAAGAATGAGGTCAGTTTTTTTCTATACTTTTTGGAAACATTTTTTTTTAACTGAAGTAGCATCAGGTGCTTATTAGGATGTGACCTTTTGCTAGCTTGTATTTTTTTACCTAAGTTGTGGAATATGCTCCAAACTAAAAGCCATGTTGCTTGAAAGTTAAAATACTGATTTTTTTCAACTTACCTGTTTCTTTTTTCTGTTTGCATTTTAGGCAATTGTTTTTGTGGTGGGAGGAGGCAACTACATTGAATATCAAAATCTCGTTGACTATATAAAGGTACGTGTTGGCCTTTTAATTCCTTAAGCATTTGGTATTTCACAGTTCTGTGTCTTTAAAATACTAGCATTGTCTGGTGGCTCTTGATTCTCAACCCTTTTTCTAGAGGTAGTTTAAAAGTCCTTATATATATGGAAAAATGCACATATGCTCATTGTTTTCCTATTCCTATCATGTTTCTGGCCTAAAATTGTACTTGATCTGGAAAATAATGTATCTTACTGATGTACTTGGCAGCTCTCTATCCTAATTTGACTTTACATGTTTAGAGACTTTAAGTAAGCTCCTCTTCCAAAAAGTCTACCTTAGTAAAATGATTTAGCAAACCCACTTCCCCGAATAGTAAGCACTTTGCCCCCATCCTGTTGACTTAAATCAGCAACACACTTGGAATGTCTGCTTTTTCAGCAAACAGGAGGTAGCAAATTAGCAGTAGAGTGCTAGTCAAATCCGACAGGCGCATCAGGGACTAACAGACAACTAAGCAAAAGGATATGAAGAGCAAAAATGCCATTTAAAATGTAGGGGCAGGGGCGCCTGGGTGGCTCAGTCGGTTAAGCGTCCGACTTCAGCTCAGGTCACGATCTCGCAGTCTGTGAGTTCGAGCCCCGCGTTGGGCTCTGGGCTGATGGCTCAGAGCTGGAGCCTGCTTCCGATTCTGTGTCTCCCTCTCTCTCTGCCCCTCCCCCGTTCATGCTCTGTCTCTCTCTGTCTCAAAAATAAATAAGCGTTAAAAAAAAAAATTAAATAAAATGTAAGGGCAATAGAATTATCAGTTGTTGGAATGACATTTTGTAATCTTCATTTATTTGCTTAACATTAAGTAATGATCATTCCTTATGTTCTATGTTATGTAAGACTTTAAAAAGGTGGAGATTTTGGTACAAGAGGAAAAAAAAGTCACAGATCTTTAAAACTATCAGGCACAATTCCTGGGATCCTATTTCAGTTGCAGAGTACATACTTCAGAGTGTGAACCACCAAGGATCTATGTAAGATGCTGTGGTCTCAGGGGAACATCCATCTTGTACAAGGAGAGGTCTTTGATACCCTCCTCTGGTCATATAGTCAAAACCAGGCTGCATGAGCAGGCTCAAAAGCAGTAAACCAAGGAAACATAACAGGAACCAGGTGCAAACCATTAATCTGTACTATTTCTATAAACAGTGCTGACAAGCTAGTTCAAGTTGTCCCCTAATCTATCTGTGACCCTTGCAGGGGACTATATTAATCACTAGTTGATCTATTTCATTTAGGTTTGGCAAAGGGTTAGCTATATGAGTGTTCCAGGTGTTCCCAGGGATAAACAAAGGGCTGCAACAGACCAGCTGAAATTAATCTGTACTTATACATTCCACACACCCCAGTCCTGGTTAAGCTTTCTTAATTAGACTTGTCAGCATTAGTGGAGTAGAGTGGCAGAAATGCAGGTATAACTTTAAAGAAACATTACAGTCTGCCAAATACTGCAGACTTGTTTTTATTCATGTATAAGCTTCACAACTTACCTCTTTCTACTATAGAAATTTTAATTTTGTGAAATGTATTAATAAGTTGATGCTGTGTAACAGTTATCAACTAAGTGTAGTTTTTTGATCAGTTGCTTTCATCAGAAGAACATCAGACTGTCAGTGATAGGTATGTAAACCCTTTATCTTTTACTTGGTCTCAGTTTCCTAAGTATTTTTCCTTGATTATTATTCCGCACCCACAAAAACATGGTGTGGAGGCATTTTAAGTTCCTGTATCCAAGCACTTTTCTTAACAGATCATCACTTAGGTTAATAGTTACACACTGGTCTTTGGCTCTGCTGTTGAACGAATTATTTTGTATGCATTTTAGTGGAAATAGTATCCTAATTTTGCCTCCCCAGAGGGATCTTCTAGAATATACAGAACCTGTAAAAGAAAAAGGAGGATTAGAATTATTAAGAGGATTTATCCCCTAGATGTTATTGGCATCATCACGACATGAGTACCTGCAGATTAAATCATTCTTTAAACTCCTGGAAACCATCTTGGACCTTCAGCTTCAAATGAAGGAGGCAATTTCTGCAGGCCTTGTGGGCATGTGTGAATATAGCTCAGAGTGTTATTCTCTTGCTCTTGGCCTCTTACAAGGTACAGAGATAATGTTAGCTTTCTTCTTTTGTATTATTCATTTATTGGCTCCTTTTTCAGAGTCATTTTTACCCAGAATTTGGCCCCTGATTTAGAAGACTGTCAGATTCAGCAAAGATGACTGATCACTAGAGCTGGCAGCAGTATGAGACTGGCCAGTGCTCTCCCCTTTGTCCATTCCCAGTGATGTCCATTCCCAGTGAAGTAGGGGTGGATAAGTGCACGCTTACAGGACTCTCTGGTCCTCCCATTAATCCCAGTTTAGGCAGGTGGAAATAGAAACAGCCTTTTCCATCACTCCTCAAATTAGAGGTATTGTTTTGGTGTCATGTTTGCAATTGATCCATGTCCCTGAACTACAGGATCAGGTAGAGAAAAAAATTTTTTAGAAATGCACAATAAATTTTTGTCAGTTCCTGTGTTATTACCTCTCTTCATCTCTCCCTTACTTCCCCTGAAGTATCTCAACAATCTATCCACTGTTGATTTCCCCCTTTAATTACATGCCGGTCGTATTTTAACACACATTCCATCATACAAGCCACAGAAAGAGATGTGCCCAATTTAGAAAATAAGTTTTTCCAAATGTTCCAATTTTCAGTCCATCTACTTTGTGTTTGGTAAAGTACATAAGTCAGTCTATTGTATATGAGGCTTCTTAGCACACTTGTTGAAATGCATCTGCAGCAACATGGGTTTCTTTATCAAATGACATATAAAAAGAGACTGTAAATTGAAACAGTTTCTGCTGAGGACTCTAATAGAGTGTTAAAGGTGTTTGCTTCAGTAACCAGATGTATAGATCCAAAATCAGTGTCTATTCTGGATGAAACCTGCTACTGTCCACCTGGAACCATAGGTCATAGTCCAGTGTTACTCTATGTAAATAGTATGTTTTCATTTCATATCTTAGGTATATACTTAGGAGTGGAATATCATGGGTCATCATAACTTTAATGATTAACTATGTAAGGAATTGCTAGACTATTTACCAAACTGATTGGACCATTCTGCATTTGCACCATTGGTATATGAAGGTTCTGATATCTCCACATTATCACCAGCACTTGTTATCTGACTTTTTGATTCTGACTATGCTAGTGGAGTGGGATAGTAACTCATTGTGGTTTTGATTTGCATTTCTCTGATGACTTAAGACATCAAGTTTATTTTCATGTGCTCATTGGCCATTTGTGTATCTTTGGAGAAAGATACATTCAAATCCTTTGCTCTCATTTTTAAAATTTGAGTTATTTTGCCTTTGTATTATTGAGGGGTTTGGGTTTTGTTTTTCTTTTTAGGGAGAGAGAGAGTACAAGCAGTGAAGAGGGAGAGAGACCGAAGAGAATCTCAGGCAGGCTTCATGCTCATTGCGGAGCCCTAAATGGGGCTTGATCCCATGACCCTGGGATCATGACCTGAGCTGAAATCAAGAGTCAGACACTTAACCATCTGAGCCACCCCAGTGCCCCTTATTACTGAGTGTTAAGAGTACTTTATATAATGGTCTGTGATCAATTCTGAGTTAATTTTGCATATATTATGAAGTAAGGCCCAGCTTTCTTCTTTTGTATGTGGCAGTCCAGGTTGTCCCAGCACCATTTATTGAAAAGACTTTTTTGTTTTTCCCTATTGAATAGACTTGGCAGCCTTGTTGAAAATAAGCTGACCATACATGTATGGGTTTATTTCTGGACTTTCAGTTCTGTTTCATTGATCCATAGATCTATCCTTGAGCCGGTACTATGCTCTGTAGATTACCATTGCACTGTAGTAAGTTTCATACTCCAGACATGTGAGTCTTTCTACTTTATCCTTCTTTTTCAAGATTGCTTTTGATTTCCTGGATGCCTTACACTTTGTAGGAATTTTAGAATCAACTTGTCAGTGTTAGTCAGGATTCTGACAGGAATTGCATTGAATCTGTACATCAGTTGCAAAGTCTTTTCATCTTAACAGTGTTAATTAAGTCTTCTGCTCCATGACATGGGATTTTGTTCTCTTTGTGTGGATCTTCTTTATTTTTATAATTTTTTGTTTTTGTTGGTTTCAGAGCATAAGCTTTACAGTTTTCATTAAATTTATATCTATGTATTTTTATGCTATTATGAATAGAATTTTTTTTTTAATTTATTTATTTTGGGAGCGAGCGAGTGAGCACACATGTGAGTAGAGGATGGGGAGAGAGAGAATCCCAAGCAGGCTTCTTACTGTCAGCACAGAGCCCAACATGGGCCCCAAACCCAATGAACCTTGAGATCATGACCTGCGCCTAAATCAAGAGTCAGATGCTTAATCAACTGAGCCATCCAGGCGCTCCTGAAGTTTTTTTCTTAATTTCATTTTTGGATTACTCATTGCAATCCAATAAAAATGAGTTTTTGTGAATTGATCTTGTGTCCTACAACCCCAGTAAACTCATTTCTTAACTGTTAGGGGTTTTTTTTTTAGTATTTTTAGAACTTTCTGTGTAGGAGATCATGTTATCTGTGAATAGACTTAGTTGAACTTCTTCCTTAGCCTATCTGGAATGGTTTTTCCTTTTTCTTGCCTAACCACTCTGTCTAGAATCTCCAATACAATGTTGAATTGAATAGATAAGTAGCAGACCTCCTTATCTTCTTCCTGATCTTAGGGTCAAAACATCTAGTCTTTCACCATTAAGGATAATGTTAACTATGAGTTTTTCATAGCTTCCCTTTAAAGCCATTACATTTTAGTAGCTACTAAGCCACCCAGTGTAATTATTCTCAAAGTTCTTTTTTTTAAATCTTATTTAGTGTTAATGTTTCCTTTGTTGTGAATTCAGGAAGAACTGGGCTAGGTCTGAGGTCTTTGACATTAGAAACCCATATCAGTACAACTATGTAGTATGAAACAAAACTTATGGCTATGGCTACAAGAGTGGAGAAATATCTGACTTGGCCTTTGAGTCATACCGGTTCACATTGGGCCAGTTTTGTTGGGAAGGCAAAGAAAATACTACAGTAATTCAAACTGATAAAGTTAGCAATGATGTTAATCTAGCTCATAATATAACTGCTATTTGGTATAACAGTGATGTATTTGATAAAATTAATTTTAAAACACTCAGTAATATTAATGAGGATGCCTGATCATGCCAGTTTTATTCAAAATAGTATTAGAAGTTCTAGCCATAACAATTAGGCAAGAATAAGAAAAGGCATCCAAATTAGAAAACTATTTGCAGATGACCTATAGAGAAAACTCTAAAGATTATCAAAAACTGTCAGAACTAATAAATTCAGTCAAGTTTCAGGATACAAAAATAATACCCAAAAATCTGTTGCATTTCTATACACTAATAAACAGAGAAGTAAAAAAAAAAAAAAAAAAAAATCATTTACAATCACATTAAAAAAATAAAATACCTGGGAGTAAGTTTAATGAAGAAGCTGAAAGACCTGTGTAGTGAAAACTACAAGCCATTGGTGAAAGAAATTGAAGACACAAATAGGTATTCTGTGTTTCATGGATTGAAAGAGTCAATATTGTTGAAATACCCATATTCCTCATAGCAATCTACAGGTTCATTACAATCCCTGTCAAAATTCCAAGGGCATTTTCACAGAAATAGAACAATCTTGAACTTGTATAGAGCCACAAAAGACCCTTAATAGCCAAAACAATCTTGAGAAAGAACAAAGCTGGAGGAATTACACTGCCTAATTTCAAACTATAGTACAAAGCTACAGTAATTAAAACAGTGGAAGAGAATTGACAGACCAGAAATAAACCCATGTGGTATATGGTTCATTAACTTAAAACAAAGATGTCAAGAATATACAATGGGGAAAGGACAGTCTCTTCATTAAATGGTGCTGGGCAAACTCGACAGCCATATGCAAAAGAATAAAATTCAACCACTATTTTACACTAGACACAAAAGTTAACGCAAAATGGATTAAAGAATTAAACCTAAGACCCCAAATCTTAAAACTCCTAGAAGAAAACAAGCCATAAACTCCTTGACTGACATAGGTATGGGCAGCGATTTTTTTTTTTAAATCTCACACCAAAAGCCAAAGCAACAAAAACAAAAATAAATGAGACTACATCATAGTAAAAGCTTCTGCACAGCAACAGGTACCATCAACAAAATGAAAAGGCAATATACTGAGTCGGAAATATATTTGTAAATAATGTATCTGGCAGGGGGTTAATATCCAAAATATACAAAGAACTTACACAATTCAACACCAAAAAAATTAATAATCCAATTTAAAAATAGGCAGAGGACCTAAATAGACATTTTCCCCAAAGAGACACAGATGGCCAACAGACACGTGAAAAGATGCTCATCATCATTAATCATCAGGGAAATGCAAATCAAAACCACAGTAAGACTCACCTCACACCTGCTAGAATGGCCATTATCAAAAAGAACAAGAAATAAGTGTTGGCAATGATGTGGAGAAAAGGGAATACTCATGCACTGTTGGTAGTAATGTAAATTGGTGCAGCTGCTGTGGAAAAGAGTATGCAGATTCCTCAAAGAAGTAAAAATAGAATTACCATATAATCCAGCAATTCCACTTCTAAGTATTTTTGTGAAGAAAAAAAACACCAACTGGAAAAGATATCTGCACCCTCAGTCATTGCAGCATTGTTTACAATAGCCAAGATATAGAAGCAACCTAAGTATCCACTGACAGATGAATGGTAAAGAAATTATGCACGCAGGCATGCATGCACACTGAAGTATTCAGCCATAGAAAAGAATGAAGTCTTGGTATCTGTGACAAACATGGATGGACCGTGAGGGCATTATTCTAAGTGAAATAAGAGAAAGACAAATCCTGTATGGTTTCTCTTTTATGTGGACTCATTTAAAAAAAAAAAAAAACCCTCTCAGATATAAAGAACAGACTGGTGGTTGCCAAGAAGTAAGTGGGAGAAATGGATGAAGGGGATGAAAAGGTTAAAAAAAAAATTTGAAATGTACTCTTAAGCAAAGACTACACTTTCAAAAATACAAGAAAATTGAGGCACCTCAGTGGCTCAGTCAGTTAAGTGTCCCAACTCTTCAGCTCAGGTCATGATCTCATGTTTCATGAGATTGTCAGTGACAGCACAGAGCCTGCTGAGGATTCTCTCTCTACCTGTCTCACATTAAATAAATAAAAAAAAATGAAAATTGTTTGTGATTGAAATATAGAACATACTGGCTATACCACAACAGTGTGTATCTAAAAGATGCAATAGATAAATGACACTCTAGTGGTCTCCCAAGAATGAACGTGTTTGACAAAGGCTTTTACATCTCTCAAGAGAAGATGTACTAGGAAAAAACTCCATAGACCTTGGCCTTTTGAACATACTAGTAGAGCCAACTGCAAAATGAAACCAGTAGCCAGTCCTCTGTCATAAAAATAACTATCTTCTTAATTTCTTCACTTTTGAGAGCATTTATGTGTGGAAACATATTTATTAAAGCATGAGTATAGTTTAGAAATTTATAATATCTGGAGTGGCTGGGTGGCTCAGTCAGTTAAGCATCTGATTCTGCATTTTGGCTCTGGTCACGATCTCACAGGTTCTTGAGTTCAAGCCCCCATCAGGCTCTGCACTGTCTGTGTAGAGCCTGCTTAGGATCCTCTCTCATTCTGTCTCTGCTCCTGCCCTGCTCATGCTCTATCTCAAAATAAATAATAAGCTTAAAAAGAAATTTATAATATCCAATTGTGCAATAACCTGTTATCAGATATTTTGAAGTTAAAAGGTACATCTCGAAAAGAAATCAAAGTTCAAACTCCAAGGTATCTGGGAACTCAGTCATTTGCATAGGTTTTCTGGAACAAATATATAAAGCACACAAAAGACTTTGAATATGTGTTCCAGTTGAGAAACCTTTTGCTTCTCTTTATAGTTACAGAAATAATATGCACTAATATTCAAAGGCAATTAGCTAATAAAACTGTTGACCCTAAAAATGTGGTAATAAGTAACCAAATGTATAGGTAATTTAACTTTAAGCCACCATAAGTTCTTTTGATGGAAGGTGATTGGCTAGAGAATGAAATAGATTTAGTTAATAATTGTTACATTGGATCCAGGTACTGGTACATTTCATAAAGTTCAGTTTTTAATGGAAGGAGGAAGTATCAGGTTTATGCATAATTAAGAATAAGTTTGCACTGAAATATTGGCTGCAGTGTTTAACCCTATTCCTCATTGGATGATACAGAAAATTAGTGTTTTGGTGTTAATCTGTAAATGCTGTAGAAGATACAAAAAGAAAAATTATGGTGAGTGATTATTAAAGCTTGATGAAGGGTGTGGATGGGATGGTGCAGGGAGTGTGGACTAAGTACATGATTAATCTCCTTTGCTAGTTTATTTCTCTGTGAACCTTGGAATTCATGGTGCTAACATTTTGCCAACCACGAATGAAATGTCATAACTAGTGATTAATGTAGTCCAATGCTAGGGTCCAAGATAGACTGGGGGCAACTAACACTAGCTTGTCAGCACTGCTTAATAGAAAACATAAATATGAAAGAAATGAGGTGCAAATCACCAATGTTTTGCTTCCGTTCTTTGAGCCTGGTCATGGATACATGATCAGAGGGGTATGAAGACCCCTCCTTGGACAAGACCAAGCTTCCCTGCAACCAGAGTATCTGCACTGTAACTTGAGATTCACAAATGAAAATAAAATGTGTTCTGTGCTACTGAGATGGGATCCTAGGGCCTGTGCCTAGAATATTTGGACTCTTCTAATGTTTCCCTTTGCTTTCTTTATCCTACTATGCTATGACCTCTACTTTTATTAATGTCTTGAGTAGATCCTGACATTATATGACCCAGTTATATGACCAATGCTGTGTAATTGTTATATGTAACAGTGAGGTATGACTGTTTTTGTTGTTGTTCTCAGAGATGGCCACCTAGAACATTTATTCAGCCAACGAACTGTGTTTATTCAGCTGATACATCACAGAGAACTGTCTTTCTCTTGTATTACAAAAACATAATTATGTTTCTTGATGAATTATCATATTTGCTTTGTTATGGAATAAACTTTTCAAATTACAGAAATGAATTTTCTTTCAAGTACACAATACATATAATAATTACAGCATCAAGGACTTACAGAATTCTTCAGTAGAAGTTTTGACTGCTGTAATTGGGTTACAGTATTCTGCCAAAATTATGAATGAAATTATTGTAAATCCTATATTGCACAAATGAGACTGCAGTGACCATTCATGCCATAGTTGTACCATATCCTACTGTCAGCATAACAAAACTAGCGATGTTTTCTTCAGGTAGTACAGATCTTATGTTGGAAGAATGTTGACCTAAGATTTTATAGATAATCGTTTGTGTGAAACGTGGCAGTCACTTTATTCTATGCGATTTTAGAATAGATATGTGTATACTAAAATTCAACAACCTCTTCCCTCGCCCCCCAAAAAGACTTTGAGGGGTAACAAAAAGTCTTAATTAGGCTTAATCATTCTTCTTGGTAATATTGAAAGTATAACTTGTTACTTGTATCTGAGTTCTCTTATTTTTACAGGGGAAACAAGGCAAACACATTTTATATGGCTGCAGTGAACTTTTTAATGCTACACAGTTCATAAAACAGGTAAAGTGTACGTTGGTAGTTTGTTTCTTGTAACATACCGTAACTTGGTGATGATATTTTTCAAAAGAGCAAGAGAATCATCATACTCATTTGAACCAACTGAAGCCAAAAACCATAGGAGCTATAAAAATGTAAGGTTTTAACATGGACTACTATAAAGAAAATTCTGATAAATAATTATTTCAATTGTCCCAAATCTTTGAGAGGATAAATTCAGAAAATTTAAAATTTACAACAGTGAAGTATATACCTCCTAGGTGTACATTCCTGGGTTGTGAGATGTGTTCACCTGAATAACCCAGATTCCTGTTCAAGATACAGAACCATCATACCACAAAGTTCCCCAGTCAATCCTTGCCCTTATTCAATCCCCAAGCAGGTCTTGATATTTTTCCACCATAGATTATGTAATGTATTAGAATAGGCAAAACTAAATGGATTGTTTTTTTCTTGGGTGAAGTAGAGGATTCTCAATTTAGTTAATTTTTTTAATGAAGCAGATGTTTATGCTGATTTTTGTTTTGATTACTTTGGGATATTGAAATCTTTAGTTTTTCTTTTTTAAAATAAGCATTTAAAGCCATAAAATTAAAAACTCTTGCCAAACACTGCTTTAGCTGCATTTCACAAATGTTAATATATTTTCATCACCATGTTTTATATATATATTTCGGGGGGGGGGGGGGTTTGGTTGTATATTTTTAATATACTTGGTGGGTTTTTTTTAATCTCATGTGATTTAGAGATGTTGTTTTCAAGTGTTTAGGGGTTTCCTAAATATCTTATTGATTTCTAATTTAATTCCCTGTGGTTAAAGAATATTCTGCATATGATTTCATTGTTTCAAAATTTATTTAAATATCTTTTATGGTTTCTCTTACTGAGCACTTCGTGTGCACTTCAAAAAGAACCTGCATTAGGCAGAAGTGGTAAGAAGGGTTCTGTAAATTTCATTTCGGTCATGGTAGTTGACAGCATTATTTAAATCCTCTGTGTCTTTATTGATGTGTGGTTTTGCGGGGTTTTTTTGGTCTAGTTCTGTCAGGTATTGAAAGACCAGTATTAAAATCTCCAGTTATGTTTGAGGAACTGTTTCTCCCTTCAGTTCTGTCACTCTCTCCTTTTAGTTGTAGGTCAACTTATTGTTAAGCTCTGTTATTAGGTACATACAGATTGAGTATTGCTGTGTCTTCGTGATGAATGCACCCTTTCATTATGCAGTGTCCCTCTACATATCTGGTAATACTCTTTACCTTGAAGTCTACTTTATCTGACATTAATATAGCCACTCTAGTCTTAAGGTTTGCAGGTTATAACTTTTCCATCTGGTTGCTTCAGCTTGCCTATGAATTCATATTTAAGGTGTTTATCTTGCAGATGGGATATAGTTGGAACCTGTTTTTTTTGTTTTTTTTTTTTTTTTTTTTCAAAACCATTCTGACCATCTCTGCCTTTTAATTGGTGTCTGTTGGTCGGTTAACATCGAATGTAATTATTGATATGATTGGGTTTAGGTTTACCATTGTACTGTTTGTATTCTACTAGTCTTCTGTTAGGCCTTCCTCCTTTCCTACCTTCTTTTGTATTACTTGAATGCTTTTTTATTTTAGCTGTATCTCTACATTAATTTAGCATTTGCTCTAGAGATCACAATATATACATCTTTAACTTCTCATAAACTAGAGTTAATATTGTACCACTTGCATTCAATATAGCATATAGACCCATTCCCTCAGCCTTTATTCTGTGATTGTCACATATTTTACATCTGCATATATATCATTAACCTCACAAGACAGTACACAGTGTTACCATTTGTATCACTTCACTCATCTGTATCATAAAGAAGCCTTCCCTTTACACAGATACGATTTTCAGTGTTCTTCATCCCTACCTTTAGTAGATTTTGATTTCCATCTGTTGACTGCAAAACTTCTTTTAACATTTACTGTAGTTCAGGTATGCTAGCAGTGAATTCACTTAATTTTCTTTTATATGAAAATGTATTTCACCTTTATTCTTAAATATTTCTGCTGAATACAGAATTCTGGATTGACAGTATTTCAGAATTTTAAAGATACTATTCCACAGTCTTCATTGTTTCTGATAGGAAGTCACTAGTATTCAGATCAATACAATTTTATATGTAATAGGTTATTTTTCTCTGGCTGCTTTCAAGATTTCCTTGTCATCTTTGGTTTTCAGCAGTTATGATGTATTTATGTATAACTTCTTGTGTATTTATCTTGGGGATCACTGAGCTTCTTGAATCTGTATGTTTATATCTTCACCAGATTTAGGGAATTTTCTGTGCTTTTCGTCAAATATTTCTGTGTTCAATTTTGTCCTCTCTTTTTGGGACTCCATTCACCTGTATGTACAACATTTTATATTCTGCCACAAGTCTCTGAGGATTTGGGGTGGGGGGGGTTGTTTTGTTTTTAATTAATTTTTTTAGTAGTCTCTACACCTAATTTTGGGCTTAAATATAAGTTGTACTATCTCCAGATTCACTCTTTGCTTTCTTATCTCTTTTCTACCATTTGAATAATGTTGTATTTACACCATCTCAAATTTTCATTTGGGTTTTTTTTTTTTTAATATAGTTTGTGTTTTTCTGGTTGGATTTTATGTCATTTCATTGTGAGCATATTTTCTATTGTTTCATTGAGGATAGTTGTTATAGCTTCTTTTAAACCCTTGTCTATTAATTACAACACATGGATTATCTATCTCAGTCTCTCCCCTTTCCCCTAGAGAATGGGCCCAATTTTTCTGTTCTTTCATGTATTAGTTTTAGATTATATCCTTAACATTGCTGTTTTGGAAACTGAATTCCATTTCCCTAAAGAGTATTGATTCGGGCCTTTAGCCGGCAATTAACTTGGTAAAATTCACATGTCAAACTCTGTCTCTTGGGCAGCAGCTCACATCTTGCTTGTTAGTCACTCTCATTTGTGCCTGGTTCAAGGTTTTTCACCATAGATATCAGAAAAGTTCATATGCAAAATTTAGGGCTCCCACACTCTGGACCTCTCCTTTCCTGGCTTTCCTCCTCACCTTCAGCGGCTTTAGTTGTCCCCATACTCTGGGTCGTTCTTGAGGTTAAGAGCCACAGAACTCAGCCAGTGCGGGTCTTTCCTTCCAAGTGTCACCTGTGTTCCCGAACCTGCCAGCTTGCAGTTGTTCTCCGCTGCCTTCAGGTAGTTGGTTTTTGCATGTTGTTTAAAGTTTTAATTGCTATCCCTGGGAGAATTAGTCCAGTAGGAGTTTACCCAGCCTTCCAGAATTTGAATGCCTTTTTTCTTTTTAATGATGTTTTAGAAATATCAAATTAATCAAAATATGTGGAGAAGTAAACTGTCAGCAGTGAAGTTGTACGTGAAAGTTTTCTTTACATTTTCATACTGAGTTAATATTGATTTTATTCTCAGTGTTTTTGTTTTCCATTAGTTGAATTTGTACCTATAATGTTGATCCATTTTTTTTTTATTGTGACAGCATTTATTATTACTATTCAGTTTTAAATGAATTTCAGTTGGTGGTGAATCTTCAGGAAAACTTATTCTAGATACAAATGCAATGAATGAAATAATGGAGCTTAGATGTTACCATGATTAAAGAGTACATTTTTAAGGTGTATTTCTTTTGTGACTAAAGTAAAGCTATTTTTATGTTTTGTTTTAGCTGTCACAACTTGGACAGAAATAACATAAAAGAACCTTAATATGAGAAACTACTTGGATAAATGTAAAGACAAAAGTCAAAAGAGCCAGATGTTTTCTTCTTCGTATCAGTGTCCTAACATTGAAACTTAGAGTTAATTTTTAAGGAAATTCTATACTTAATATAATGTATACTAATTAAAAGAATAAAGCATTTCAGAAATAAATTTTCAACATTGTACATTTTCTTTCCTGTTACGTTTGACAAAAGAGAAAGTACTTAGGAAAAGTTTTGCCTGAATATAATATTAAAATATTATTATAATGGATTTGTTATGACTGAAACCAGTGAAAATTTAAGAATTATGCAAATATTATTAAAAAAATAAAAAGAGTGCCTGGGTGGCTCAGGTGGTGATTTCACGGTTCATGAGTTTGTGTCCTGCCTCAAGTGATCACAAGACCCGCTTCTCTCTCTCTGCCCCTCATTCACTTGCATCCTCTCTCAAAAAAAAAAAAAAAAAAAAAAAATGCAAATGTTACTTGACTGGTTAATGAATCTCCTACTGGTATTTTTTTTTTTCTTGTATGCACTTTAACAGTAAAATTACCTCCCCGTGGTTTTCTGGTCTGCCATGTTGCCTCTAGACTTTACAGTACTTACTTAAAGTCTCTTCTTCCTCTAGCACACCCAAATACATCTTATCACATAAAATCCCTTCATTGTATAATGACAACAACTAACATCTAGAATGGACAAATACAAAACATTTGTCCCATGAAGAACTAAAAAATATGGAATATTAAGTGTTAAATTTGGTTCAAACCTTCCTGGTATGCAGCACCAAGAAGGAATGTTGATCAATCATGAAACTCAGCTCTAAGAAAAAAGCAAACCAGTTGCTCCAGAGGAAAACCTCTTACTCCTCTCAAGGCCAGGGAGTTTTGCTCCTAATGAGCCTCATCAAGAGGAATCTCTCATGTTACAGATAAACATCCAGATAATAGATAAAACAGCCAGATTCACGAGACCGACTTTCTCTATTCCTACCCCTCAGGAGTCAGTGCCATCATACAAAGCACAGGTCAAGAAAAAGAGGTCTCTTTGGGTAGTGACCTGCTAACCTGACTTGGTCCTGGGCTATAACTTAAAATATGTTTGGGCTGCTGTAACAAACTACCACAGACCAGTGGCTTGAACAGATTTCACATAACTTGGGAGGTTAGGAAATCCAAGATGAAAGTGCCAAAAGCTCAGTGTCTGGTGAGGACCCTCTTTCTGGTTTGCAGACAGACATCTTGATTTATCTTCATATAGTAGAGAGTCCTAGTCCCTTTGTCCTAAGAGCACTAATCATATCACGGGGGCTCCACCCCTGTGACCTCATGAAAACCTAATTACCCCTCAAAGGCACCACCTCTAAATACTATTATATTGGGAGTTAGAACTTCAACCAAAGAGTCTGTAGGTAACACATTCAGTCCGTAGCACCACATCGTCTGCCAAAGTGATCAAAGTGGTTCATGTTCGGGGCTTGAGACAACAATGTTCATCAAGGTGATAAACTCCACAGAAGATAAAGCAATGTCCCAGTTTCCTTAGTAACAGAGAAGTTAGACTTTAACATATGTTCAGAAAATATTTTTTAGGTTAAAACTTCACGAAAGACACAGGAGGTGGTCTCTTTTCATGTTGTGTTTGCAGCCAAAAATAAGTTAGAAATAGTGTCCTCAATGAACGAACAATTTTTTTCAAGTTTGCCTCAATTCACTTAAAAGAAGACCATTGCAAAGGTTCCGAGAAACATTTCTATGGGGCCTGTAAAGATTTGGGGCCCTTAAAAAAAAAATCTCTGGGGAAACTGGCTTTTCTCAAACTGCCCACAGCCTAGCCCCATCTGTCCTGGTGTGAGTTCCCCAGCAGGCCATCCACAATACAGCCAGGGTCACTGTTGATGCTGTCTTGGGCTGGCAGCTCAGCAGGTCCGTCCCCTCAAGCCCCCAGCGTGGCTTATTCAGAAACCAATTTTATCTGCCCCCGAAAATGATTCTTAGAAGAATTGATTACAGCCATGGTAAAGCACAGATCAAGGGTAGAGGTCAATGGGAAAGGGAAATGCTGTGCCTGATGATTTACAAAAGTTACAGCAGTTAATCCTCACAACAGCACTAACAGGTAGGTGGTACAAATTTTATAGATGGAAACAATGCTCAGAAAGTTAAATACCCTGCTCAAAGTCCTAGCTGGTACATGGTGGAGCCAAAGATGGAATATACATCCCTGTGCTCCAAACCCATTCCCTGTGCACTGCTTGAAATCGCCTAGCTGAGGAAGCAGAAGGCTTTAAGTCTTGCCAAGCCACTCCAAACTGATCAACCTGACTCTGCCACTTCACCTCTCTCTTTTCTCCGGTGTGGAATGAGGTATACAGAGTAGGGGCATCTTATGGCAGAGCCTTCATAGTAATGCAGCTCACCTGGGCCAGCCAGCTCAGGGTGTTCAACCAAACAACCATCTTACTACTGAGCTCACACACATGAACTGGCAGGAATAGCCACCTGACCAATAGAATTTGAGTAGTTGGGCATAAACATGGGAAAGATCGATTGACTTGGCATAGATGGGGCTCTAAACTAAAAGGAAAAGGCAAAAAAAGGATTGAAAGGAAATTCAAGTCAAAACAAAATCTGCCTTGAAACGGAAGCTTCCGTTTCATCTCCATCAGGTAGCTTTGTACTATAATGAATTATAAGACAAACTCACATCCAAGTAGGCTCACAATCATGACCGTAAAACTTACAGTTTTTAGGTAATAGTCAAAAGAATTTGAAGCTAGGTGTGAAGATTTAAATTTAGCTAAATATATCCAGGTCAGGTGGTGGACATTTGTAGAAATTTTTAATTTTGTTAAAATTGCAAGGCACAGAGCAACCTGGCTCTACAGGCTGATGAGACTGTACTGATGTGACATGGGACTAAAGAAAGCAGTAACCTGAATTTATCATTTGTTGTAGTGACCACATCGAAACAGACTAAGCAGAACTAGGAACTATTCACTTTGTTCTATTACTCTGGGTTCAACACAATCCTGGAATTTCAAAAATTGATATCCAAAGGGATCCCTGAACGTTGATGAGTATGTACCAGACTTTATTTATAGCTGCTTTTACAAGAGAAATCTCGATGGTTCTAAATTATCAAGCATCAGCCCCATCAACATGGCTCAGTTTCAGTAGGAATAACTGTGCTGAAAAAGCAAGCTCTGTGTACCAAGATGACGTGGTATCCTAAGAATCCAGAGACAGCCACAGGAATTCTAAGATCTCCTGAAGGATTATGGCTAAGTGACTAAAATGCTGATTTGCATATCGGCATCATTTTCCCTGATTTTTGTCACCCCAATCTTATTTCATTCATATTTCTCAGGTGGAGCTAACTATTCCTGACAACAAAAATTGATAAAGGGATAGGTGAGTAGTTAAACCCAGCCAATGAGAAGCTATTAGTTTCCTGCTGAGGTCACTATTTGAAAGGCTCAAGAGAGCCACTGTCTGCCAGACTTAAACTGGAGGGCCTTCAAATGAGGCTATAGATATGGCCACAAGACACCTGAGAATGAAGACAGTGCAGAGCTTAGAGGTGACATCATTTGAACCCCTGGGTCTTACACTAGTGTAACTTGACTGTTGCAGCCAGCAGCAAAGCCTTGAAAGAGATACAAAATCTAATGGATGATTTAAACATCCTAGAAGAGCCAGAGAAATGCCAACCCAAATATAAGAAACAATGATTCTCAGACATTGAACATCAGAAAGCACAGCATAGTGATTCCTAAGAGAAGGGAAGCAATCAAGATGCATCCTACAACTGCCCCATTTTCCTGGCGAGATTTTTTTTTTGTTGTTCAGGTTGCAGCACAGGCTCCTTGAGTTGCTCAGACAGAGCTAGGCATGTGGGTAAGTCAAGGCAGCTAGCAGTCACAAGGCAGGATAATAGGGAGTGGAGAGCTCTAGAGATCTGCAAAGGGTCTGATGAATGCCTGTGAGTGCAGGTGAGGAGGAAACCACCTGAGGCCAGGGAAGGAACCACCTACAAGGATCACAGGGAGGAGGAACAATCTTTGCCCAAGTGGGACCAGGAATAGTGTCTGTTCCCATCAACCAATTACCTCATAATTCATAGAGGATTGGCAAAAGTACTTAACAGGCTTTTGCCTCAGAGCTGGGGAATATAAGCCCTAGACGAAATGCTGTTTTGGTCCCACCTAACCTTAAAAGCAAAACCCCAAAAGATCAAACTGTTACAATTAACCATGTACAAAAAAGCCTAAGAACGGAGAAATAAAAAAAATATCTAAACACTCAACAAAGTAAATTTAGTGTCTGCAATCCAACTGAACCGTACCAGATAAGACACAGGCAATAAAGCTCATCATGAGAACCTTTCAAGAGAAACAGACCCAGAAATGTCACAGATGAGAGAATAGGCAAAGACATTAAAACAATTATTAGAACTATATTCCATATATTCAAGAAGATAGAACATTTTTTAATAAAGAAAATATTTTTAAAGGCCCAAAATGGACTTCTAGAAATGAACAACTTAAAGATCTGAGAGGAAAAATCTATTAGATCTATCTATAGAATAATAACATTTATAAATTGAATTTAAAACTTAAGAAGAACTAAGTTTTTCAGATTAAGTTTAATGAACCATCAACTTTTTAAACAAAAATAGCTCCTTCAGTATTTCTTTGTGACCATAAACTTACACTGATAGAATCAAGACATACGTGAAGCTCTTTTTTTTTCCCTTCCAATCACCTGTTTCAGTAAGTTCACTTTTTGGCTTAAGACAGTTTGAGAGAACTTCCTGCCATTTTCCAGGGGGGAAAAAAAAAGACATGAAATAGTTGACAAATTCTGAACAATATACCAGTCTAACTGGCTTTGAGGAAGCACATTCTATTTCACAGAACTGCTGAAACTGATGTTGAAGTAGAAATGGATTCAAAATTGAGATGTGCCCAGAGAATACAAACCACAATTCAAGAACTCTCTTGTCCATGAGAGACCAGAATTTTCATTGATTTTTATTATATTTGACAGTTACTTACACTAAGTCTACAACTATACATCTTTGTGAAAATACAACTGATTGTTTTTGGACCACTTTTTGTGCTAAAATATGCTTTGAACTGTTGATTCTGTGAGTAATTAAGTTATGCAGTTCACACATAAGTGAGTTTCTGCTCGGGTATCCTCTATTTTTAAAAAACTGTGATCATGTAATCTCCAAGTATGCTACCATCATTAATATTCCAAGATTACAACCAAAGTCACAGAAGACTGATTTTTTTTAATTGTAATTTTTTTTTAAGGTTTATTTGTTTTTGAGAGAGACAGAGACAGAATGCGAGTGGGTTGGGGCAGAGAGAGGGAAGCACAGAATCTGAAGCAGGCTCCAGCCTCCAGGCTCCGAGCTGTCAGCACAGAGCCTGAAGCGGGGCTCGAACTCACGAGCTGTGAGATCATGACCTGAGCCGGAGTCGGACGCTCAACCGACTGAGCCACCCAGGCGCCCCTGATTTTTAAACCTCTATTCCAATTTACAACTTAATATATACCAAGAATCAGGGGCGCCTGGGTGGTTCAGTCGGTTAAGCATCTGACTTTGGCTCAGGTCATGATCTCGAGGTTTGTGGGTTTAAACCCTGCGTCAGGTTCTGCACTGACAGCTCAGAGCCTAGAGCCTGCTTTGGATTCTGTCTCCCTCTCTCTGCCCCTTCCCCACTCATGCTGTCTCTCTCAAAATAAATAAATATTAAAAAAGGAAAAACAGCCACACATTAAGCCTGAGTGATACTTCCTATTCGCATATGCAATTCTCCAATCCATTCCTAATAAACTAGGAGGAGTCTTAATCCTAGTACTCCTAAAATCCTTAATCCTCCTAAATCCTTAATCCTCTCCATCCTAATTCTAGCAATCATTCCCCTACTCCACACTTCAAAACAACGAGGAATGACATTCCAACCACTTAGCCAATGCCTATTCTGATTCTTAGTAGCGGATCTACTCACCCTAAGATGAATTGGAGGACAGCCAGTAGAACACCCTTTCATCACCATTGGTCAACTAGCCTCCATCCTATACTTCTCAACTCTCCTAATCTTCATACCTATTTCTGGCATCATCAAAAATCTTTTAAAATGAATAGTCTTTGTAGTATATAAAATACCTTGGTCTTACAAACCAAAAAAAGAGAATATCTGCCCTCCCTAAGACTTGAGTGAAGAAGCAGCACTTTGTTAGGTGCTCTAGATGTTAGCCTATGTAATCCTAATGATAAAGAACTTAAGAAAATAGGTAATGCAATTCCTGCTTTACAGATACAGAAATACAAGGTAAGAGGTTAGCAGCTACCCAAGGTTATTCAGTTAGTAAGTAGTGGAATGTGAACCGACCAGATCAGAATATAGAACCTTTTCCACTTGACATGAAGAATTACAGGATGATAGAAGTATTAGGATATTCGGAATTAAAGGATAGAAAACTGAGAGATACTTAGATACTCTGGGGATGCTAGAGTTACACAAACAAAGAGATTTATAATTTCCTCATCCCCAAAAGACTGGAGACAGTAGCTTAGCGGTTTCTAGCCAGTGTATATGCCATTTCCAGAAATGAAGTTTCTAAATCCTAACTCAGGGTGGGAGTTTTTAAGAAAGCCCCTCAGAAGTATGCTAGCTCTTGCTGGGTTCAATGAGACCTAGTACAGATAACCCTCGGCACACAAATGGTCCTCTGCTCTATCTACTTGCTCCAGGTAGCACCTTTCTGTCCTTGAAAGAAAAAGCCGTTTCCATTATCTTTCCTAAATGTTGGCGCTTTTTTTTTTTTGAGGGGGGGTGGTGGTCAGCTGAAAATATGCCTCCATTATACAAATTTGAATACATCCATACCATAGAACCCCATGCAGCTGCAAAAAGTCATGAAGAAACTCTTGCTATACACTATTATGGAATGGTATACAAGACTACAGATGTATTGTTAAATTAACAACAAAAAGGTACAGAACACTGCATATAGTATGATGCTCTGTAAAAAGAAAAACAATTCTATACACTTATTTATCGTGTGTGTGTATAGACTATCCCAGGAAGGATACACAATAAACCAGCAACATTTGCTTCCTAAAAAGGGACCTGGGTGCCTGGAGTACATGAATGGGAAGGAGATGGAGAGGCTTTTCACTGTAAACCTCTTCTATGCTTAGAGTTGAGTACCATTTGTATATTATCTACTTAATTAAAAGTGTGAGAGAAAAAATACCTCTTTTGCTGTAGGAGACAATAGGGAGTTTTAGCTCACAAAATCTAATCCACAAGTCTGATGGAGTCTTCTAATTTCCTACTTTACTTTCTCCCTCTGTAGCACTAAATACTGTTATCTACTCCATTCCTGAGATTTTCCTTTGGCCTCCTTGACTTAAAGTACCAAATTAGAGTCATTTGATTTGCAGTATGTTCCTGTCATTCCTAAGATTCAGACATCCTGGATAAGAATCAAGGAAGTGTCACTGGATTTTTCATAGAATACTTTGTACAGGTACAGCTCATGTCACTCCATCTTGACAGGAGTGAAAAAGGAAGAATGGCTTCCTTTTACAAAGGTCATTGCTAATGTCCGCATTAAAAAATATTCAACCCCAACTGAGCATCGGGAACCAGACTGCCTGAATTCAACCCCAGCCTCACCTCTCATTAACTGTGTGGCCCCAGGCAGGCTATCTCATGTCTGTAAACCTCCATTTCCTCATCTCTAAAAAGGGGGAAAGAAGTGTCCAACTTCATAGAGTTGCTGTGCAGATTGACATAATCCACGAAAGCGCCTGTCTCCGGGTCTGAAGCTACAAGTAGGTACTGCACTGTAAGTTCAAAGGTCAGGGGCTGCTACTTCGTCCAGAGACCTTTACAGCCTCCAGGCACTGTGGGTGGTTTTGGAGTAGTTCTCACAGACAAGAATCCAGGAGCGGCGCCTCGCTCAGCTCTGCAGTCTTGGGGCTCTTTGTGGCTACATCAGAGATGTGCCAAGACCTTCCTCAAGATGGGTGCCACTGTTGTTCAAAAGGCTGCTATGGCCATAACACAAGCTCTAGGACCTAAGATTCTGTAGACAGCAAGGCAAGATTCTGTACTCCAGGGGCACCTGGGTGGCTCAGTCAGCTGAGCGTCTGACTTTGGCTCAGGTCATAATCCTGCAGTTCGTGAGTTCGAGCCCCATATCGGGCTCACTGCTGTCAGCCTGTCAGCGCATGGCCTGCTTCGGATCCTCTGTCCCCCTCTCTTTGCCCCTCCCCCCACTTGTGCTCTCCCCAAAATAAATACTAAAAAAAAAAATTCTGTACCCCACTCCGCAACCCTCCCAACTGCTGAAATGTGGGGTCCAAGGTGCAGCCTTCCTATGTTTACACAATTATAGTTCTGTGAGGAAGGCAAGTCTCCCTCACTAGCCTCTGTGGAGGCAGCAGTTCAAATATCTCCTCTTAGAATACCACAGAATGTCCCAAGTTGTCCCCAGGCTGTAGTAACAGGAAGGGAAGGAAATAAGTTAAGCAATTTTCTCATTCCTCAGGTGCCATCTGTGATTTGCTCTGCCTCCCTCCTGGCGCAGAGTCGGCTGTGATCACCCCCGTGTGGTCTGCCTGTGGGTAGCGCATGCCAGCTGTCACCTCTCCCTCGACTGCCCATGCGGACAAATGTGCCAGCATCTGCGCCCGTGTATCTGCCTTAGCATGGACTCTGAATCCTGACAAGACATCAAGACCCGGCTCCAGTGTAGCCCTGACAGGCTCCCTGAATTCAGAGAAATGTTTGATGGTCAACCACCCTAATGCTGATGTCAGAGTGGATCCAGCCCCAGAGACAATCCTTGGGCTCCAGAGCACGTGACGCTCAGGTTTCTAATAAATTGCTTGTGTTTGGGAGGAAAGCCATCCAAAGGTGTGAGTGAAAGAGACCACTTTGAATCTGAAACCAGTCAAAATAAAGATAGTAGTTTTTAAAGATTAGAAATCAGTTCCTGCATGTAAGGGACATTTATTCTCTGTCCTCTTTAGGCAACAACTTATCACCTGGTGTTTTCCTTCCCTCCTCTACCTCCTCACACATCCCAGCTTTCATATCACAATATATAGATATCCTAAATATATACAGAAAATAGATGCCCAGGAAAAAGCAAAATTAAATTTTGTCCCCACTCCTTTTAAATATTGTAAATGTTTACTGGGACACCTGGGTGGCTCAGTCGGTTCAGCACTGACTCTTGATTTTGGCTCAGGTCATGGTCTCATAGTTCGTGAGATCAAGCCCTGTGTTGGGCTCCATGCTCAGCACAGAGCCTTGCTTGGTATTCTCTCTCCCTCTCTCTCTCTCTGCCCTGCTCTGTTCTCGCTAGCGTGCTCTCCCTCTCTCGAGAAAAAAAAGAAATAAATGAACATTTTAAAAACTTGTTAAAGGGGCACCTGCGTGGCTCAGTCGGTTAAGCATCCGATTTTGGCTCAGGTCATGATCTCACAGCTCATGGGTTCGAGTCTCACATCGGGCTCTGTGCTAACAGCGCTGACCCTGGAGCCTGCTTCTGATTCTGTGTCTCCCTCTCTCTCTGCTCCCTCCCCTACCCCCTCATACTCTCTCTCTCCCCCCCCAAAAATAAACAAACATTAAAAAACAATTTTAAAAATTGGTTAAATATTCCAGTTTGTCTTCTCTCAGGGTGTCCTCATGCACTATCATTAAGGAGTAATGGCACCTGATCATTTGACTTTGGGCTATGTCTCCAGACTACATGTCCTGTTTTCAAATTTTAGAATGTAATTATTTCATTTCAAAGGAAAGAAAAAGAGAGGATGGTAATAAGTGATTAGAGTACATCAGGGTTTGGGAGCAATTGCTTTATTACTCTCTTAGATTAAAGGTTCCGAAACTATAGAATTAGAGCCACTCAGAATTGAAGGGGACCCCAGGGACCCAGCCTAGCCACTCAAGGCCTATCACCCCTCCACCAACCTAGCCCCCACCGAGGCCAGCAGTCCTTCAGGGTTGGGGCTGTGCTTTCTTCCCAAGGCAACCAGAGCCATCCTCACAGAGCAGAGCCAACCTGCAAGGAAGCTCAGGAATGCCACCTTCATATACGCACAAGCACATCAAACCTCTGACACTTGACCATACACATAATGATTTGGCTTGAAGAAAAAACTTATCAATCAGCCATCAAAGAGGAGCTAATTCTATAACTTCAAATGCGTCTAGAAGAGAAGCCCTCTTGCAGAGAGGATCCTCACAAATTCTCCAAAAGTCATCATGTTCACACAGCGACTATGAACCGTAACACAGGATTTATCAGTTCTACTTACTGAAAATTGTCTACTTTGTGGAGTAGCATGGGTATTTGTGAAGAAAAGAATCCATAACCATACTTATAATAAATAGGTCTGCTGGCACATAGCACCATGAGCAGAAAACACTAGGAAAGCTTTGTCATCATGAGAAAACCCAGGCATCAGATTGCAGCCAACCTGCAATCTGCTTATCTCCTTTTGCTTATCTCCTGTTTTCTCTGGTGCTCCAGGTACCTAAATAAGCAGGCCTTGTTGTCATCAGTACGCAAAAGCCACAGTGGGGCTCAGCATTTCACTCACATTAAGTTTCAATGGAGATGTTCACTTGTGTACCAAGGAGAACAGAAATAGGAAATTCCAAATGCCCTGAAAAAGTTCTGCCTATTTTTTTTTAATTTACTTATTCTTGAGAGAAAGAGAGAGTGAGCGAGCACAGGTGTGCACATGCATAAGCAGGGGAGGGGCAGAGGGAGCGAGGGAGAGAATCCCAAGCAGGTTGGCCCTTTTTCTCCCTGCCTGCCTTCTTGTGCTGGGACGTTGGTCTTCTCCTGGCCTTGGACTGAGACCTACACCATCAGCCTTCAGACCCAGGCTAGAATTACACAACCAACTAGCTTGCAGAGAGCAAACTGTAGAACTTCTCAGCTCAGACAATCATGTGAGCCCATTCCTCATAATAAATCTCCCATTATACATGTGTGTATATATGTGTATATATGCACATTGCACATGCATATGCACATTCATGCTGTAATATATCACATATAGACATACATATAAGGAGATATATATATTCCTACTGATTCCGTTTCCTGTTTCTCCGGAGAACTCTAGGACAGATAGACTAGATAAATTGGATGAATGGATGGATAGATAGGGTTAGATTAGGTAAGGTTAGATTAGATAGAACCAGAGAACAATAATTTTAAAGTAGGCCTGGGCAGCAATGAAAATAATGATTGTAACATTATTTTACTATTTACTATAACATTGACTGAGTCTCTTCCTGTGCTGGGAGCTGGCCAAGTTTACAGATGTGTGCTGGGGCTGCAGCTGTGCAGGGGAGAGGATTCAAAGGCTCTGGCTGTGGAATTAAAGCATCACCAGCCTTCAAGAACTCTGCTGGGTACACAGCACCGTCAGAACAGCTGTGTTCTGTACCAACACCTTGGTTTTGTCTCAGCTTCATGACAGAGAACTGAATCCCCGTCCATTACTTGGATTTACACGTGGGTAATGGACAAGGCTGAGAGCCAAGAGAAGCCACTTGAGGAAGATCATCACCATTAAATGAGGAAGAAATATAATGAAACCAGCCCTCTGGGGATGATCTAGAGGTATAGGGAAGACAGGGATCTGGGGTAAAAATAAACTGCACAACTAAAGCCAACCCAATGCTGCTGGAAATACCCCATTCCCAAGACGTGAGGTGGGCAATGAAAGCTGCTACCACTTTGATTCTGTTGGTCTCCAAATGAGAAGTGGACATCAGAGGGAAAGAGAAAGAGTTGAAGAGAAAGAGAAAGAGTTCAGTAGGAAGAGGGCCAGGTGGCTGGAAGAAATAACTTGTGTCAAAAGAACATTTTCACACAATTCGCCAAGACAAGGTGGATAACCAGGCCCTTCTAAGGGACCCCAAAATGGCCACAAGAACAGGAAGGCCTCTAAGCCCATCCAGGTGACATCAGAGGCATTAAACAGCAGAATGTGTATTTTACACTGTGTTGATAAAGCCTAGATAGGTACTCATAGACCATTTTATAGGTAAGACAAACTGAGACATAGAAAGAGGTTTTCTGGGGGCACCTAGCTGGCTCAGTCAGTTTATGATCTCACGGTTCATAGGTTCAAGCCCCACATTGGGCTTTGCGGGCACAGCTCAGAGTCTGGAGCCTTCTTTGGATTCTATGTCTCCCTCTCTTTGCCCCTCCCCTGCTCACACTCTGTCTCTCTCTCTCTCAAAAATAACTAATAATAAACATTAAAAATTTTTTTATTTAAAGAAAAAGAAGAAGCCAGGACTGCAGTTCTGAAGACTGTGCTCTCACCTGACTCTACCACACCATCTGCTTAGCAGAATTTGGATTATCTGGACAAAGCCCCAGATACGTGTAGGGAAACAAGTGATGTGTTTACATGAATTTTGTCATAGTTTATTTATAAACCTCAGGATAGGGTCCGACATCATGGCCATCCTTGATCTCTGGTATGCAATATACTTCATCCCACCCAGGCCATCAGTTGCCTTCTAGTTACAAAAAAAAACTGCTCCAGAGGTGCCTGGGTGGTGCAGTAGGCTAAGCTTCCAACTTCTGCCCAGGTCACGATCTCATGGTTCATGAGTTCAAGCCCCACATCAGGCTCTGTGCTGACAGCTCAGAACCTGGTCCCTGCTTCAGATTCTATGTCTCCCTCTCTCTCTCTGCCCCTCCCACGCTCGCTCTCTCTCTCTCTCTCTCTCTCTCTCAGAAGAATAAACATTAAACAAGTAAAAAATAAGAATGCTTCAGCAAAAGCCTTGCAAGAGCCTTGAGTATCTACCTCGTTTGGCCCTTTCTGAGGGAGACAGCCTTATGTCCTGACCCTGCTACCCTAAATTCATTCTATAGCACACGACCTACCATCTGAGTCATTGGTGACTGGATTAGCACCTCAACCTATACACTGGCATAAGGCAATCTTAGCCCAAGAGGGGAATCCCATATGTAGTGGTGGCTAAACCCAAAGATTTTCTCTCTTAGGGCATTTTTAGGAAGAAGGAGCAGGTAGGAGCAGGTTCAAAGGCAGAATGATGTTCAGAGACAGTCAGAGCAAAGGGAACTCAGCTTGGCTAAGGTGGGCCATGATAGAGAACTAGGGTTGGTTTCATGAAGTCCTGATACTAAGGGGAAAAGACTATGCCATTGAGTCACAATGCATCCTCATGGACATTTTGGGGACTAAACTCTTTCCCAGACTCATGAAGCCTGGCCACAGGTGTTCCTGGCTTCCCATGTGCCAGGTAACAGGACTGTCATCTGGGTCTGTGTGAGTCCTCACAGTGAAGCCACCCAGTCGTTGAGTTAGGCTGAATAAGTCTCTGATCATGTAGC
This sequence comes from Prionailurus viverrinus, assembly GCF_022837055.1. Classification (NCBI taxonomy): domain Eukaryota; kingdom Metazoa; phylum Chordata; class Mammalia; order Carnivora; family Felidae; genus Prionailurus; species Prionailurus viverrinus. The sequence goes on from NC_062566.1 coordinate 76,127,049, forward strand.
TAGTAGCCATCAAAAGAATTATACTGTTAAACTACCAACCAACCAAGATCAGTTTCTTTTTTAATTTTTTTTTAAGTTTATTTATTTATTTTTAGAGACACAGAGATAGCGTGAGCAGGGGAGGGGTGGAGAGAGGAGAGAGAAAAAATCCCAGGCAGGCTCCACACTACCAGCACAGCGCCCAACGTGGGACTCAAACCCACAAAACCATGAGATCATGATCTGAGCTGAAACCAAGAGTCAGATGCTTAACCAACTGAGCCACCCAGGTGCCCCCAAGTCAGTTTCTATTTCGAAGAAATTATTTGGGGAATGATTACTTCTTTCAGTACAACCCCAAGACTTAGCAATGGCAGAGTGGGAAAGAGACAATGCTGCAGACAGTGTGCTTTCTGGGGCACAGGTCTGACTTTGCTTTTCCATGCTGTTATTGCCTTGTTATTATTCCTGGTCTTCATCCCAAATCTCATGAACACTTCTCTTTAGCCTCAGTAACTCCACCAACTTATCCACACTCTTGATCTTACTTCCTTTCTGACAATGAGATTCTAACATTCCTGGAGTTGAGAGGCAAAAATCAAGAAAGCAAGCAAGAAAAAACTATTACATCGACTGGATTGACTGGAGCCTTCCACTGCCATCTCTTTCTTGCAAACATTACCACGTCTCTGTTGGCTTTTGTCTACTTCTGTCAGCCAATCTATGACCAAAGAAAAGCAACAGTGGTCTGGTGTCCTTTCCAGGCACTGCAGAACATCCAATGCTAGCCAAGGTTTGCCACTGGAGTTTTTACTCTCTTCTGAATGTTAACAAATGTGACTGCTCTCCCACCTCCAAAGAACACTGCTGGCCTTAATCAAAAACCATTTTGTGTTTTTCTCATGGTTGGGACTTTGGATGGCTATGGAGCTAGGAAAATCTCAGTGACCCCTTAGCTTGGACTCTGATTTGTTACTCTTAGTAGGAAGGCCTGAAAGTATTTAAAACTTTATTTTGAAGAAAATAACATTTCTAACATTTCTTCGGGTGTGAAAAATGTTTTTTGTTAGCTCAGGTGTGTTAACATAATATACGTAAGAGTCTCTCTCCACCACACCAGATCTTAGCAATGCCTGTTTCAGAACCCAAGTGATCAAGGTTTACAATATACAGACTTATTACTCACCAGGCCATAAGGTGCTCCCAGGCACTGTGTCAGAGTTTTATTCATCTCAGTCTCCACCTCCCCATAAGACCTGATGCTTGAAAAAGGCTCAGAAATCATGGAGGGATGGAGAATGAGGAGGGGTGAGAGGTCAGCATAAATGAATTTTAGGACCATTCATCAAAATTGTACATTTGACATTATAAACTCTCCGAACACACCCATCACCAAGTGAAAAGGAGAGAAGGCACAAACTGTCCTCTCTTTTCTTGACCACAGCAGTGTTTTCCCAGGTCAAATTATCCTTTGAACATCTACACTCTGTCACATAAAAAAAATAGACAAAGCCTCCACGTAGGACTAGAAGTGACCTGTTTGTGTCTTTAACAATGTGGCTATTCTCTTCGTGTTTTTAAGGAAATGTGTGGAGATGTCACTGGGTGGTGTAGTCTTACTGGATGTCCTCTTAGATGCCCCCCAACTGAGCATTATTCTAGAACAGAGCTACTCTGGCTATAATAAGCACATGAATTACTTTTAAGCTAAAATTTAAATGTTAAATTATGTAGCTAAAACTTCTATTTAAAAAAGTGGCTCTTACTAGCCAAACAAGGTCTATTTTAAGAATTGGCAACATCATTATCTGTGTTTTCCAATGTGGTTTAAATTGTACATACTGCACTTTCAACGATTTCGCTGAAGTTCAAAATCAACCTGAAAAATAAAAACTAATTTTTACTGAGAAGATTTCCACAGAAATCAGAGATCTATGAACTGGGTCTCCAGCAGGAATGACCTTGGTTGAGCAATGATAATTTTACCCCTGATGGTTAATAGCAGGATGGCATGATATATAGGTAAAGTCATCTCTAAGTTGGCAGAGGTCAACACACACGCACACACACACACACACACACACACACACACACACACACAGGTCTCAGTTTATAATGAGAAGGATTCTAATTTCTCACGAATGAAGGACAAGTAGATCACCCTCATAGAGTTTATACTCAAGAAAGAAGACATAAACTAAATAATAAATTTGATAAATGACCTATTATGTTAAAAGATTATAATTTCTACTGGAAAAGAAAAAGCACTACAAGGTCAGGGATAGAGAATGGGCTTGGGAAGAATAGTGTTCAGTAGTCCAGGGCTAGCTTTGTTGAAAAGGTCAGAGTTGAGCAAGGACTTGAATGAGATGAAGCTTTGAAGAAATGTTCTGATTTCTTCATTAAAGAGTCTTGCCACCATGACCTCCGCACACAGGATCCAGTGGCCTTGGTTCCAGTAAACACATGGGGGCTAATGACAAGAAGGTGAACAATCCTAGCATTTGTCTGCTCTTCATCAGGGTGGGATGCTGGTGCTGTTTCCACATCAACTATTTAGCAACATTCCCAACCATGCACATCAGTGTTAGTGAGCTGGGATGAAAGCATGTGTTCCAATGACAAAGTCCCTTCTCTTTTCACTGCCCCAGCCTGCCTATCTAGTATTTTGGGTTCCTTAGCATCATTCTCCATGGACAGTTGTAAGGAAAGCTTTATACTAGGGTCATTCTTACGGATATAGAAATTGATATATTTGAGATATGGTAATGGTGATAAAAACTGGAGTCAGGATCTATTTCCATATTCACAAAGCTGAACTTTGATCTGAGAATTCTACCACTGAACAGACTTAAACCACACCCACAAATGATAAGTAGATCAAGTGATCACCCAACACTATATACCTTGGTCAACTTAGGGTGCTGTAACATATTATCACAGACTGGGTGGATTAAACAACAAACACTTATTTCTCACCCTTCTAAGACTGAGAAGTCTGATATCAAAGATCCAGTGTCTGACAAGGGCCCACTTCCTTGTCTGCAAATGACCATCTACTTGTAGGATCCACATGTGTTGGAGAGCAAGGGAGGAACAAGCTCTCCCTAGTCTCTTCTAATGGCACAAATCCCATTCATGAGGGCCCCACCCTGATGACCTAATTACCTCCCAAAGACCCTACTACCTAATACAATTACATAGGGGCTTAGGATTTCAACATATGAATTTGGGGTGGGAGGAATACACACATTCAACCTGTAACACTATTAAAAAAAAGATTTTTAACACTATTGTAAATTTAGATTAACTGCAAGTCTATAAATGTTTATACACTTCAAATTTCATATATTACACATCATTCAGATGTTGCTTGTACTTTCAAAGTTTAAAAACCATCTGTAAAGTTCTCATTTCTCTTTGAGTATCCATTAGGGCTGCCAAAGATCTGGTTAACCTTAATGCAAACACCAGTGCCATGGGCTCAAAGAGTCAAAGACCTTCCACGTTTCTCTTGGTGCAGTTTCAGTACACACCCTCTGATTCCACATCCCCCTGGCTGCCCTCTCTCTCCAAACCGTGTTCATTCAGAGCCCAGCCCCTAAGCTGTGTGCATAGCAAAATACATGACATAAAATTTATTATTTTGTAGTGTACCATTGAGTGGTGCTAAGTATTTTCACAATGTTGTACAACTATCATCACTATCTGGTTCCAGTTTTCATCATCCCCAACAGAAACTTCATCACCATTAAGCAGTGCCTCTGCGTTACACACTAGTAACCACTAACCTGCTTTCTGTCCCTATGGATTTGCCTATTCTGGGTATTTCATATAAGTGGAATGATACAATATGTGGCCTTTCACTTAGCATCGTGTTTCCATTGTTCATCCATGTTGTAGCATGTAACAGTACTTCATTCCTTTCAATGGCTGAGTGATACTCCACTGTATGGATGTACCACATTTTATTTGTCCATTCATACACTGATGGACATTTAGGTTATTTCCACCTTTTGGCTACTGTATACTGTGTATATTGCTGCAATGATCCTTCATGTACAAGTTTTTTGTTTTAACACCTGCTTTCAATTCTTTCTTATATTAATTTTTATTTCTTTTTTAAAGTCACTCATTGCAAGCATGACAGGAAGCTGGTAGGTTTACTAATGATGTGGGAGATGGTGAAGCAGAGTCAAGAGGAGTCACATTACAAAGTGAGCTGCCTTCCCTCATCTCTCTGTCTCCAGATCCTTGGTCTCCTGCAGGCGCCAGAGACAAACCTCCCATCTTTTCACTCATATTTGTCCTCTTCCCAGTGAGGTCCCTTGAGGTCTCATGTTTTTTTACCCCAAGAAAATTTGTCAAGGAAATTCCTCTAAAGAAAACAGCCTTCTTGCTGAAAGGAATTCTGCTAAATATAATTTTCTTCATCTTCTTGCATAAGGACCTACGCATGGGGAAGGTGGTTAACCCTAGAAACCAGAAAGCACACATCTACATGGGTTTCCTATGATGAGGGAAAAGACACTGACAGCACAGTGTAATTTCTGGTAAGTTCTGCCTCACAGGTAACCCATTAGTTAACTGTGTACTAGTATGCAATGAAATTGGGACCTAAAGCAAGAAAAGGATCTTTGGGGAATTAAACATAAATAGAAAGTAACAGAGTATGAAGCTCTCAAACAAATCAAAGCAGTTGATTGAGCTTTCAGTCCCTCGGTCCATGGTCCAAAGCATATGGACCACCCTTGTTTTTCCCTACAGAACACAAAGAGATAAGACAAGATCACCAGAAAATCCAAGATCTGGCTAGAACCAAAATGGAAGAGCTGCTCAGCCTGACAAGCTACTAGAATGGAAATGTTCCAATAATTGTACATTCAGCTATTGACAATCTGAGTAGGGGCTATACTAATAAGAAAGAGAATGGGGCAACTTTCCTGTTGAGTTACAATCAATTCGCTGATGCCTACTATATGCCAGACACTGTCCTATTTTGAGCCCTCGTGACTCTCATCTGATTTTCTGAATTTATCTGTGAACTGTTTTTCATGACTTTTAGGCTCACCTCCCTATAGGCTGCCCTCCACTCTCACCATCCTGACTCACACAAAATTTAAACCCAATAATAATGACCACACATGGAGCATTTTCTGTGGGCCAGGAATTGTTAAGGACTTGACATTACTTCATTCAATCCTTACCTTACAAATAAGGAAACTGAATGACAGAGCTAAATAGTTTGCTCACGATCACCTAACTAGTAAAATTGATAAGCTAGGTGGTAGAGCTGGGATTCAAAACCAGTTTTGTCTGAACTCTTTTGTTTGTCCTTAACTACTGTCATATACTGCCTCCTTCAGCAGCCAAAATTCTTAGTATGTAAAACTGATTTAAACAGAGAAGGGGTTTATTTTTAAAATGTTAAGTCTAGTTCTACTTCCACAAGATGTAGAAAACCACAAGATACCCTAACAATATGAAAACTTAATAATTTAGTACATAAAATTTTATTTATTTAAATTTTGTTGAGATGATCAGATCACTGGGGTCTTCTGAAACCTGCAGGTAGAGAAGATACATTGAAAAAAAGCCTCCAGCATCTGGGGCCACCTACTAAGCATAAGGGAATAGCAACCCACTACCAGAATTTTAAGTCTGTGGTGCCGTCCAAGTAACCATACAGACAACAAAACTCAAGCCCATCTCAAGCGCTGACTAGATTAACTTAGCTCTCTCACTCCACAGTAATGGACTGAGAGAATAAAAAATGTGCCTATTTCTGATTTATCTCATTCTCGACTGTTCTAGGCACAGTGTCCAGCATCCAGGGAAAAATTACAAATACAGGCTTTATCTCAGATATGGCAGGTTCAGTTCCAGACCACTGCAATAAAGTGAATATTGCAATAAAATTAGCCAAATAAATTTTTTTGTTTCCCAGTGCATATAAAAGTTATGGTTATACTCTATTATAGTTTATCAAGTGTGCAATAGCATTATGTCTAAAAAAAAAGGTACCTTCATTTAAAAAACACATTCTTGCTAAAAAAATGCTAACCATCGGGGCAACTGGGTAGCTCAGTCAGTTAAGTGTCAGACTTCAAGTTAGGTCATCATCTCGTGGTTTGTGGGTTCAAGCCCCATGTCAGGCTCTGCTGAGAGCTCAAAGCTGGAGCCTGCCTCAGATTCTCTGTGTGTATGTGTCTCTCTCTCTGCCCCTCCCCCACTGGCGTTCTTGCTCTCTCTCTCTCTCAAAATAGAAGCATTAAAAAATTTTTGTTTTTAAATGCAAACTATCATCTGAGCTTTCAGCAAGTTGTAATCTTTTTCTGGTGAAGGGTCTTGCCTCAGTGTTGATAGGTGCTGATAGATCAGAGTGGTGAATGCAGAAGGTTGGGGAGGCTGAAGCAATTTCTTAAAATAAATCAACAATGAAGTTTGCTGCATCAATGGACTCTTCCTTTCACAAATTGTATCTCTAACATATGTGATGCTGTTTAATAGCATTTTACCCACAGTAGAACTTCTTTCAAAATTGGAGTCAATCCCCTCAAACTCTGCCACTGCTTTATCAACCAACTTTAGGAAATACTCCAAAACTTTTGTTGTCATTTCAACAATCTTCACAATGTCTTCCTTCACCATGAGTAGATTCCATTTCAAGAAACTACTTTCTTTCTTCATCCTTAAGAAGCAGCTCCTTGTGTGTTCACGTTTTATCATGACATTGCAGCAATTCATTCACATCTTCAGGCTCCACTTCTAATTCTAGTTCCCTTTGCTATTTCCCCATATATACACTTACTTCCTCCACTCAAGTCTTAAACCCCTCAAAGTCATCCAGGAGGGTTGATAACAACTTCTTCTAAATTCCTGTTAATAATGCTACTCTGACCTCTTCCCATAAATCACGAATGTTCTTTTTGGCATCTAGAATCCTTTCTAAAAGGATTACTACTTAGGGGCACTTGGGTGGCATGGTCAGTTAAGCACCTGACTTTGGCTCAGGTCATGTCTCGTGGTTCATGGGTTCAAGCCCCCCATCAGGCTCTGTACTGACAGCTTTGAGCTTAGAGCCTGCTTCAGGTTCTGTGTCTCCCTTGCTGCCCCTCCCCTGTTTATGCTCTATCTCTGTCTTTCTCTCTCAAAAATAAATAAACATTAAAAAAAAAAAGGATTTGCAATTTAGTTTTCCCAGATCCATCAGATGAATCACTGTCTATGGCAGCTATTACCTTAAAAAATGTATTTCTTCAGTAATAAGACCTGAAAAGTCACAATTACTCCTTGCTCCATGGGCTACATAATACATGCTGTGTTAGCAGGTATGAAAACATTAATCTTATTGTACATCTCCATCAGAGTTGTTGGGTGACAAGGTGCATTGTCAATAAGAAGCAGTATTTGGAAAGGGATTTTTTTTTTTTTTGAGCATTAGTCTTAACAGTGGGCTTAGGATATGCAGTAAACCATGTTGTAAACAAATGTGTTACCATCCAGGCTTTGTTGTTCCATTTATAGAGCTCAGGTAATATAGACTTAGCATAATTCTTAACGGACTGAGGACTTTTGGAATGATAAGTGAACCCTGGCTTCAATTTAAAGTCACTAGCTGCATTAGCCCCTAACAAGAGAATCAGCCTATTCTTTAAAGTTTATTCGAATAAATAATAGCTAAAAATTTCTGTAAGCTGGGGACAACCAGGCTCAGCAATCACAGAGCGTTCCAAACAAGATGAACCCAAGGAGGCCCACATATGACACATAATAATTAAAATGTCAAAAATTAAAGATAAAAATCGAAGTTTTAAAGCAGCAAAATGAAGCAATTAGTTATATACAAGGGAAACCCCATAAGGCTATCAGCTGATTTTTCAGCAATAACGTTGAACATTATCATACTACTCCCTTCTGGCCTGCAAAGGGCTAAAAGGTAAAAATCTTTGGTAAAAGTACCAAGAATACTCTAACCAGCAAGGTTACAATTCATAATGGAAGGAGAGAAAACCAGTGTCCCAGACAAACATAAGTTAAAAGAGGTTATCACCACAAAACTGGCCTTACAAGAAATGTTAAAGCAACTTCTTTAAGTGTAAAATAAAAGGTAATAATTAGAAATAAGAATATTATGAAAGGGCAGAAGACTCACAAAACAAAGAGATGTAAAATATACAACATTACACATTAAACATGGAGGCGAGGAGTAAAAATGAAATTCTTTTAGAATGTGTTAATGTGTCAACTTAATATAGACTGCTATATACTTAGGATGTTATATATGAACCTCATAGTAATAACAAATGAAAAACCTAAAATAGATACCCAAGAAATAATGAGAAAGCTGAGCGTAATACTAAAAAAGTCATCAGTTACAAGGAAAGAGAGCAAGAAAAGAGGAAAGGAACAGAGAAGAACTACAAAAGCCACCAGAAAATCATTAACAAAATGGCAATACCCACCAATAATTACTCTAAATGTAAATGGTCTAAATGCTCCTATTAAAAGACATAGGGTGACAGAATGAGTACAAACAAAACAAACAAAAAAACCCCACAAGACCCATATCAATATGCTGCCTACAAGAAAACAATTTCAGACCCAAAGACATACACAGATTGCAAGTGAAAGGATGAAAAAGGATATTCCATGCAAATGAAAGTGAAAATTAAAAAAAAAAAACACGGTATCAAAAAACTTGTATCAGACAAAATAAACTTGAAAACAAGACTAACAAGAGGTGCTTGGATGGCTCAGTTGGTTTAGCATCCGACTTTGGCACAGGTCATGATCTCACGGTTTGTGGGTTCAAGCCCCATGTCGGGCTCTGTGCTGACAACTCGGAGCCTGGAGCCTGCTTTGGATTTTCTGTCACCTTCTCTCTCTGCCCCTCCCCTGTTTGTACTCTGTCTCTCTCTGTCTCTCTGTCTCTCTCTCTCTCTCTCTCTCTTGTCTCACAAAAATAAATAAACATTAAAAAAAAGAAAGAAACAAAACAAGACCAACAAGAGCAAAGCATACTACATAATAATAAAGGGATCAATCGAACAACCAAATATAACATCTGTAAATATTTATGCACCCTACGTTGGAGCACCTAAATACATAAAGCAAATCTTAACTGACATAAAAGGAGAAATTGACAATAATACAGTAATAGTAGGGGACTTTAACACCCCATGTACATCAATGGATAGATCATCCAGGCAGACAATCAATAAGGAAACAATGTCTTTGAATGACACATTAGACCAGGTGGACTTAACAGATATATACAGAATATTCCATCCAACAACAACAGGACACACATTCTTTTCAAGTGTACATGGAACATTCTCAAGGATAGATTACATGTTAGGCCACAAAACAAGTCTCACTAAATTTAAGAAGATGAAAATCATATCAAGCATCCTTTCCAACCACAATGGAATGAAACAAGAAATCAATTACAAAAAAAAAATAACTGGAAAAACACAAACACATGGAGCTAAGCAACATGCTACTAAACAACCAATAGGTCAATGGAAAAAATCAAAGGACATCAAAAAATACTTGAAGACATATGAAAATGAAAACGAAAACACGATGGTCAAAATCTTTAAGATGCAACAAAAAACATGCTAAGAGATTATTATAGCACACAGACCTACCTCAAGAAATGAGAAAAAACTAAACAATCCAATCTTACACCTAAGGGATCTAGAGAAAGAAGAACAAAGCCCAAGGTTAGTAAAAGAAAGGAAATACTAAAGATGAGACGGGAAATAAATGAAATAGAGACTAAAATAAAATTTAAAAAGATCAATAAAACCAAGAGCTGGTACTTTGAAAAAATAAACAAAATTGATAAACCCTTAGCCAGACTCATCAAGAAACTAATACAGAGGACTCAAGTAAATAAAATCAGAAATGAAGAAGTAACAAGCAATACCACAGAAATATAAAGGATTACAATAAAATACTACCAAAAAATATATGCCAATTAATTGGACAACCTAGAAGAAATGGATAAATTCCTAGAAACATAATCCTCCAGAACTGAATCAGGAAGAAATGGAAAATCTTAACAGACCAATTAGTAGTAATGAAATTCAATCAGTACTGAAAAAACTCCCAGGGGTGCCTGGCTGGCTCAGTAGGAAGAGCATGTGACTCTTGATCCCGGGGTCATGAGGTCGAGCTCCATGTTGGGTTAGAGATTACTTACATACATACATATGTACATACATACATACATTTAAAAAAAACTTACAAAAAATACTCTGGAGCACCTGGGTGCTGGCTCAGGTCATGATATCACAGTTCATGGGATCAAGCCCTACATCGAGCTCTGTGCTGACAGCATGGAGCCTGCCTGGGATTCTCTGTCTCCCTCTCTCTCTGCTCCTCTCCTGCTCATGCTCTCTCTTTCTCAGTAAACTTTAAAAACATAACAACAACAACAACAACAACCCACTCCCAAACAAAAGTCCAGGACCAGGTACATTCACAGGTGAATTCTACCAAATATTCTTTTTTTTTTTTTTTAAGTTGATTAATTTATTTTGAGAGAGATAGAACAAGTGCAGGAGGGACAGAGAGAGAGGGAGAGAGAATCCCAAGCCGGCTCTGCAATGTCAGTGTAAGGAGCCTTGATGTGGGGTTTGAACTCACAAACCTGTGAGATCATGACCTAAGCCGAAATCAAGAGTCCAATGCTTTATCAACTAAGCCAACTAGGCACCACATACCAAATATTCAAAAAAGAGTCAACACGTGTTCTCCTCAAACTACTCCAAAAAACAGAAAAAGAAGGAAAACTTCCAAATTCATGCTATGAAGTCAGCTTTACTCTGATACCAAAATCAGATAAAGACTCCACTAAAAAAAGGAAACTACAGGCCAACATCCCTGAGGCTATGGATGTAAACATTCTCAATAAAATACTAGCAAACTGCATCCAGTACATTAAAAAAAAAATCATTCACTATGATCAAGTGGGATTTATTCCAGAAATGTAAGAATTGTTCAATATCCCCAAATCAACGTGATACACGTTAACAAAATGAAGGATAAATAAAAATCATATGATCATCTCAATAGATGCAGAAAACCATCTGACAAAATCCAACATCTGTTTATGATAAAAACTCTCTATAATGTGAGAGACATAAGGGCCGCATATAAAAATTCCATAGCTAACATCATGATAAGTAGTGAAAAACTGAGCACTTTTCCTCCAAAATCAGGAAGATAAGGATGTCTACCCTCACTTTTTAAAAAATGTTTATTTATTTATGAAAGAGAGACAGCGCGAGAGCACATGAGTGTGAGTGGGGGAGGGGGAGAGAGAGGCAGAGAATCCCAAGCAAGCTTGCACTATCAGAGCGGAGTCCAACATGGGGCTCCAACGCATGAACCATGGACTCATGACCCAGCCGAAATCAAGAGGTAGACACTTAACTGACTGAGCCACCCAGGCACTCCTCAGTCTTGCCACTTTTATTCAACATAGTACTGACAGTCCTAGCCACAGTAATCATACAAGAAATAAAAGGCATTGAAATTAGTAAATAAGTCAAATTGTCACTATTTGCAGATGACATGATACTATACAAAGAAAACCTTAAAGACTCTACCAAAAAGCTTTAGAAAGCTTTTAAATAAATTCAGTAGTTTGGGGATACAAAATTAATATGTAGAACTCTGTTGTGTTTCTATGTACTAATAATGAAGTAGCAGAAACATTAAGAAAACAATTCCATTTACAATTGTACCAAAAAGAGGGTCGCCGGGGTGGCTCAGTTGGTTAAGCATCCGACTTCAGCTCAGCTCATGATGTTATGGTTGGTGAGTTCGAGCCCTGCACTGAGCTCTCTGCTGACCACATTGAGCCTGCTTCAAATCCTCTGTCCCTCTCTTTCTGCCTCTCCCCTGCTTGTACTCTGCCTCTCTCAAAAATAAATTAATTAATTAATTAAAAAGAATAAAATACCTAGGAATAAACTTAACCAAGGAGGTGAAAGACCTGTACTCTGAAAGCTATAAAACACTGATAAGAGAAACTGAAGATGAAACAAACACATGAAAAGATACTTCATGCTCATGGATTGGAAGAATTAATATGGTTAAAATGCCCATACTGTCCAAGGGCGCCTGGCTGGCTCATTCAGTTAAGCAACCAAATCTTTTTTTTTTAATTAATTTTTTTTAATATTTATTTATTTTTGAGAGAAAGACTGAGGAAGAGTGTGAGCGGGGGAGGGGCAGATAGAGAGAGAGAGGGAGATACAGAATTTGAAGCAGGCTCCAGGCTCCGAGCTGTCAGCATAAAGCCCAACACAGAGCTTGAACTCACAAGTGACATCATGACCTGAGCCAAAGTCAGACGCTTAACCAACAGAGCCACCCAGGTGCCCCATCAAATTCACCTGTAATAAAAGCCCTAGTTTGGGATTCAATCCATTGTTACAGTTCACGACAGATCACAAGTTCTGATATTTATTCTGGAAACATGGTCATATAAGCCATAACCATAACAATTGTACGAATTAAAGAACACAGAATTACATATGACTTGTTAAAGAAAAGACACATTTGCCATAACCTCAAATGATGAGTATGATATCAACGTTGAGAGAAAGACATTATAAACAGAAGAAACCACAGTAGCAAACACAGAGAGGTAGGAGAGTATGGGCACACTTAAGGAATTACAGGTAACCTGTTTTGGTTGAAGGGTCGTATGTAGCTGAGATTTTGTTTATATTTTGGGAAATATTGAAAGGGAAGGCAGGAAACTTTAATTTGGGAGCAGATTATGGGAAATCCCCAAATCCTGAGGTAAGTTATTTGTGTTTAAATCCACATGTATAGTGAAACTATTGAAACTTTTTGCACAGGCACATGGCATGATCAGGGTGGGCTGCCAAAATGAGTAATTTATGACAATGTAAACTTGAATTGGAGAATGTGAAAACTGGACTCAAAAAAGATGAGTTAGGGAGGAGAAGCATATTGGGTTGATTATAGTTTATACCTGGTTTCCTTACATAATCATTAATAGCATGGTATTTCAGTCTCAAAAATATTTTGGCCTGGATGATAAATTAATACATTCCCCAGTTAGGATACATTTTTTAAACATAATTTATTGTCAGATTGGTTTCCATACAACACCCAGTGCTCATCCCAACAGGTGCCCTCCTCAATGCCCATCACCCACTTTACCCTCTCACCCGCCTCCCATCAACACTCTGTTTGTTCTCAGTATCCAAGAGTCTCTTATGGTTTGCCTCCCTCCCTCTCTGTAACTTTTTTTTCCCCTTCCCCTCCCCCATGGTCTTCTGTTAAGTTTCTCAAGTTTCACATATGACTGAAAACATATGGTATCTGTCTTTCTCTACCTGACTTATTTCACTTAGCGTAATACCCTCCAATTCCATCCACGTTGCTGCAAATGGCCAGATTTCATTCTTTCTCATTGCCAAGTAGTATTCCATTGTATATATAAACCACATCTTCTTTATCCATTCATCAGTTGATGGACATTTAGGCTCTTTCCACAATTTGGCTATTGTTGAGAGTGCTGCTATAAACATTGGGGTACAAGTGCCCCTATGCATCAGCACTCTCGTATCCCTTGGGTAAATTCCTAGCAGGGCTATTGCTGGGTCATAAGGTAGATCTACTTCTAATTTTTTGAGGAACCTCCACACTTTTTTCCAGAGTGGTTGCACCAGTTTGCATTCCCACCAACAGAACGAGAGGGTTCCCATTTCTCCACATCCTCACCAGCATCTATAGTCTCCTGATTTGTTCATTTTAGCCACTCTGACTGGCATGAGGTGGTATCTCCATGTGGTTTTGACTTGTATTTCCCTGATGAGGAGTGACGTTGAGCATCTTTTCATGTGTGTGTTGTCCATCTGGATGTCTTCTTTAGAAAAGTGTCTATTCATATCTTCTGCCCATTTCTTCACTGGATTATTTGTTTTTTGGGTGTGGAGTGTGGTGAGTTCTATATAGGTTTTAGATACTAGCCCATTATCCGATATGTCATTTGCAAATATCTTTTCCCATTTCGTTGGTTGCCTTTTAGTTTTGTTGGTTGTTTCCTTTGCTGTGCAGAAGCTTTTTATCTTCATCAGGTCCCAGTAGTTCATTTTTGCTTCTAATTCCCTTGCCTTTGGAGATGTGTCAAGTAAGAAATTGCTGCGGGTGAGGTCAAAGAAGTTTTTTCCTGCTTTCTCCTCTATGGTTTTGATGGTTTCCTGTCTCACAGGAAATGGCCCTTTATCCATTTTGACTTTATTTTTGTGTATGGTATAAGAAAGTTTCATTCTTCTGCCTGTTGCTGTCCAGTTCTCCCAGCACCATTTGTTAAAGAGACTGTCTTTTTTCCATTGGATACTCTTTCCTGCTTTGTCAAAGATTAGTTGGCCATACATTTGTGGGTCCAATTCTGGAGACTCTATTCTATTCCATTGGTTTGTGTGTCTGTTTTTGTTCCAATAGCATACTGTCTTGATGATTACAGCTGAAGTAGAGGCTAAAGTAGTAGTAGTAAAGGCTCAAGTCTGGGATTGTGATGCCTCTTGCTTTGGTTTTCTTCTTTAATTTTATTTTGGCTATTCGGGGTCTTTTGTGGTTCCAAACAAATTTAGGATTGTTTGTTCTAGCTTTGAGAACAATGTCGGTGCAATTTTGACTGGGATTGCACTGAATGTGTAGATTGCTTTGGGTAGTATTGGCATTTTAACAATATTTATTTTTCCTATCCATGAGCATGGAATGTTTTTCCATTTCTTTGTGTCTTCTTCAATTTCCTTCATAAGTTTTCTATAGTTTTCAGCATACAGATCTTTTACATCTTTGGTTAGGTTTATTCCTAGGCATTTTATGCTTCTTGCTCCAATTGTGAATGGGATAAGTTTCTTTATTGCCCTTTCTTTTGCTTCATTATTGGTGTATAAAAATGCAACTGATTTCTGTTGTATTCATGTATCAGTTCTAGAAGACTTTTGGTGGAGTCTGTCAGGTTTTCCATCATGTCGTCTGCAAAAAGTCAAAGTTTGACTTCATCTTTGCCAATTTTGATGCCTTTGATTTCCTTTTATTGTCTGATTGCTGATGCTAGAACTTCCAACACTATGATTAAAACACAGTGGTGAGAGTGGACATCCTTGTCATGTTCCTTATCTCAGGGGGAAAGCTCTCAGTTTTTCCCCATTGAGGATGTTATTAGTTGTTGGTTTTTCATAAATGGCTTTTATGATGTTTAAGTATGTTCCTTCTATCCTTTCTTGAGGGTTTTTATTAAGAAAGGATTAAGCATTCAAATCTTGATTTCAACAATACAGAGATTACTCAAAAAGTTAAAAATAGAAATGCCACATGATCTACTTGTTTCACTACTGCGTATTTACCCAAAGAAAATGAAAACTATTAAAAAAGAACAGATGGAGAATAATTTCAGCAGATAGATGAAAATTTTAAGTGAAATGGAAATTCTATACCTAAAAACATGATATGAGAGATGACATATTCCTTTAGTGGGTTTATCAACACACTAAACACAGCATAGAAAAGATTTAGTGAACCTGAAAATAGATAAATAGAAATTATCCAGACTGAAGCACCAAGAGAAAAATTGAGGGGGGAAAAGTATATGTTGAAGATACTGCGAAATAGTATCAAATAGAAGTAATTGAAGATGCAAAAGGAGAAAAGATAATGAGAAAAATTTTATTTTTTCCAAAATTCATGAATCACAGACCCAAGAAGCTCAGAGAACCCCAAACATAATTAAACACACACACACACACACACACACACACACACACACAGAGTCAAACTGCTGGAAATCAACATTAAAGAGAAAAGCTAGACAGCAACCAGAGAAATAAGAAACATAACATAATAAGGAAGAAAGCAAACTTTTTCTCAGAAAAAAAAAAAAGAAAACCAAGAGATAATAGATGTGACATTGTCTTACAGTACATAAACAAAACAAAAAGTTCAGAATTTTATGCCCAGCAAAAAAAATCTTTAAAAAATAATAATTAAATAAAAACTGTTTTAGACAAACAAAGAGAATGCACTATCAGATCTGGTGCACTATGAATATTAAAGGATGTTCTTCACGCAGAAAGATTGAAACTAGATTGAAATTTGGATTCATACAAAGGATTGAAGAGTCCTGAAGGTGGTAAAAAGTGGAGATAGATTGTTTAAAGTTTTTCTTTAGATTTTTAAAAAAGATTATTAATTGTCTAAAGCATAAGTAATAACTATGTATTTTAAGGTTAATAACATACATAGACGCAAAAAGTAAATCAACAGCACAAAGGATGGAACAGAGGAAATTAAACTGTATGGTTATATATTATTTGAAGGTTAAGATGAAAAGTTAAGATGTTTATTGTGAACCCAAGAGCAAAAACTTAAAGAAAAATACATGTAACTAATAAGCCAATAATAGAGACAAATGGAATTATTTAAAATACTCAATAAACTTGAAAGAACAAAGGAAAAGAGAATAAAAGCAAAGAAGAGATGGGATAAGTGGGAAACTAGTAAGATGGTAGATGTTAATCCAGCCACAGCAATGATTACATAAAACATAAATAATCTAATATTATTAAAAGGTAGAGATTGTCAGATTGAAAGAAAAGGCCATCCACAAGGATGTCACTTTAAATATACAGACATAGATATATTAAAATTGAAGAATGAGAAAACATAGGCTTTATTATGTGAATACTACTCAAAAGGAAGCTAAAGACATTACAGAAGTATCAAAGTTAACTTCAGAGTATTTCCAAAGGTCAAGAGAAGGCTTATCTATGGATAAACAGTTCACCAGTGTTCCTTTTTCTCCACATACTTAGTAACACTTGTTATTTACCTTTTCAATACTAGCCATTCTGACAGGTGTGAGGTGATAGCTCATAGTAGTGTTTATTTGCTTCTCCCTAATCATCAGGGAAATGCAACTTTTCATGCATCTGTTTGCCATCTGTATGTTTTTGGGAAAATGTCTATAAAGATCCTCTGCCCATTCATCAAGAAGACCTAATAATCCTAAATATCTTTGTGCCTAATAGCAGTGGCTTCAAGTTATGTAAAGGACAACTGATGGAACTAAAAGGAAAAATATACAAATACACAACCACACCTGGGAGAGGATATTTGCAAATGACATATCCAATAAAGGATTAGTATCCAAAATATATAAATAACTTATACCAGGCAGCCTGGGTGGCTCAGTCAGTTAAGCATCTGACTTCTTCTCAGGTCATGATCTTGTGGTTTGTGGGTTTGAGCCCCGTGTCGAGTTCTGCGCTGACAGCTCAAAGCCTAGACCCTGCTTCAGATTCTGTTTTTCCCTCTCTCTCTCTCTGCCTCTCCCCCAGTTGTGCCCTGTCTCTGTCTCTCTGTCTCTCAATCTCTCAAAAAAAATGAACATTAAAAAAAAAAGAACTTATACCACTCAGCACCCAAAAACCAAATTATCCAGTTAAAAAATGGGCAGAAGACATGAACAGACATTTCTACCAAGATGACATACAGATGGTCAACATATACATGAAAATATGCTCATCATCATTTATCAGTAAAATGCCCATCAAAACTACAATGAGATATTACTTCACACCTGTCAGAATAGCTACAATCAATGCCACAAGAAATAACAGGTGTTGGCGAGGTTGTACAGAAATGTGAAACCTCATGCAATGTTGGTGGTAATGCAAACTGTTGCAGCCACTTTAGAAAACTACATGGAGGTTCCTCAAAAAGTTAAAAATACAGCTACCCTATGATTCACTATTATACTAATGGGTATTTACCAAAAACTACAACAACACTAATTCAGAAGTATACAAGCACCCCTATGTTTACTGCCTCATTATTTACAATAGCAAGACTATGAAGTCTTGCCATTTACAACAGCATAGATGGAGCTATAGAGTATAATGCTAAGCAAAAAAATGTCAGAGAAAGACAAATACCTTATGATTTCAGTCATGTGGAATTTAAGAAAGAAACAAAAGTGAACAAGGGAGAAAAAAAAGAGACCAATCAAGATACAGACTTAACTATGGAGAGCCAAAGGAGAGGTGGGAGGGATGGGTGAAATAGGTGATAGGGATTCAAGAGTACATTTCTGATGAGCACTGAATAATGTATAGAATTGTTTAATCACTATATTGTACACCTAAACTAATATAACACTGTATGTTAACTATACTGGGATTAAAATTAAAAACTTAGTAAAAAATAACTTAAAATTTAAATTAGGGGTGCCTGGGTGGCTCAGTTGGTTGGGCATCCAACTTCGGCTCAGGTCATGATCTCACGGTTCATGGGTTTGAGCCCCACATCAGGATCTGTGCTGACAGCTCAGAGCCTGGAGCCTGCTTTGGATTCTGTGTCTCCCTCTCTCTCAGGGCCTTCCCTCTCGAGCTCTGTCTCTGTCTCTCTCTCTGTCTCTCTCTCTCTCTCTCTCTCTCTCTCAAAAAGTAAATAAACATTAAAAAAAATTTTTTTTAATTTAAATTAAAAAAAAAATGGAGTCAGGGGGCCAGAAAGGGGAGCTTTCATGTCTTACCATTCCATGGCCTTAACTGCAAGAAGGCAGATTTTCTCCTTGCCCAGCAACAAGTTTAGCCAATTAAAAAATACCACAACTTAGCCAATGAGAAACTGTCCCCACTCTGAACTCCCACTTTCCTCCAATGGACTTTCATTCAAAGAGCCCCTCCCCACTTCCTCCTTTTCTTTATAAGATATCATTCGCTCTCCAGATTTACCTGTGGTTTGCAGGGGCTTGCATGTCCTAAATTCCAATTCCTCTGCTATTCCAGACTAAACCCATTTTACTGGTAAAATAACTGACTGTTTTACTTTTAAGTCAACACTAACCATGAGCTATTGGAAACTGAAAGTTTAAAACAGTTTAAAGCACATTATAAAACATGAGAAATTACAAGTACCATAAGATACAACTACAGCCCTGTGATGAACTCCATGCTGACAACACCAAGCTTGCTTGGGATTCTCTCTCTTCCTCTTTCTCTGCCCCTCCCCCACTCTTGCTCTCTCACTCTCTCTCAAAATAAAGAAACTTAAGAAAAAAAAAAGATACTACTACAGAACTACTAAAATGACTATCATTAATATGACTGACAGTGCAAAGTGCTGTTGAGGATGCAAAGCAACTGGAACTTTCATACTTTGATTATAACATTGTACGTTTCCATAAGCACTTTGGAAAACAGTTTACTGGTTTCTTATGAAGTTTTACATATATTTACCATATGACCCAATCAACTCATTCCCAGGTATTTACCTAAGAAAACTTTATGTCCATAGAAGAACTTGTACATACATGTTCATAACAGCTTTATGCACAATAGTAAAACAAAACAAAACAAAACTGGAAAGGAACCAAATGTCCATCAACTGGTAAATGGCTAAACAATTTGTAATGTAACCAAATATTAGAATATTACTCAACAATAAAAAGGAATGAATTGGTATCCTCTACAACAAGGATTAACCTCAAAAGCATTACGCTAAGTGGGAAAAAAAAGACACAAAAGCCTCATATTGTATGATCCATTTATATCCGTGTTTGGGAAAGGCACAACTCCAAAGACAAAAAGTCAGATCAGATCAAGGCTGGAGACAGGGAGAGGCAATTGACAAAGGGGCACAAGGGAACCTTTGGGGGAAACAGTCTATATCTGGTGGTATTGGTTAAATACCTGAATACACTTGTCAAAATATCACTCAACTATAAACTTTAAAAGAGTTCACCTGATTGTAAATCATACCTCAGTAGATGACGGAGGAAGGAAACTGGACAGCTCATTACATCTCTTGGAGAACCAAGTTTGGAGGCTACACAGCCAGCATAATGCTAAACATAATGAGAGGGAGAGAGAGAGGAGAGAGAGAGGTGCTGAGAGAGAAGCGGAGGTGGGGGAGAGACAGAGAGACAGCCAATACTGAACTGGACAGCTCACAGCATCTCTTGGAGAGTTGGAGAACCAGGTTTAGAGGCTATGCATCCAGCAGCAAAGCCCAAAATCATGCTGGGGAGACAGCAAAGTAAAATCATTACCTCTGCTGGGCAGGGACACCACAGTCTCCACCACCACCCTGAACCAATACTCTTGGCCTTGACCCTTGGGTGCTTGCCCCTGCTGCCTCTAGAAACCGATGGCTCCATCTCCAGAAATGGATTGCTTGAGGTCCCAGCTTCTTCATGTCACTCTTTAAAGTCTGGAGTGATGACAACTGATTGGCAGAGCCCAGGTCATATTCCTATTCTTTAATTGCAAGGGATAAAGAAAGTACGTATCACTTTCATCTTCTACAGTGGGGACACATTCTGCATTATAAGGTAGGGAACTCCTCTAACAAGGGAAGCAGGTTCCCTACCATCTCTCCAACATCATTATTTGCTGAGTAGCCAAGAAGAGTGAAAAATGTCCACTACACCTCCCACATCATGACTCTGATTAGGAACTCTAAGTGCTTATAGGATAAAATCTGAACTCTTGTATACACAGCCTGACCCTTACCTCAGTGACCTTTGGCCCAGTATCCTTAAGATACTGTGTCCTGAAGATTCTCTCTGAACAAATGAGTCAAGTTAAGACCTATCTGAAAATCCTCACTAAGCCAAGAAACACAGAAATGAGAGACCCTCAGATCCCAAAGGGGCACAAGATCAGGTCCATCCAGTCTAAGCCTGGAGTTAAGATGATAATGTGGCATGTAGTTGAAATTTGTTGTGAAATGCTTCTTACTGATAACTTGGAAAATCAACAACGAGATTGGAGATTCTAAATTACTCTCCCTGCAAACAAACAAATGAAATGTAGCTAACAGATACAACTGACCTGAAATAACTGCCTTAATTTTATTTCTGTCCCCTCTGACTGAGCCAGGCAACTACATGAGCCATGAAAAACGGGCATCGCTGGCAGAGAACCTGGAGATAGTGGCCCTGGAAACCCCAAATCCCTCTATGGAGGACAGACCCCAGAGTCTCCCGCATTTCCCTCAGGCTGGGTCACTGATACTTCTGCCAGGTACAGATTCACCGCCGGACCAATTCCATTTCACCTGGTCCTCCAGTCAGCCTTGTATTTATGTGTGTTTAGACATTCTTCCTGCAAAGCATCTTCACAGTAAGTTATTCTGCCTTCCTTGTTTAAGATGGCAGTGTGCCCTTTGCTCTCTTTCATCTTTGCTTTTTCCCTCTACAGTAGCCTTCTGAGAACATAAGGTTTTTGAATCCATTTGTGGATTTTTAAAATTGTGATCCCATTTTTAAGGCTTCTTGAAATCTGTAACAAAGGCCCTCACTCCCCCAACACATATTGTGTGGCGCCCTCTTTCCAGGTGGGCTTCAGTAATGCAGATCTCAACTAACCCACAGGCTACTGAGTGTGGAAGCTGATGGCCAAGAGGCAGTACGAAAACTGAACTCACAAAGACAAAGTGGCCCAGGATAAAGGAGTCACGGTGGGCATCCGGAGATGCCCAGGGCACCAGATCAGGAGCTGGAGGGCTGCTCTAAGCACTCACCGCGCCCCATTCCATCTTCAACACTGGGGTGCTGGGGGCTGCCTCACCAGTTCACCCCTGTCTGTGGGCCTCCTAGGGCCTGACAACAGCTCTTGGGGCAAGAGAGAGGATCCAGCACACCCAGCTCCCAACATACGTTCCTAAGAGCTTTCAGAGCAGAATGTTAAAAATTTTTTTTTCTTTTTCCACAAGAGAGAAAGGCTGAAGTCATTAGCAAAGGAAAATCCCAAGAGACATCACTGCTTTCCCAAACAACCTCTCTAGGCTTGGGAACACGTACCGTTCCCGTTTTGTACCCAGGGAGAAAAACTTTTTATAACCTTACAAAAAAGTTACATAAACAACACTATCCCCTTTGTTGGTTTCTTTTTTTAAAAGGGATTGTTTTGAAAATAGATAATTTTACTGATCCGGGAGCCAAGAATGGTTGCTCTGTCTTGAGGAGCGGTTGGACGCCCCTTCTGGAAGGATTGTTTGTTTGCCTAAGATTATGCATGCTGGCCAGGGGCAGCCAGAGGAGCTGCTGCAAGTGCTCCCTCAGGATTGGGCACAGTGGCACCTGCAGGGCTTGTGGGCCCTGCTCTCAAGGAGCACCAGCCAGCTCACTCACCCCCTCACTCGGGATTTCCTCAAATCAAAGCTCTCCCTCACTGAGGATACAAAGGCAGATGGGAGTGGAGGGCCGAGAATGTCTTTACAGGCAAGCGAGCAAGGAGAGAGATGATACACAGAAAAGGAACATACGCTTTGACAGTGTCGAGAAGCAAGCAGGCAAGGGCAAGGAGTGGAGAAGAGAAAAGGCCAACGGCCATTTAAAACTTAACAGACTAGAACTAATTGTTTGAAGCTGTTATTTCCAGTGAAAGGAGTTAACAAACAAACAAAAAGATAAAGAGAGCTCCAAGGGAACAGCGGCTTAAAACAAGTATACTCCTCTGAGCACCTGGTTGGCTTAGTCGGATAAGCGTCCAACTTCAGCGCAACTCATGGTCTCACAGTTCTTGAGTCTGAGCCCCGCATCGGGCTCTGCACTGACAGCTCACAGCCTGGAGCCTGCCTTGGATTCTGTGTCTCTGTCTCTCTCTGCATCTCCCTTGCTTGTGCTCTGTCTCTCTCTCAAAAATAAACAAACATTATTAAAAACAAACAAACAAACAAACAAAAACAGGTATACTCCTCCACAGGAAGTTCGTTAGGTCTATTTCTACATTCCCTACTCAGTCTCAAGCAGAGGGGTCAGACTCACCGGAGGAAATGGTTCCAGAATCCATGCTGCTCTGATGTACAGTTACTAGTATGCAAAGTAAGAGGATACAACGTGGTGAGAGGGGAACTTGAACCATTCAGAAAGCTCATGCATGTGTATATAAATTTGCCTAAAACAGAAGTCAAGAAGCTATAAATGGATGCTCCTCCATCCAAAGACATGGAACAATTAGTTCTGATAGAGGACCCAAGCTGAATTTCCTTCAAGCAAGAATGCCTCCCACACATGTGCCTTGTGACGCAACTCTCTGAGAAACAGCTCTCCTACTACAACCCAAGCCACTGGGGTTTGAGATTCTCCTCTTTAATTGTGCCCACTCCTGAAGAGCAGTTTTGATATTGATGTTTTTCTTTAATAGAAGTGTGAAAAGCCAATCTTTGAAGAGTCATACATTGCTTACAATACCACACAACATTTTTGTTTCATGTTCAATTTTTTTTTTTACACAATACCACTTCAACAATAGTCAAGACCTTCCCTTCAATACTGAAGCTTCGCAGAGTCAAGACTTGTTCACTACCCTGCTCCCAGGACCTCATGGAGGTGCTCAATAAATATTAGATGAATTATCAATAATGGGAACAAACATACACCAGGCTAGACTATTTCCACTTTCTGGATAATGCCCTCTCAGCAGACACGATCAGCAGACTCAGGCTCTGAACAGAGGGGAATGCTTTCATACTGGCACAGCAACATTTAAAGAAGGAGCTGAGGGTTTCTATTTGTTGATTTACAAAAACACATCGATTTTATTCATTTTGAGCCGAGAATCAGCCTGGGAACATGAGAGGAGGCAGAAATGTGGGCATGTTGATTTCCTGAGAGACGGTGCCAGTCAGCAACTCCCGTACCCCAACACAAGTGCATTCTTTGCTATTTTTCTTGGAACACCATGAGAGTATGTAGAGAGTCTGTCTTATCAGCTTCCAGGTGTAGGCAGTCCACGAAGCCACTTCAAAGAGGAAAACGGGGAGGGAGAGGAAGACCCGAAGTAATGGAACCCAGGATATGCCTGCTGGGGCAAGAACCTTTTCAGATACAATCCCGCCCCCTGCAACTCTCCCATTATTTCCATGTCACCTAGGCTTCCCACTGTTCCCTTGGATTTTTTTTAACGTTTATTTTTGAGACTAAGAGAGACAGAGCATGAACGGGGGGAGGGTCAGAGAGAGAGGGAGACACAGAATCTGAAACAGGCTCCAGGCTCCGAGCTGTCAGCACAGAGCCCGACGCAGGGCTCGAACTCACGGACCGCGAGATCATGACCTGAGCCGAAGTCGGCCGCTTAAACGACTGAGCCACCCAGGCGCCCCTGTTTCCTTGGATTTTTAAAAGACCCTTAGTGACCCACATAAGGAAGGGTTTTGTTTACCCTCATAGAGGAAACAACTGGAAACTACTGGAAAGTAGTAATAGGCTGCACTACTTTTTCTCAGTCCATCAAATCTATGTTAACTCTTTGTGATCAAAACAAGAAAAGAAAAACAAAAGTTTTCCAGTATAAAGCAGATGTGCCTTTTAGGAGGATTTTATATTTACATGGTGTTTAAAAGGCCATTTTAGGGGCGCCTGGGTGGCGCAGTCGGTTAAGCGTCCGACTTCAGCCAGGTCACGATCTCGCAGTCCGTGAGTTCAAGCCCCGCGTCAGGCTCTGGGCTGATGGCTCAGAGCCTGGAGCCTGTTTCCGATTCTGTGTCTCCCTCTCTCTCTACCCCTCCCCCGTTCATGCTCTGTCTCTCTCTGTCCCAAAAATAAATAAACGTTGAAAAAAAAAATTAAATAAAAAAAAAATAAAAGGCCATTTTATGCTGATCTGAACTTCCAGTTCTAAGTCAGGGAGATGAAAAGTACAGCATACGGAATATAGTCCCTAATATTGTAGTGACTTTGCATGGTGATACATGGTGATTGCACTTATTGTGAGCATTGCATAATGGATATTAATGTCAAATCACAATTCTGTACACCTGAAACTAATACAACACTGCAGGCCAACTAGACTTCAGTTGAAAGTAAATTTTTTACAAAAGAGAGGAGGGGTTCCTGGGTGGCTCAGTCAGTTGAGCACCCAACTTTGGCTCAGGGACTGATCTCATGGTTCGTGAGTTCAAGCCCCGGGATTGGGCTGTCTGCTGTTAGCACAGATGGGCTGTCTGCTGTTAGCACAGAGCTCACTTCAGATTCTCTGCCCCTTGTTCTCTCTCAAAATAAGTAAATAAAAACTTTAAAAAATATATAAAAAAAGAGAGGAACCTTTTTTTCTCTTCCACATACAGTGAATCAGCTGGGGAATGAAGGCACGTTTCTCTTTCCTGTCCTCTCATATTTGTTTTGGTCCTTATTTCTTCTACCATTGCCACTGATGCACTGGGTTCTCCCTGGGGTCTGCACTTCCGAACATATTATTTTTCAAACACTCTTTAAGTGGCTGTGCCCTTTCACATGGAGACAAAACCGCTTTTGCAGCCTTCTCCCCAACTGCTTCAAAATCTACAACAACCGTCTGAAAACAGCATTTTCCTTGCTATGTCAACAGAATCCAGTCTAGCAGCAATTCACATGTGGTACTGAATCTTGAGCTGATGATTCCCACGTGTGAGGTATTGCTGAAATCTACTCTCTTGAGTTCTCAGACCTACTTTGCTATTTTCTGCAGGGTTGAGAGGAGTACCTCATGCAATCTCGCTTAAATTCTCAGAAGGCACTAGAAGTCATGCACTTTTCCTCTCTAAAATCCCAGGAAAAGGTCTCCTGGATTAGTTTCTCACTGTTGTGGTTGAGAAACATTCTGCAGCTTCCGACAACAACTTAGCTGGGGTGATAGGATCTTTGCTATGTAACAGGTAAAGGAAAATAGCAAGGAGCAATATCAAGGCTTTATGGAAATTTTTAACACCATTTGCAGAACTCGACTTTGAGATCTACTAATTAAACTTGTTCATTTGTTCACACATCCATTCACACATATTTTGAGTGCATATTCATTGTCATACACTGTTTTGGGGGCTGGGGAACAGCTTCTATGATTCATTTGGCAGCGTAAAAATATTCCCCAGCACCGTCTGATTGCATGTGTGAAATGTAGAGTGCTCTAACTTCATCAATACAACAACAGTGTGGCGTAAGAGATTTTATTTAATAAACACTATGCCATCTCCCTCGGGAGTACAAATTTGCACACTCCACACACTGGGAAAACAGCCTTCTCCTTAACCTACCAAGATCATCAGAATACTCCAAAACTGTCCTGTTTTGTTGACTGCATACTAAAAAACACAAACAACGGATCCAGGCCCATTTGGTGTATCAGCTTGGTAACAAGGACTGAAGCCTAAGGCCGGCTATAGCCACAAAGCACACAGCTCAAGAAAGGACTCGGCCAGCGATGCTTTCTGGTAATGCAGAGCTTAATGGCGCCGCAAAACTTTGCCACACAGGCAGTATACTGTCCAAAACACATGGGTCATCCAAGAAATATGAAGCCAAATTAAAAAGGCCAGAATTCCCTTTGAAAGGCCAGCAGACAGCATGGCGCCAGCCTGGCATCAAGCTCCAGACCAACATCAACTTCTATAAATCAGGGGTAGCATCTAACCTCTTCTGCTGCAGGGTAAAACCTGGACCTTCCACAGATGCCAACAACTGACTTGTTCAGCAGTTCAAGTAGTGTCACCTGAATATTAAATACCAGGACAGATCCAAAGTCACGGAGGTCCTGCAGTGTGATTGGTCTGCCAAGGTTGAAGCTATATCTATCATAGCGCAAGTCCACAGACCTGATAGCCATGACACCAAATTGTACCAGCAGTGGCCATTGGGGGGTTATTGGCCAGGAGAGGACACGAGGCAGACTTCGGAGTGGTGGTTACAGAAGACACACACACACACACACACACACACACACACGTACAATTTCTAACTGGCACAGCACCAATTTCACATGAATTGCTTCTTAGAGAACTAGAAAGTTTGGGTTGGGTTTCTTGGTAAAATTTTTTGGAGGGTGGACAAATCTTAACTTCTTACTCTACTAATACCATTATTCTACTAAATACCTCCCCGTCCTCCTCTACACCTCACTGAAACAGTGGATGAGTGAAAGCAAACACTGAGACAAACCAACAACAGTATTATCAACTCGTGGACAAGTACTTAAACCCATATCTCTGCTTTATGATATTTTTCCCCTAAGGAAACTGAAAAATAGTCATGCACTTACTGTAACAAAGAATTCCTTTCCAAGTTTCCATGTCTTCACCCAAAGGCTCTTCTGCTAGATAAGGGCAAAGGAAAGAGATTTAAAACTAAGCCAGGCTGAACTACTTTACTGATGAGGCATTCCTAGTAAAGCCTGCAACCTATAATATTTAATTGTAAGTTACAAACTAGGAAATTAAAGACTTTCAGCTAGCCCAGTGTTTCTGGGGAGAAAAGAAAGCACACTAATTAAAGACATAAAGCCTGATTGTATTCAGGTGCCTTACTGAGGAATCGCAATCCTTAATCAAAAAGTGAGGGGAGGGGGGTGTATTTTTTTAAAAAACATTCCAAAAGAAAAATGTTAAGTACAGAAAAGAGATGGGGAAAATGGAAACACAAGTTCACAAGTTTGGTGCTTTCAACTTGTATTGAATTCTTAATTTTGAAAAACAAAAGTATGATATTTTGTTACATAAACCCCCCAAATGATAGCGATGATAATCTGTAAGTTCACAGCAAAAATTAATGGTTATCAAAGGTAACTGTGAGCTATAAATTCCATCGGAGCTCAGCCACCCCCACTTTATAGATGAAAAAAACAAAAGTTAAATCAATGAATTAGAACAAACCACGGGTGACGCCATGCTGTTGTCAAGCAAACAGAGCAACCCTAACAAGGCACAGAACTGGAGGATCTTTGAGATAGCCTCCCCACTATACTGGCTTTGCCTTCCTTCCAAAACTACATCTGGTTTGTGGAAGGCTTGAAGATGGTCCAGGGAAGAGAACAAAGTTCCTGCAAGAATGGAAAGAGGGGCCACAAAGAAAGATGAGAAACAAATGGAAGTAAATACACTGAGGTTGCTGGGAAATGGTTTCTCCGGGGTCCACCTAGGGTAAAGATATACCTCTTGATGCGCGTAAGGAATTTTTTCACCATCCTAACTGTCGTTAAGGGGATACTTCAGAAGCATCAAGCACACTCCCATTGTGGAGCGACCATCTCTACCGCCCATCCACAGAACTCTTTTCATCTGGCAAAACTGAAACTCTGTATCCATGAAACACTAACTCCCCATCGCTGGCTCCCTCCCTCCTGGCGGTGGCAACCAACATTCTACTTTGTATCCTACGAGTTTGACTACTCTGGGTACCTCGCATAAGTGGAATCATACAGTATTTATCCTTTGGGGGCTGGCTTATTTCACTTAGCGTCACGTCCTCAAGCTAAAGAATTATTTTTAAGAAGATATTTAATAAGTATTAGCTGAGGATGCTGACCAGCTGTTTTCCATCTACCATAAGGACAAAGAAAACAGGAGAAAATGAGTTTAAATGGCAAGGGTAGAAAAAGCTGTCAGGCGCTGGAATAGAAACTCTTAAAGGAAAAACTATGCTTTTCCTTTAACCCTTATGGAGGTGCTATAAACAATATGTTAACATATATTAAGTTGGTGTTCCCTCATGATAAAATCTCTTAAAATTATGAAATTAACTCAACAAGCCCTAACTGAACCTCTGATTATAATGGCATGGGAACTACCAAACAGAATATATTGTCCTTTCCCTTGAAATAATACAATTTACTCCAAGCAACAATGTACCTTTCTTCAAATTCTTAAGGTATTTAACATTTTTACCGTAAACCAGGGATGACAAACAGCTATTAACTCAAGCATCAATTTTTATAAACTGTTAGAGACTGCCTAAAGCCTGTGATGAATTCTGAGCCCAAGACTGGGCACACACACACACACAAAAACCATTGTGATTAGTTATTGTTGTTTGTCATGGGTCAGGAAGAGACAAGCAAGGGTGAGTGTCATATTCTGGCCATTCCTGTCAAAACTCTTCTACTTTGTTATGCCTTATTGATTGCTTACCACTAATCACTATTTGTTTCTATTTATCTCTCCAGCTAAAATGTGCTTCACAATAGTCATCAGTACTGTATCTTCTACTTACTTACTTAGCATCCCCACAAAATAGCATAATATTAAGAACTGTATAAACACAGGCACCTGGGTCACTCAGTTGGTTGTGCATGTCACTCTTGACTTTGGTTCAGGTCATGATCTCACAGTCCTGGGATGGAGCCCTTCCTCAGGCTCTGTGCTGAGGGTGGAGTCTGCTTAAGATATTCATACTCTCCTCTGTCTCTCTCTCTCTCTCTCTCTCTCTCTCTCTCCCTCTCTCCTTTCAAAAAGAGAGAGAAAGAGGGAGAGAGAGAACCATTTACATAATAATGAGACAAACAGTTAAGGAGAAGGTTTCTGGACAAATGGCAGAGTAGGAAGCACCAGGAATCTTTCTCCTCACCTGGACAACAATTGCACTAACAGAATCTGTCTGATGTAACCATTTTGGCACTTTGGAGTCTATAGAAGGCTGCTACTTCCAGGGGAAGACTTAAATGGTAAATAGTAGTTAATTTCAGAGTAGTTCAGCTCTTATCACAGTAGCAACCATCCCCCACCCTCAGCCACGTGGCAGGCAACTGTGCACATGTTCCTGAACCAGCTTGCACACAGCTTGTGGGAGTTAGATCAGGCAAAAGGACCCTGTGTTCCAAATATTGGGGGGCGGGGGGGGGGCGGTGTTCCTGGATGGCTCAGTCAGATAAGTGGCCGACTTCAGCTTGGGTCATGATCTCACAGTCAGTGAGTTTGAGCCCCACATCGGGCTCTGTGCACACAGCTCAGAGCATGGAGCCTGCTTCGGATTCTGGGTCTGCATCTTTCTCCGCCCCTTCCCTACTCATGCTCTGTCTCTCTCTTTCTCTCTCTCTCTCAAAAATAAACCTGAAATTTTTTTTTCAAGTATCAGGGATCTGTGCATTAATCGCTCACTTCTGATTGCTGCAATTCTGATCACAGAGGTACAAAGGGGGGGGCAGCCCTTGTTCTTGCACCTCCCCCATTACTGGAAGGCCTCCTTCCCTGCAGCTGGAGTGATTCCCAGGGGATTTAAAAGGCTAGTGTCCTCCCCCCAACTTCCATCATTTTTCTTTTTTATCCCTTTTGAGAACCAGACATTACAAACTAGGATATTCAAAATCAACTGTATATATGGGGATGATTAGAAAGTGACTACACATGTTCAGGGAAAGCTTCACAAAAACCTCAGAAGACGTTGAGACAGAAAGTGGCTGAGAGAATATTTGAAGAAATAATGGCTGAAAACCTCCCAAACTTGATGAAAAACATGAGTATAAACCTCCAAGAAGTTCAGCGAACTCCACATAAAATGAACTTGGAAAGATTCATACCAAGACACATTATAATCAAACTGCGGGAAGACAAAGACAAAGACAGAATCTTGGAAGCAACAAGAAAGAAGCACTCCTCACATTCAAGGGATTCTCAGTAAGACTGTAAGTAGATTTCTCATTAAAAACCTTGGAAGCCAAAAGACAGCGGGCCGATATATTCCACGTACTAAAAGAAAAACGAACTCAACCAAAGAATCTTCTGTCTGACAAAACTGTCCTTCTATAGTGAAGGAGAAATTAAGACATTAGCAGAAAAACAAAAACCGAAGGCATTTATTACCACCGGACTTGCCCTGAAAGACCTTCTTGAGGGAGTCCGGGAGGGTGAAACGAAAGGACGCTAGCCAGAAACTCCAAGTTGTATGAAGAAATGAAGATCTCGATAAAGATAGATACATGGGCAATGATGAAATCTAGTATTATTGTAACAACTTTTGTGACTCCACTTTCTCTTTTCTACATGATTTAAGAGAATAATACATTTTAAAAATGTTGTCTAAAAGACAGTATTATTGTAACTTTGGTTTGTAGCTCCACATTTTGTGTTCTACATATTTTTTATAAGTATTTTTTAATGTTTACTTTTTGACAGAGAGCATGAGTGGGGGAGGGGCAGAGAAAGAGGGAGACAGAATCCAAAGCAGGCTCCGGGCTCCGAGCTGTCAGCACAGAGCCCCACGTGGGCTCGAACTCACAAACCACGAGATCATGACCTGAACAGAAGATGGATGCTTAACCAACTGGGCTACCCCAGCACCCCTGTGTTCTACATATTTTAATGGTCTTACAAGAATTTTTAGGTTTTGTTTTGGGGAACACAATGTGGAAAAATGTAACTTTGTGACATTGACAACTGAAAGGGATAGGAATAGAACTTACAGGAGCAGAGTTTTTGTATAGTATTCAAGTGAAGCTGGTATAAATTCAAGTTAGAGTGTTATAACTTTAGGATGCTCAATGTAAGCCCCATAATAACACAAAGAAAATAGCCATGGAAAATACACACAACTAAATGAGAAATTTAGACACTTCATTAAAAAAAAAAAAGCAACACAAAAGGAGACAATAATGCAGGAAATGAGGGATAAAAAAACTCTAAGCATATACAAAACAAATATCAAAATGACAAAAGTTAGTCCCTTCTTATCAGGAATTATTTTACTTTATTTTATTTTATTTTATTTTTATTTTTATTTTATTTTATTTTTGAGAGAGAGACAGAGAGAGAGAGAGAGAGAGAGAGAGAGAGCCAGGGAGGGGTAGAGGGAGAGACAGCGAGAATCTCAAGCAGGCTTCATGCCCAGAGTGGAGATGATGCAGGGCTCTATCTCATGACCCTGAGATCATGATCTGGACCAAAATCAAGAGTCAGACACATAACCAACTGAGAGGCCCAGGCACCCCAAAAAGTACTTAAAGTTTTTTTTAATATTTATTTATTTTGGGGAGAGTGCAAGCAGGGAGGGGCAGAGAGAGGGGGACAGAGGATCTGAAGTGGGCTCTGCATTGACAATCTGACAGCAGCGAGCCCAGTGTGAGGCTCCAACTCACGAATCGCAAGATCATGGCCTGAACCAAAGTCAGATGCTCAATCAACTGAGCCACCCAGATGCCCGAAGAATTACTTTAAATCTAAGTGGGTTAAACTCTCCAAAGACAGATATTGTCAGACTAGATAAAGAACACATGATCTAACTATATGCTATCTACAAGAGACTCACTTGCACTTGTCCATAGACACAAATAAATTAAAAGTGAAAAAATGAAAAAAAGGTATTTCATGCAAATAAGTGACCAAGAGAGAGGAGAGGGAGCTATATCAATACCAGACAAAACAGACTTTAAATCTAAAAAGTTAATGAGACAAAGGAAAACATTATATATTAATAAAAGGTTCAATATAGCAAGAAGATATAACAATTATAAACATTTATGCACCTAATGATAGACCAAGTAGGATTTATTCAAGGGATATAAGAATGGTTCAACACATAAAAATTGATCAATGTATGGGATGCCTGGGCTCATTGGTTGAGCATCTTGACTCTTGATTTCAGTTCAGGTCATGATCTCACAGTTCTTGAGTTTGAGCCCTGTATCGGGCTCTGTGCTGACAGTGCAGAGCCTACTTGAAATTCTCTCTCTGCCCCTCCCCTACCTGCGTGCACCCGTGCACCCGTGCACACCCACTCTCTTTCTCTCTCTCAAAAATGAATAAATAGGGGTGCCGGGGTGGCCCAGTCAGTTGAGCATCTGACTCTAGATTTCAATTTCAGACATGATCCCAGGGTCATGGGATTGAGCCCCATGTCAGGCTCCATGCTCAGCTTGAGATTCTGCTTGAGATTCTCTTTGTCTCCCCCTCTCCCCTGCTCACTCTTTCTCTCTCTAAAATAAAAAAAATAATAATAAATAAATAAACATTAAAAAATTGATCAATGTAAAACACCACATTAATAGAATGAAGAAAACTCACATAATCATCTCAATCGATGCAGAAAAAGTTTTTGAGGAACTCTCAAGAACTACTGATGGGAATGTAAATTTGTACAGCCACTGTAGAAAACAGTATGGAGGTTCCTCAAAAATTAAAAATAAAATACCATATTTACCCAAAGAAAATGAAAACACTACTTTGAAAAGACATAGGTACTCCTATGTTTATTGCATCTTATTTACAATAGCCAGGATTTGAAAACAACCCAAGTGCCCATCAATAGGCAAATGGATAAGAAAAATGTAAGATATTATGTATTATTATAGATAGTATATATATTATAGATAATGGAATATTATACAGTCATAAAAAAGGGTGAAATTGTGCCATTTGAGATAACATCATTGGACCTAAAGGGTATTATGTTAAGCGATATAAGTCAGACTAAGAAAGATGAATACCATATGATTCCACTCATAACTGGAATTAAAAAAATGAATAAACAAAAAGCAGAATCAGACCTATAAATACAGAGAACAAACTGATGGTTCCCAGAGGGGAGGAATGTGGGGGGTTAGACAAAATGGATAAAGGGGAGAGGGAGATACAGGCTTCCAGTTATAGAATGAATAAGTCATGGGAATAAAAGTCGCAGCATAAAGAACACAGTCAATGATATTGTAGTAGCAATGTAATGGAACAGATGGTAGCTATACTGTGGTGAACATAGCATAATGTATAAACTTACCAAGTCACTAAGTTGTACACCTAAAACCAACATAATATTGTGCGTCAACTACACTCAAATTTTAAAAATAAATGCTTAAAAATTTTTTAAAAGTTTTGACAAAATTCAACATCCTTTCATGATAAAAACACTCAACAAACAAGGAATAGAAGGAAACTACCTCAATATAATAAAAGCCATATGCGAAAAATCCACAACAAACATTATTCTCATTGGTAAAAGACTAAAAGATTTTCCTCTAAGATCAGGAACAAGATAAAGATGCCTACTTTCACCACTTCTATTTAACATAGTACTGGAAGTTCTAGCCAGGCCAACTAGGCAAGAAAAATAGGTAGAAGACATCTAGATCGGAAAGAATGAAGTAAAATTATCTCTATTTACAGGATAATATGATCTTATATACAGAAAACCCTGAAGATCACACATACACACACACACACACACACACACACACACACACACACACACACAGCTAATAAATAAATTCAGCCAAGTAGGATACAAAGTCAACACACAAAACCCAGTTAGATTTCTATACACTAACATCAACAATCTGAAAAGAAAGTTAAAAAAATAATTCCATTTATAATAACATTGAAAAGAATAGAATAACCAAAGAGGTTAAATGCTTATACACTGAAAACTATAAATTATTGCTAAAAGAAATTTGAGAAGACATAATAGATTTTCCATGTTCATAGATTGGAAGACTTAATATTGTTAAGACATCAATACTATCCAACACAATCTACATAGTCAATGAAGTCCCTGTCAAAATTAATAATATAATATATAGATAATATCATATAATAATAGAAACCCATCCTAAAACTCATATGGAATCTCCAGGGACCCTGAATAACCATAATAATCTTTAAAAAGAAAAACAAAGCTGGAGGATTCACACCTCCTGATTTCAAAACTTAGAAAAGCTATAGTAATCAAAACAGTGTGGTACTAGCATACAGACAGACATATAGACCAATAAAATAGAATAGGGAGTCCAGAAATAAACCCTCATGTATATGGTCAATGATTTTTTTTATATTAAATATAATTTATTGTCAAATTGGTTTCCATACAACACCCAGTGCTCATCCCAACAGGTCCCCTCCTCAATGCCCATCACCCACTTTCCCCTTCCCCCCCATCAACCCTCAATTTGTTCTCAGTATTTAAGAGTCTCTTGTGGTTTGCCTCCCTCCCTCTCTGTAACTTTTTTCCCCCCTTCCCCTCCCCCATGGTCTTCTGTTAAGTTTCTCAAGTTTCAGATATGAGTGAAAACGTGATATCTGTCTTTCTTTACCTGACTTATTTCATTTAGCATAATACCTTTCAGTTCCATCCATGTTGCTGCAAATGGCCAGATTTCGTTGTTTCTCATTGCCAAGTAGTATTCCATTGTATATATAAACCACATCTTCTTTATCCATTTGTCAGTTGATGGACATTTAGGCTCTTTCCATAATTTGGCTATTGTTGTAAGTGCTGCTATAAACATTGGGGCACAAGTGCCCCATGCATCAGCATTCCTATACCCTTGGGTAAATTCCTAGCAGTGCTATTGCTGGGTCATAGGGTAGATCTATTTTGAATTTTTTGAGGAACCTCCACACCATTTTCCAGAGCAGCTGCACCAGTTTGCATTCCCACCAACAGAGCAAGAGGGTTCCCATTTCTCCACATCCTCACCAGCATCTATAGTCTCCTGATATGTTCATTTTAGCCACTCTGACCGGTGTGAGGTGGTATCTCAGTGTGGTTTTGATTTGTATTTCCCTGATGAGGAGTGATGTTGAGCATCTTTTCATGTGTCTGTTGGCCATCTGGATGTCTTCTTTAGAAAAGTGTCTATTCATGTCTTCTGCCCATTTCTTCACTGGATTCTTTGTTTTGGGGGTGTTAAGTTTGTTTTTGACAAGAGTAACAGATCCATTCCATGGGGAAAGGGCATTCTTTTCAATAAATGGTGCTGGGAAAACTGGGTATCCACATGCAAAAGAATGAAGTTACATTTTTTACCTAACACCATATACAAAAATTAACTCAAAATGGATCAAAGACCTATATGCAAGATGTAAAATTTAAAAATGCTTAGATGAAAGCATAAGACAAAACTTAATGACATTGGATTTGGTGATGATTTCTTAGATGCAACACAAAAAGCATAGACAACAAAAGAAAAAATTGACATATTGAATTTCATGAAAATTTTCAAGTGTTGTGCACTAAAAGACACAAACAACAGAATAAAAAGGCAACCCACAGAATGAGAAAAAATATTTGCAAATCATAATGGATTTGCAATGATAAAGGATTAATATTGAGAATAGTAAAACTAAAATTCAACCACAACAAAACCTAATTCAAAAATGGGCAAAAGACTTGAATAAACATTTCTCCAAAGAATATATTTAAATGGCCAATAAACACATGAAAAAATTCTTACTATCACTAATCATTAAGGAAATGTAAATCAAAACTACATTGAGATACCTCCTAACACCCATTAGAATGGCCACTAGCACAACAACAAAATAACAAACGTTGGCAAGGATGTGGAGAAATCCGAACTCTTTTGCATTGTTGGTGGGAATGTAAAATGATACAGCCACTGTGGAAAACAATATGACAGTTCCTCAAAATATTAAAAATAAAATTACCATATGAACCAGCAATTCTATTTCTGGTTATACCCAAAAGAATTGACAACCAGGTCTCAAAGAGTTTTTGGACACCTATGTCCATAGCAGCATTATCTGCAGTAGCTAAAATGTGGAAGTATCCACTCAAGTATCCATTTCACACAGTGAAATATTATTCAGCCTTAAAAAGGAACAAAATTCTGACATATGCTACAACATGGATGGACCTTGAGGATGTTCCACTAAATGAACTAAGCCAACTGCAAAAAGACAAGTTCTATAAGGATTCCACTTATATCAGATACTTAGAGTAGTCAGAATCATAGAAAGTAGAATGGTGGTTGCCAGGAACTGGGAAGAGCGAAGAAAGTGGAGTTATTATTTAATAGAGTTTTGTTTCACAAGATGAAAAGAGGGAGATGGCTGGTGGTGATGCTGTACGACATTATGAATGTATTTAATGCCACTAAACTGTACTCTTTTTTTTTTTTTAATTTTTTTTTTCAACGTTTATTTATTTTTGGGACAGAGAGAGCCAGAGCATGAACGGGAGAGGGGCAGAGAGAGAGGGAGACACAGAATCGGAAACAGGCTCCAGGCTCTGAGCCATCAGCCCAGAGCCCGACGCGGGGCTCGAACTCACGGACCGCGAGATCGTGACCTGGCTGAAGTTGGCCGCTTAACCGACTGCGCCACCCAGGCGCCCCTAAACTGTACTCTTAAACATGATTATGATGGGGGGCACCTGGCTGATTCAGTGTGGCACGTTGAGTCTAATCTCAGGGTTGTGAGTTCAAGCCCCACACTGGGTGTAGAGATCACCTAAAAAAATAAAATCTTTAGGGGTGCCTGGGTGGCTCAGTTGGTTAAGCATCTGGCTTCGGCTCAGGTCATGATCTCCCAGGTTGTGGGTTCGAGCCCCACGTTGGGCTCTGTGCTGACAGCTCAGAGCCTGGAGCCTGTTTCAGATTCTATGTCTCCCTCTCTCTCTCTGCCCCTCCCCTGTTCATGCTCTATCTCTGTCTCAAAAATAAAAAATAAATAAATAAATATTTTTTAATTAAAAAATAAAATCTTAAAAAAATGATTATGATGGTACATTTTATGGTATGCGTATTTTACCACAATACATTTTTTTTTTAAAAAAAGAAATAGATACCAAGGCAATTACCTCATCCACTACTCATCCATTTACCTGTTCTCTGGATCCCATCCTCCACTCCCCCATTTCAGTCCTTGCTTCATAAATATTCCTTCTCTTTCCTTTACCTTCATCCTTTCCATCTTCAATGACTCCTTCTCCATAGCACATGAGCATGTGTGCTCCTACCTTCCAGGCTCTTTTTTCTCTTGTCCTCCACAGTGAAACACAGAAAAGAGTGGTCTAAAATGACCACCTTCAAGTCCTCATCTTCCAGTCCTCTTCCGAGCTATGCAATCTGGGCCTTTGCTTCATGTAGCCTCCTGAAACTATTTTTTTGCACTGATCACCAGCCATCTATTAGTGGCCAAATTCAATGTACTCTTTTCAGCTCTTATAAAGCCTGCCCTCTTTAGAATATCAGACATCCTTAACTTCTGCATCCTTCTTTCAATTATTTCATCCCTTGATTTTGGGTATTACCTCCCCTTGGTTATTTCTCTTCTTTCTCTGGCTGTTCCTTCTGACTACAATTGATATGGGTATGTCCCTAGGGGTCACTACCTCTTCTTTTCTAACCATACAAACTTTGAGAACTCCCTTCAACAACCATGATTTATATCTGATCATCCTACTGCCTCCCACATAATCCAACTGAAGTGAAAATGCCATGCACTCTGTCTCACCATATCTAAGATTAAATGCATCACCTTTCTGCCCATTGGCCTCCCTCCCACATCCATCCCTTCACACACATATACCTTACTTTCTATCTTTATGATTAGCACCTTCATCCATACAGCTGCCCAAGCCAGAAACCACGGGGTTATCCAGATTTTTCCCTGTTCTCTTATTCTCCACATCTTTATCACTCCTAATTCTTCCTCCTTGACATCTTTCATATATTTCCTCTTCTCTCCATTCCCACTGTCCATGTCCTGGATCAGGCCTTATCATCTCTTACCCAAACAACTGCAACTCAGTTACCCAGCGTTCTTGCCTCCATTTTGGTCCCTTTATGTCACCATTAGAACAAGTGTTCTGGCCCATGAATCTGCTCCTATTGCTTCCTTGCTGGAAATTCTTTAAGGGCTCCTCATCACCTACAGGATTAAACTTAAACACTTATTTCATTATTTTTTAATTTAATTATTTTTAATTTGTAATGGCTTATTTATTTTTGAGAGAGAGAGAGAGCATGAGCAGGGGAGGGGCACAGAGAGAGGAAGACACAGAATCCAAAGCAGACTCCAGGCTTGAGCTGTCAGCACAGAGCCCAACACGGGGCTTGAACCCACAAGCTGCAAGATCACGACCTGAGCAGAAGTTGGGCGCTCAACCGACTGAGCCACCCATGCACCCCTAAACTTAAACACTTAGAAGGGCATATAAAACCCTCCATGATTTGATCTGCCTATCCAGCCTTATCCCCTACCTCTATCCCTTCCTACATTAGTCTCCAGCAATAACAAAGTCCCTGCTATTCCCAGAACACACAATTTTCCCATCTGCTTCCATGCTCTGTACTTAAAACCTGCTCTTTCCTCTGCCTGCTCTCTCCCTTTTCTACCTAGTATACAGACATCATCTTTGGAATCTCAATGCCAATATGAAGTCCTCTGTATTAGGTAGGACTCTTTAAGCCACAAGTGATAGAAATGTATCTCTACTGGCTTGAGCCTTAGTGGAATCTACTGTGTTATGTAGCTAGGAAGAGTCCTAGGAACAATTACAGATTCAGTTCAGCATTTCCTCAAACACATGCCCCAGCCTAGCCTCTCAACCCAGAAGGTTATTCACTTTATGCTTCTATTTTACTCTAAATTTTGATTCAGTTAAGCTGCTTAAAGAGTATTTTTAAAGACAACAGCTGTAGTAATCTAGACATAGAAATGAGATAGAACAGTTTTTCCCTGGTTGGCTGTCCTACCATGTCTATCAATAACTAGTATCATTGTACAGGCTTTTTGAGAGTAATAGAAAGGAGATACACTTGAAAAAGTTTAAACTGATCAAAAATAACTGATGAAATTAATGGAATAATTAAATAAATATTTCTGTGGTCTAAGACTTTAAAAAAGAAAAAAAAACAGAAGCAGTCAAAAATGAGAGTAAGTTGTTCTAAAGATGACTCTGAAGTTCTCTCTCATCTAGTTTTAAATGCCTCAAAGATACTGTCCTAGGAATAAAAAAAAATAAAATAAAATTTAAAAAGGAAAGAGACACATAACCTCTGCAAAATCCATCAGTTGACCCACCCAGGGTAGCAACAAGCCAAGTCCAGTTGTAAAACATCTGTGTAGGAAAAATAAAAAAGCATCCTCTCTTGTTCATTTTCAAAGTTACTATAGAAACAGATCTTCCCAAGAATCTCTGCTTTCTTCTACAGCAGAGATCTGCAAAATAGAGCCTATGGGCCAAATTCTGCCCAACGCCTGTCTTTGTAAATAAAGTTCTATTAGAATGCAACCACACCCATTTGTTTATGTATGGTCTATGGCTGCTTTCACACTACAGTTGCAGTTTCTGAAACAGAAACTCTATAATTCACAAAGCTAAAACTATTTGCTATCCAGCTATTTACAGAAATGGTTTCCTGACCCCTGTCTACACAA
The DNA here is from genome assembly GCF_022837055.1 of Prionailurus viverrinus. NCBI lineage: Eukaryota > Metazoa > Chordata > Mammalia > Carnivora > Felidae > Prionailurus > Prionailurus viverrinus. The sequence goes on from NC_062566.1 coordinate 76,166,946, forward strand.
AGAGAAGAAAGATTTTCTTTATTTACTGGTGACCATGAAGAGAAGCTTGTGATCTGTGATTCAAGATTTCTGCAACAATACAAGACTGCACCTATTTTTTTCAAATCAAGTCATGAATTTCTATGCAGTCTTTTACTGAGGTACCAAACTCCCTTTTTCGCCTTTTCATTTTCATAATTTGGGTCAGTGTGTGAGCAATGTAATATGTAGTGACATGTGACCACCGTGTGTATTAGATCAGAAATGATGACCTAGCCTCCAGAACACGTCTTAATAAAACTTGTGTGAACCAAAGACAAATAGCAAATCCTTGTAAAAGTGGCCAGAGACATAAACTCAAAAAGAGACAAAACTAAACTACATGTATATTGGTAAAGGATGCATACATAGAGAGGATAACTTTTTAAAAAGCAAGGAACTATTGTTTGTAAAATTAAGATATCTGTTATCTCTAGATAGATGATGGGGGAAGTGCCAGCAATGTTCAATTTCTTTATCTGAAGGGTGGTACCCGAGGGGCTGCCTTATGGTTTTTCATGAAGCTGTATATACCTGTTGTGTGTACTTTTCTGCATGTATTTTATTTTATTTTACTTTCTTAAAGTTTATTTATTTAAAAAGAGTTTATTTATTTTGAGAGAGAAAACATGTACAAACAAAGGAGCGGCAGAGAGAGAGGGAGAGACAGAATCTAAGCAGGCTTCACTCTGTCATCATAGAGCCTGACTCGGGGCTCAATCCCACAAACAGTGAGATCATGACCTGAGCCGAAATCAAGAGTCAGATGCTTAAATGACTATGCCACCCAGGTGCCCCTGTATATATTTTATATTGCACAGTAAAAGAAGAATAACTAAGTAGTGCGTTTGTAAATATGTTTTGTAAGTACTGTTGTTGGCTTCTTCCTTAGAGATTGTTTGATGAAAAAGAGTACCTTCTGAGGAAATGTTTTTCATGTTGGTGGTTTCATTAGCATCATCACAGTGTTATTTTGACCTGTAGAAGCTTTTTTCCCAGAACTTAGAAATATCCACTTCTTGGAGGTCGCATTAATGAAGAAGAAATTTGACCAAAGACAGTATTTTCAAACTTAAGAGAACAGTTGGTGAAAAAAATGACTATCAAATATAGTAGCAGAACCAATAGAAACATATACTACAGATAAAGGATAATGTTTTGTGGTGAGCGGGTAGGCAATTTTTATCTCTGTTGTCATTGAAATCTGTTCATTTCAGTGTCTGCCTAAGAGCTATTTATTTTTGAAAACCAAAACAGATTTTAATGCATAATACATTTTTGTTGTTGTTATTTGTGCCTGCATAATTAGTCTCTCATTCTTTCTTTCTCAAACCAGCAGAGAACTGTTTTGTATAATAAAACTTCAGGTTCCACACATAAACATCCCATGTGAGCCTGTGTTGTGGTAGATCGTAGCACTGTTAGTGCCTTTTAATTTTATTTCTGAATCTGGTCTGGCTCCAACCTAGCCCCAGTCCTTAAGGGCTGCCCATTCTGAATTTGTCCAGTTCGTATGATTTTGGCGACAAAGTCAAGCTTCCGATATACTGTTTTAGTTGCAGCAGGCTGACAGAAGGTAGAAAATTACAGTATTTCAGGAGCTACTTCACAGAATTAGGGTGATCTTTACATTGCAACAAGAATAATTAGATCTGGAGAATTATCAGACTCCTGGATTTCTCTTAGAAATTAAATATACCTTGAAATGTCAAGGGATAAATAAGCCACAGTTTTCTCCTGGCCATGTATGAAAATTCAACTAAAATTTTATGGGACAAACTATTACTACTTGTACAATCTCCTCAACTTGGAGTGCTGCTCTCATCAGGAAGAATATCCCCTGAATATCCCCACTACTTGGTTAATTTTATCTGCCTCTATTATGTATATAGGGATCTACTAAGCCTCCCCAACCCTCCTCTTTGGTGTTCTGGAGAAAGATATAAACAAAAATTGGTTTCTTAAAAAGTTGGTTTTAGAAACAATAACATGCCAGACTTACTGGGGATGTGAGTGAGAGATAACACATTGTTTATATTGTATCATATTGTTCCAGTGGTTCCCAAATGCAAGTTCTCCTCCAGTCAGGGATTAACTTTGCACCAGCCCACATCACAAATGCTACCCTTAGCACAAACCGTCTTTCACCCTATAATTACGGCCTTCTTGATTTATGTCAAAAGAGTTTTTCCTCTTTTACGAAAATGAGGTAGATAAGAGATTATGGTGTTTTAGATGGTCTTATTTAGTTCCTTTAAATACTTTTTGAAATATTAGTGGTCTGTGAAGTCGAAAAGTGTGGGAAGCACACTAACTACAAGATCTCTTCCTCGTCATATGGCCTTTTCACTGAATCACACAAGATTCCAACCATCCAGTGCCAGCTGTCATGTCATCCGCTTTAAAATTTTTTTTTTAACGTTAATTTATTTTTGAGACAGAGAGAGATAGAGCATGAACGGGGGAGGGTCAGAGAGAGAGGGAGACACAGAATCTGAAACAGGCTCCAGGCTCTGAGCCGTCAGCACAGAGCCCGACATGGGGCTCGAACCCACAAACTGTGAGATCGTGACCCGAGCTGAAGTCGGACGCTTAGCCGACTGAGCCACCCAGGCGCCCCCATGTCATCTGCTTTAACCAACACTGTTGTATCTGACATATTCAACCATCCACTTCTTCCTAAAACCCCTTCAATGAACAGACTTCAGTGACACAAACACACAAATCAACCAAGGAGCAGTTTTTCTCTGGTTGCTCTTCTATTGCTTTTCCTGTTTGCATATCTGTTTCACCAAGGGAATAGTTGTAAGTGTGGGCATTCCTACAAACATTCCTGTCTCTCTCCACCTCCATCTCTCTCTCTCTCTCTCTCTCTCTCTCTCTCTCTCTTTCACTGAATGGTAGTAAGAACACTTAACATGAGATCCACTCCCTTAACACGTTTTTAGGAGCATAATGTCTGCTTCTCTTTTTATTTCTACTCATTCCTTCTGGGAACTGTTGTCTTCAGGCTTTAATTACCACTTCTGTGCTGATGACTTTCAACACTTTAGATCTGAGAGCTTAAACCACCAGAATTCCATCAGTCTGCAGGCCATCTGCACTGGGATGGCCCACCATGAACTCCAACTTTCCATCTTCACAACGAACTCATTTTGTCTCCATCAAACTAGCTTACCCTCACAAATTTCCAGATTCCATCAAGCCCTTTACTGGCAACCAAAACCTCCTTATTCTTTTATCCCTTCTTTCTCTTTCATCTTCTAAATTCAATCACCCCTCAAGTCATTGCAACCCATTTTTCAAAATATCGACACAAACCTTGGAATAAAAAGACCTACGTATGGTTGCAGGCTTTGGTACTTAATAGCTATGGGAATGTTTGATAAATCCTTACTGTTATGACTGAAAGTTTGTGTCCCCCACAATCCTGATGTTGAAGCCCTGACCCCTCATGTGATGGCATTTGGGGACGGGGCCTCTGGGAGGTAATTATGGTTAGACGAGCTCATCCGGGCAAAGCTGTCATATGACTGGTGCCCTTATAAGAGGAGACACTGGAGGGCTCACTTGCTGTCTCTCTCTCAGTGCACTTAAAAAGGAGGTCATGTGAGTACACAATGAGATGGCAGTTGTCTATCAGCCACCTACAAGCCAAGGGAAGAAACCTCAGACTTCAACCTACCTTGTTGGCGCCTGATCTTGGACTTTCCAGTCCCCAGACCTATGAGAAATAATTTTATGTTGCTTAAGCCACCCAGTCTATAGTATTTTGTTTTCATAGCCCAGGCCAACTAAGACATTTAGCCACTCTGTGCCTTTGTAAAATATTACCAGTAATACCCTGCCTTTCTCGGAAATATTAGCTCTTTCTTTTCTCCATCCCCATTTCCATCAACATACCCAAGGCCTCCGTCTGCCAACAGACTGTTGAAATAACCACCTAGCTGAGTTCCCTATTTCTAGTCTGCTTGCCTCATTCCACTCTACCCTGCACTCCACAATCAGATGAATATTCACTGAAATCAAATCAACCACATCACCCCAATTCTCAGAGCTGTCAGTGGTCTCCCACTTAATCGTTGGATAGTGTTTAAATTCCTAGACCTGGCATTCAACTATCTCAGGGTATCTTTAATACTATCTATTTAATTTTCTCTCCAAAAAAAAAAAAAAAACCCTCTTCATTTCTACAAGATAGTTTTACTACTAGTGCCTTTTAAACCTAGGCATATGATGCTTCTCCGGGCTGGAAGGTACTGAACTTCCCTTCTGTCTGCCCAGATACTACACTCTTCAATTTACCCCTCCTCCAGCTGCTCCAGGGACTCTAATTTCCAGGCTGCTCTAATTACTCTTCATTTTGATACATAATTACATGCCAACTTCCATGTCTTAACTGCTTCATCTAAGTATGTATTATGGCTTCAGATAAAAAATCAAGCTTCTGGGGAGCAAGACCCATGTCTTTAAGAGCTTTCTATAATCCTCTACACCTACCCCTATGACATACACATAGTTGATCCTCAAGAAATACTACTGGATTAATGTGGCAAGCCATCACCTGATATAGATACAGCTCACATAAAATGTTTCAGATACATAGCAAACTCTAGAGAATAACAACAAACACCCTGATTTTTAAATTGTATGTTGGCTTCCAAAATCTTAAGGAAGTAAAATGTTTTAGATGTTGTTGAAGTCTTTTGTACCTCGCCCTGGTCCCATTCCCATATTCCTGCCCTAGAAGTATCCACTTAGATATGTATCCTTACCATCAATGCTTTAATACTTTAATTACTTGTGTAAGTGGCCATATGTGCCACTTGTTGTGTTTTTAAATTTTACATGAATGTTTATGCCATATTTATTCATCTACAAATTGCTCTTTTCAACTCATTATTAGATTTTGAGATCTATTTACACTGACAAATCAAGATTTAGTTTAGTCATTTTACTGTTCCACAATGTTCCATTATATGACTATATCATGATGTATTTGCCAATTCTCATACTGATAAACATTTAAGTTGTTGTCAATTGTTTGCTGTCATAGGCAATATTAATTACAATGAACATTCTTGAGAATGTGTTTTTGATGGAGGTGTTATTAGCTAATGCTATGGTGGTAATCATTTTGCAATATGTAAGTGTATTGAATCAACACATTGTATACCTTAAATTTACAGAATGTTATATGTCAATTACATCTCAATAAACCTGGAAAAATTAATAAATGTAAAAATGAATTATCTTTTTAAAAAAGACTGTGGGTAATGTGTGTTCTTTTCTATTGTTTACTGTCATAGGCAATATCACAATGGACATTCTTGAGAATGCAGCCCACTTCCAAAACAACCCACAAATAAAGCCTGTAATTCCTCAACAATGGTTCACATGTGTTCTCTAATTTTTAATTTTCAAATATTCTAATCAGATCTTAGGCTGGCTCATAGTATTCCACAGCTGATTAGCGTAAAGATCAGGACCCAGGCTACCCATCTCCCAGTCTCAGGACAAATGCTTTATCCTGAAGTCCACCAATTTCTAAATATCAGTAAATACCGCATCCCTCACTATCAATACACCATAGATAACATCCACTAACTATGTAAAAATGAGTACACTGTGTCTAGGTAAACATTTTTCTTCCCAACTTAAAGTTTTTAATATCTTGTCAGCCATCACTGAATAAATATTCGTGGAACTCAGCACTGTCAGGCACGGTTCTAGGCACTGAGAATCAGATGGTGAAGCAGACCTTCTCTCACAGAGCTTACATTCTGAAAAGAACAGATAGGCAAAAAATAAATAAGTGAACACAAAATATATCAGAAAGGAATGAGGTTATGATAAAAATTTTAATGGAGATATGACAGAATATAACTACAAAAGGGATCTTAAATGTTCTCACCACAAAAAGAAAAAAAAAAGAGGTGATTACGTGATATGATGGAGGTATTAGCAAATGCCTTGGTGGTAATCATTTTGCAATATGCAAGAGTATTGAATCAATACATCGTACACCTTAAACTTACACAATGCTATATGTCAGTTACATCTCAATAAAGCTGGAAAAATTAATAAATAATAAATATTGTAGAAATAATTTTTTTTTTTAAAAAAAGAGTGTGGCTAATCCCGACCACTGGTGTGCAACAGAACTTTCTGCAATGGTGGAAGAGTTCTATACTGCACCATCCAATATGGTAGCCATTAGCCATAGTTGAAATGGGATTAGTCCCACTGAGTAACAAAATTTTTAATTGTATTGAATAGTAATTAATATAAACTTAAATGTAAATAGCTACATGTAGCTAATGGCTACTGTAAGATATAGGATAGCTTGCCCAGAAACACAATACTAGTAAGTGGCAGAGATGAAATTTGAACCCCAGGAGTCTGGCACCAGAATTTACATCAACAACTAGTACATCATACTGCCCTACTGGCATAGTCACTGAAAGGAGATTTCCTAAGTGGTTTTGCTTATTTGTTAGTTTGCGAGATAATGCCTGTTTTTGTGCTGATGGAAATTAGTCAGTGGAAAGTGAAAAATCGATGATGTAGAAGAGAGAGAGAATGCAAAAGGAAGACATCTTGAAAAGATGAGTGGGGATGAGATCCAGAACACAAGTGAAGGAATCAACCTTGGGTGGGAACAGTGAGCTTCATTCTTAGTAACAACAGGGAAAGCATACACTGAGACTGATGTGGTAGGTAGATTTGGAGACAAGACAATAAGGGAGTTTCTGCTCATTGCTCTGTCTCAATGAAGTATGAGGTAAGATTTCAGCAGAGAGTGAAAAAAGGAGGGAAAAGAACAGGAGTTTTTGAGAACAGGGGGAAAGTTTTGGAGAATGGTAAGTGTAGTAGAATGTTAGACAGTGTTGAGTGCCTATTTGAGATTCATAGCCATGAATTTTAAATGAAACCACTAGTATAGTTATTTGTTTTTCTCCAGCAATTTTAGATGATTGGCTACAGGCACAGAGTAAGCAATTATATGATCTAAGTACAAAGATGGGAGACAGAGACAAGGGAGTAAGGGGATTTTTAAGGAAGGGATTACACATGGAATCCAAGCTGGGCGAGCAAGGAAATGAAGACATGAGAGTGACAGCAAAAATGTGGTAAAGTCTGTCATTCCAATCAAAGTATGAATGAGGGATTGTTTTGTTTTGTTTCATTTTTATGGAACCTGACAAGCTGATTTTAAAATTTGTATGAAATCATAAAGGGTTGGGGTGCCTGGTTGGCTCAGCCACTAGAGCATCTGATTCTTGATCTCAGGATCTTGAGTTCAAGCCCCTTATTGGGCATGGAGCCTACTTTTAAAAAAAAAAAAAGGTTGAGAAGATCCAGGGCAGTCTGAATAACCAGGCTGGGAAAATTGCCATTGCAGATGTCAGGACTTATTTAAAGATATAGTAAATAGGGGCGCCTGGGTGGCTCAGTTAAGCGTCTGACTTCGGCTCAGGTCATGATCTCATGGTTCGTGAGTTTGGGCCTTGTGTCTGGCTCTGTGTTGACAGCTCAGAGCCTGGAGCCTGCTTCAGACTCTGTGTTTCCTTCTCTCTCTGTCCCTCCCCCACTCAAGCTCTCTCTCAAAAATAAAATTAACATTAAAAAGTTAAAGATATAGTACTTAAAGTAGTACAATACAATATTGATCTCAGAAACCAATGTAATATGGGTCACAGATAGCTAACAGAATAGAGAGCACAGAAAGAGACCATGAATATATAGAAACCTGGTTTAAGGCAGAGCTGACATTGCGCATAGCACTGATGGGACATACAATACATGAGGCTGGTAAAATAGGTTCTCCATATTAAATAAATGAAAATTAATCCTTAACTCACACCATATTTATAGATTAATGGCTTCAATATAAAAGCCAAAATTATAAACCTTTTGAAAAAATAAAGAATATATATATGATCTCAAAGAAGACTTTCTTTAAAAAGAAGGCACAAGCACAAGCCTAAAAGAAGGAACTGATAAATTTGAATACTTTAAAATTAATAGCTTCTCTTCAAACAACATGGTAAAGAAAGCAAAAACATAAGCCACAAACTAGAAATAGCTCTTTTCAATACATATCGCTTAGAAAGGATTATAACCCAGAATATATAAAGAACCCCTACAGATCTACTGGAATCCATCCAATAAAGGAAAGTAAGCAAAGGACATAAATAGGCATTTCACATAACAAGAAATGTGAGACGCCCAGAAACATAATTCAAAATCATTACTCTTTGTGATAATCAGAAAAATACAAATTAAACCCACAGTGAAATATCATATTGTACCCTTAGATTAGCAACATTTTATTTATTTTAATTAATTAACTAATTAATTAAAAATTTGCATCCAACTTAGCATATGGTGCAACAATGATTTCAGGAGTAGGTTCCTTAATGCCCCTTACCCATTTAGCCCATTCCCCCTCCCACAATCCCTCCAGTAACCCTCTGTTTGTTCTCTATATTTAAGAGTCTCTTATGTTTCGTCCCCCTCCCTGTTTATATTATTTTTGCTTCCCTTCCCTTATGTTCATCTGTTTTTTATCTTAAAGTCCTCATATGAATGAAGTAATATGATAGTTGTCTTTCTCTTACTGAAGATTAGCAACATTTTAAGAGTTTAACCATATATGGGGCACGTGGGTGGCTCAGTCAGTTAAGCGTCTGACTTTAGCTCAGGCCATGATCTGGCGGTTCATGAGTTTGAGCCCTATGTTGAGCTCTGTGCTGACAGCTCAGAGCCTGGAGCCTGCTTTGTGGATTCTGTGCCTCTCTCTCTCTCTCTCTCTCTCTCTCTCTGTGCCTCTCCCCTGCTCATACTCTGTCTCTCTCTCTCAAAAATAAATAAAACATTTAAAAAATTATAAAATTTTAACCATATAAAGGACTTTATAAAGTTTAAACCATATATAAGGATATGGGGCATGAACTCTCATACATTGGTGGTGGAATAGTAAAAGAAAGAAGTCACAGAATCTGTATGCCATATAATTCCATTTATACTACATATAAATGCAAAAAAAAAGTGTTTTGACCCCCAAATTTCTATGAGGATCAGGCTAAGGAAACTACTCAGTTGCAAACATGAGCCATTTCTGGTATAAAAGGAAGGACGACTTAATTCAGAGCCAAGAACTATGGTGAAACATGCCAGGAAGCAGGATTGGGCCCATGTAAAGGAACAAACAGGTGACATGTGCTTCAGTTGGATTCGAGAATTAGACCAGTGACTACTACATGTCAACCCATCCCTTTGTATCTTTGTTTTAGAGAGAGAGTACCATGAATGGGGGAAAAGGGCAGAGAGAGAGAGAGAGTGAGAGAGAGAGAGAGAGAGAGATCTTAAGCAGGCGATCTTAAGCTCAGCGAGGAGCCTGATGCAAGGCTCAAACCCACGACCCTGGGATCATGACCTGAGACTAAACCAAGAGTCGGATGCTCAATTGATTGAGCCACTCAGGCGACCCAACCCACCCCCTTTTGTACAGGAATACTAATTGCTGTTATCCTATCTCCGTATCACCAGTGTCTTGGGTGTGCAGAGGGCAGGTACACGTGTTTCTTTAGCTCAAGATATTCACTGTAACAGAAACTATACTCAAGTTGTGGTATCCAAAGAATTGTACCTGTACCTGGAATCGGACCCAGTGCTGAAAATAAAAGCAGGCTTTGGGAACCTTTGGAAAGGATGAATGTAATTTGAATGTAGGAAGGATATGAAGTGTGGCAAGAGGGCAGACAGTGGAAGAAAGTCAAAGACAGCACTATCAACTCCTTCCCCACTTATACATGCATATTGTTTCTCAAGTCAAAATTGCAGTCTAATTCCCCTCCCTCTGAATCTGGGCTGGATTTTTTTTTTAATGTTTCTTTTTTGAGAGAGAAGGAGAGTGCAAGCGGGAGAGGGGCAGAGAGAGAGGGAGACAAAAGATCCAAAGCAGGCTCTGTGCTGACAACAGAGCCCAATGTGGGGCTCAAACCCATGAACCATGAGGTTATGACCTGAGCTGAAGCCAGATGTTTAACCAACTGTGCCACCCAGGTGCCCCTGAAACTGGGCTGGCTTTAATGATTTGCCTTGGCCAACAGAACACAGTGGAAACAAAGTTCGAGGACATCCATGGATTGGTTATTAAAGGCTTTAGAGTTTCTACATTAGCACACATGCTCTTGGCACATTCCTCTTAGAACACTGAGCCAACATGTAAAAAGTCCAGGCTACTCTTCTGAAAAAGAGGTGTGTGGAGAAGCAATGAGGTACCAGACACTGAGTGAATATCCAGCCCAGTCAAGTCTTCAGGTGACTCCGGTCCCAGCCACTATCTCTCACAACAGCATGAGAGATCCCCTAGACAGAACAGCCCAGCTGAGCAAAGACAACTCTCAGAACTATGGAGAAAATAAATTGATGTTTTAAGGCATTACATTTTAGGATGTATGTTACACAGAATAGATACCCCCGGGAAATATCTAATGCTCTAATCACAAGTTTAGACACCTCCAGTGTCAAAGCCTAGCTACCTGCTAATACCTTAGTCTTGCAAGGTTTGAAGAAAATCAGAGAGGGTCAAACAGCAATTTGTGTTTAAGAACAGAGGAGCAAACATGTCCTAACATGTCAAGGACTGGGAGTTTGGTCATACAGTGGTAAAGTACAAATTCAAATGTGCACTTGAGAAAGAAGGGTGGCTGCCTAAAACTGCTGATCCAAGAAAAAGGAAGGGTGCCTGTGTGGCCCAGGTTAAGCATCCCACTCTTGATTTCAGCTCAGTAATGATCTCATGGTTTGTGGGATTGAACCCTGCATCAGCATGGAGCCTCCTTATGATTCTCTTTCTCTCTCTCTCTCTCTCTCTCTCTCTCTGCCCCTCCTCCATGTGCATGAGTTCTCTCTCTCTCTCAAAATAAATAAATAAACTTAGAAAAAAGGAATTAGACTCTGAAACAAAACTGGAAAGGCAGAATGGGGCAAGCATATTTCTCAGTATAATAATAGGTGTCTAGACATGATGATAGATTTAGAAATTCAAATGAAAAGTGAATAAAAGAGTAAAAAACAAAACCAAAAAAAACCAAAAAACAAAAAAGCTGGCTAGGAATTTCCCTGCATGTCTGGAACTTCCTTCCTGTTAATACACAGACCCTGGTGATCTTTTCCCTTACATCTCTTATTACTTTCTAAAGATAAACAATTTCAAACAGTTTGGCTCTGTGAGTAGTAAGATGAATTAATGTGCTTTTCAGCTTTAACAAAGGTATAGAGACTGTGGGAAGTGAATCTCCAGTTTAAAGAATGAAGATAACCCCATATGTATATGTGCTCTAGAAGGGGTGCTCTGTAACCCTCGAATGACTGCATTTGTTGTAGGTGTTAGTGTGACCTTTATGAAAGAAGGTGTATCATATCATAGGATGGCTCACCTTTGCCTAATTCCGGCTCCCCCATTCCTCATCTGCCCTTTCTATAAAGGATGGTGTAGGTCAGATAATCTCTTTCCACCTCTCCCTTGCAGCAAGTGTGTGTGTGTGTGTGTGTGTGTGTGTGTGTGTGTGTGTGTGCGCGTGCGCGCACGCGTGTGCACATGAGCACATGCACACGCGTTCACGTGTGCACACACTTTGTAAACTAAGAACTGGAACCCTCCTTGGTATTTATGTTGCTGGACAAAGCAAAACATAAGTAATATATTCCTATTGTTCACTCTGTAACACATTCAACAAGCAGTCATTACACTCTTTGTAAATCATTGCTACATGCCAGATACTATGGTAGACAGTGGGGCTAGAATAATGAGCAAGACCAACTCCCAGCCCCAAGACACTCATGGCTTATTCTGAAAACTGGAGTTGTGAATGTCAGGGTAAAGGTAGTAAAAAAGGTGAATTACAGGGTTCTGTGCTCGGAAGGAGGAAGGAAAGCTTCACAAGGATGGTGACAGTTAAGCTGACTCTTAAAGGAATGACAGCTCACCAGGGGGACATTAGAGAGTATGGCTTTTGGAAACACCACGGTCAAGTCAAATCTTCTCAAGGAGTGAAATAATTGGGGCACTTGGGTGGCTCAGTCGGTTAAGCAGTCAACTCTTGGTTTTGGCTCAGGTCATGGTCTCACTCTTCGTGGGTTCAATCCCTGTATGGGGCTTTGAGTTTACAATGCAGAGCTGCTTGGGATTCTCTCTCTCTCCCTCTCTTTGCCCCTTCCTGTGGGGAATAAGCTTAGGAATCCCCCAGTCTTACACCAATGTGTTAACAAGGCATAAGGAAATACAAAGCTGTAGAATGCTCACACCCAAGCTTGGGTGAACCAAATTGGCACCCCAAGAATAGGGGGTGCAAATGCACCCCAAAATAGAAAGGGGTGCAGAGCCCCCAGAATGGAGAGGGAGGGGCAAAGGTCCAGAATAGGAACGGGCACAAAGGTGCCCAATACCTAGGTATATGAAATAAACAAGATTAGATATTCAGGGTGGAAGCACCCCCAATTTAGTACTATGGCAGAAAGGCTGCTTTCACAGGAGGATAGGGCCAAGTTAGGTAAATTGGTGAGTTAAACTATGGACCCCTGCGTGGCAGGCAAAGCAGCCCAGAGTGGAGATGGTTAACAAAAGAAAAAGTGCCTTGTTAACCCTAAGGTTATTTCCCCTATCTTTCTTATCCCCTAGGCTAGCTAAGATAAACAGACACAACGCCTCCTGTCTGTCATTAACAACCATCTACTCATCTGCCCAGCGCCAGGATTTTGTTTTATATTGACCCGAACCCCAAACACTGTATATCTTCAAAACCCCCCTTTTCTCTCACGTCCGCAAGTTAATGTTCACAGATTCATTGTCCCTTTGTGCACGTCCATCACCATGTTTGTAAGCCTTCTGATCCTAATGAAAACGGAGCAAGGACACTTATTCGGGGCTTTTGTCTTTTTCCTGACATTAGCCATCTCTCGCTTCAATCCTGCGTACGCTCTTTTGCTGGCCAAAAGAGAACTTTAGACTTAGAGTCTACGACACCTTCCCTGCTCTCTATCTCAAAATAAATAAGTAAACATCAAAAAAAAGGAATGAAATAATTTTCAGTTCTTGATACTTACTGATTTTTCACAGAACAGACTAATACATCCCAGTAGCTCATCACCACAGCATTGAGTTCGTGCATTACTGCAGCAGTTACTCTTACCCAAAGAAACATGTATTTGTCTGTCTTACTGAAGACAATTGCTGTGGTTTAGCCTTCATATATCCCAACCTTTGGGATGGTTGTCACTGACCTCAGGTTTCTTTGCCTAGGCATGGTATAAGTCACTGACAGAAAAATCATTGACTAATGAAAAAGAAATATAGAAATGTTCTATCATTCTTTTTTATTCCTTTGGCTCTGAAAAATTCTATAACCAGCCAGGAGCTATGTTTAGACAGCCATAATACATCCTACATGGAATAGTTAGAATCTCAATTGATCAAAATGACGTTTTCCTATAAAGGAAAGAAAACACAAGCAGGTTAAGTACCCAACAATTTGGTTTAGTAAGGTAAGGTGTATCAACATGACAGAAAACTATTCAGCCTCTAAAAATGATAATTAAGATGATTATGTATGGTACATGGGGGAAAAATTCAAAATAATTTATACACATGGATTGCAGTAAAATGTATCTGCTATGAAATATTACTTGGAAATAACATGAAAAAAAAAACTTGCATCAGTAGTTGCAATGGGGAAATGTCTAGCATACTTTCTTTCCAGATTTTTATTTATTGTTAGGTCATCTTTTAATTTTTAAAAGTTTGGTGTTTCTAAATAGTGCTCCAATGTGGTAACCAGTTGCTAAATTCAGTAAGTCTACCATCTTCCTCATAATTTGTATACTGTTACAACTAACACAGCCCAAGACCACAAGAGTTATTGCGTGTTGCTCTCATGGAGTTCAGTGACAACAACAAAAATATCTTATACTTTGTGATCTAAGAAAATTGTAATATAGAACCTTTCCTTTAACTCCATTATATTTTTCTTGGCTAGAATAGGGCTATGGCTCCTATCTGTTGGCATATTTTTGGCTACAAAAGGAAGAATAACAGAAAAAATAAGAGCATGGCCAGTCTTTTCTTTCTAGGTTGCATTATCTTGGGGTCTCTGTATTGTACTTTACTGTCATTAAATGAGATGATAATAATTGTGATAATATTCACAATTAAGTACCAAATCATAATTATGATAATAATTCATGGGGTTTTCATAAAGACCAAGTGACACGATCCATGCAAATTTGGCCAATGTGGCGAATCCATAGTAGCTATTTGTTATCTCCTGACTCAGCAAGTACAAATCTTCCTGACACCATTTATGCACTTCTGTGCCACTCCCTAACCATTTCTCTTGGTATATGCCCTTCTTTTCCTTTTTTATTCTTACCCCTTTAAAATCTGAATTTATCAGAGCACTTTCTAGAAATACTACCTTCCCCTTTTCCTTCTTTTTTTAACTGGATCATTTGTGACTCAAAAGTCACATGTTATGACTTTACATGTTGTATAAAGAGTCCTATCCTGTTTAAACCACATTTTCCTTGAAGAGACTCATGTCACAGAATCATGCTCATCTATTTTATGAACTTTTCCAAATCTGTATTCCTACATGCCAAGGTTCCTATGGAATTCTTCCTCTCTGGCTATCCTTAGCCAAAGTGAAACTGTATCTTTTTTTTTTCTTCTAAATTAAAAAAGAGAGAGAGAGACACACATGATATACTAAAGAATATTAAAATAAGAAGTAAGTCACCCCCTCTTCTTCCAAAGGCAAACATTATTATGTGTTTTGTGTATCCTTTGGAAATACTCTATGCATTTTCAAGCACATTTATATTTGCGTACATGAGTGTATATCACATTTTAACCCAAATTAGATCAGATCATATACACTGTAATACAAGTTGCTTTTTACTTAGCAACATACCTTGGAAATTGTTTCATTTCAGCACAAATAACATCTCAGTTTTTTTGTTCACAGATGTATAATTTGTATACTTTTCCATTGTATGGATGAATCCTAATTTTTTTTACCAGCCCCATATTGATGTTCATGTAAGATATTTATTATTTTTATTTACTTATGTATTTGAAGTAAGTTTCACACCCAGTGCAAAGCCCAACACAGGGTTTGAACTTACAACCCTCAGATCAAGACCCGAGGGCAGGGGTGCCTGGGTGGCTCAGTTGGTTAAGCATCTGACTCTTGGTTTCAGCTCAGGTCCTGATCTCACAGTTCAAGAGTTCGAGCCCCATTTGATGGCATAGTAGAAAATAAAGAAATAAAGAGAAAAGATAGTCTTTTCCTCTGAGACTCACACCTTAAGTTTTAAAAAGAAAGTGATAATTGATAATTTAGATGAAGACCCTGCAAGAGGTTGATTTTCACCAGTAGTTATTCTTCAAGATTGATGGGCATCTTTAAACTATTGAAAAGAGGGAACATAAAAAGCAGCTTAACCAAGATTCTGGCAACTAGAAATTTCTACCACCTGCTACCTCTATAAATTCAAAGTACAATGATAAATCATGTTCATAATGGTTCATGTGAGGAACTACAATCCAGAAACACCTTCTGAGTCACCTAAGAAAAACTGTGTTCAATATAGCATTTTGAATATGTTATAAATTTTGAAGACTTGAGATTTTCCATTTGTGTGTGGCATGTTTGATACTAAGCTATTAACCAGAATATTCCATTAGTCAGAACTGCCTATTCTTCCCCATCTGTGTTGGTTAGCTGTATAAAATTTCAAAAATAGAATTTCTAGACTTAAGATGTAAATCTGGTCTTTGAATATTTGTCATGAAACCTTCTCAAAACTGATCATTCCAGAGGCAATCACTGAATTTCTGTAAAGAACTTTAGTGATTACCCAATCTAATTCAACAACCATATTACATTTGAGAAAATTGGTACCAAAAAATGTTAATACATGTAATCAGTGGTAAATGCCCAGAGAAGTTTTGACAAACTGAGAAAAGAGATGGTAGAATTCAAAGTCACTGAGCCTCCTGAAACCCACATGGCAGGGTCTCAGAGAAAAAATGGCTGAATAGAGAAGCTGAGAAACTTAAATAGGATCCCTTGAGTTCCGGGCCACGTAACAAGTTGTTCATGCTCAGGATGAGACTTCCTGAGGCTAGACTGAAACACCAATGGAGGAGCAATGACTGGGAAAAGAACAGTCACTGGGAGCTGAGAGCTGGACAAATGCTGGAGCTCGCATGGGTGGGCTGGGAGACCGTCTAGGGTGGATGGCCAGAGCTGAGCTCCCATAATGGGATTTGTGCCTTACGAGAAGAGGAAGACACCAGAGCTGCCTGTCTCTGCCATGTCCACACACAGCAAGAAAGTGGCCATCTGCAAGTCAGGAAGAGGCTCTCACCAGGAATCGAATACACTGGCACCTTGATCTTAGACTCCCCAGCCTCCAGGACTGTGAGAAGTAAACGTCTGTCATTTGAACTACCGAGTCTGTGGCATTTTGTTATGGCAGCCTGAGTTGACTAACACTTCTGGGCCCACTTTTTCTGCCTCCCCTACAGCCTTAGCCTCCTTGACTGTGAATTTAAATGTAGAGCTCCTCACATTTCAGTCCTAAACCACTGCTGCCCCTCACTATCTCAGCTCCAGTCACAGTGGCCCATGTCCTGTCTCCATATTCACGAGGCCTCCTTCTGTCCAACTCAGCGCCTTTATATGTCTTGTTCTTCCCATTAGGGAAATTCCTTCCTCTTTCTCACCAGCCTAAATACATAAACTTCTTTTATATCTTAGTTTACCCATCACTTCTGCAGGAATGTCTTCTCTTACTTAACAGACTAGGTCAAATTCCCCTATTATATGCCTTCATAATACTATGATATTCTTATGAGTGCTAAACATTGTAGCAATTTATGTCATAAACCTTTAAAACTTAGTATCTGTTGGGGCACCTGGGTGGCTCAGTTGGTTAAGCGTCTGACTTTGGCTCAGGTCACAATCTCATGGTTCTTGAGTTCAAGCCCGGCATCAGGCTCTGTGCTGACAGCTCAGAGCTTGGAGCCTGCTTCAGATTCTGTGTCTCCCTCTCTCTTCTCTGCCCCTCCTCCAGTCATGCTCTGCCTCTCTCTCATAAAAATTAATAAAGGTTAAAAAAATAAAAACAAAGGTCAACCTGTCTCTCTCTCTCCCTCAAAAATAAATAAAACATTAAATAAATGAATAATAAAAACACAATTTAGTATATTTTAATTTTTTAATGTTTATTTATTTTTGAGAAAGAGAGAAAAACAGAGTGTGAGCAGGGGAGGGGCAGAGAGAGAGGGAGACACAGAATCAGAAGCAGGCTCCAGGCTCAGAGTTATCAGCACAGACACAGGACTTGAACCCATGAACCGCGAGATCATGACCTGAGCCCAAGTTGGACGTTTAACCGACTGAGCCACCCAGGTGCCTCAGTATCTGTCTTTTATACTATACTGTGAGTCCCTGGAGGACACATTGAAAATCCTAAGTAAATATTTATAAAATGAATAAATGAATGAATGAATGAACGAATGCCTTCCCAGAATAATGATTTCATAAGTAGTTTGCAACAAATTTTCCTAGTAGTCAATAAGTATTTGTTGAAAGAATTAATGACTCTCCCTATGCTCTACCATTTTACCTATAAAATAGGTACTTACCCTGATTACCACATAAGGGCTTTAAATATATTTTTAAAATTACAGTGGTTGAGATTAAAATATAAAATGGCATCTGTATTAGTTTGGGTAGGCTAAGTAAACTACTGAATCAGATGCAAACACATAGTGGCCTGAATACAACAGAAGTTTATTTCTTGTTTATATAATTGTTCAAAACAGGTGTTCAGGTCAGCGGGCAGCTTTTCTCTATGCACTGATTCAGGAATCAAGTTCCTTCCCTTCTGCGGCTTCCCTGTGGTCTTGTTTCATCTGCATTCAGCGAGTAGAAAAGAGAATGGAGGAAGAATTGCTATTCTTCAAAAAAGCTACAGTCCAGAGGTGGCAATCACTTCTATTCATCAGATAGCTGTCTATAATGTCACATGGAATAAGGAAAGAATGAATTTGGGAGGCAACCAATGCTCTCGTTACTACCATTCAAATTTAAGGTCCCTTACTGTTTTAGCTTTCCTGTGCTTTTTGAACATGTGGCAATTACAAGTAGTAAAAATACTTGGGGCTGAAATTTGCTCTGATTTAACAATAATAAAAACCCTCTATTTCCTATTACTGAGAGGCAGTGGTACCCCAAGTTTGTACCACAATTATCAGGTTGTGGAAGTTAGGTTTTTTTCTCATTCTCTGTTCTCCAAAGTATGAAAAGAAAAAGGAACACCGCCTGGGTGGCTCAGTCAGGTGAGTGTCCAACTCTTAATTTCTGCTCAGGTCATGATCCCAGGGTCATATGATCAAGCCCCACATCAGGCTCTGTGCTGGATGTGGAGCCTGCTTGAGATTCTCTCTCTCTCCCTAAGCCCCCTACCCTCTTGGGCGCGCGCGCGCGCGCACACACACACACACACTCTCTCTCTCTGTCTCTCTCTCTCTCTCTCAAATAAAAATGAAAATAGAAAAAGAAAAAAGAAACATTGAGGAAAACATGCCTGGAGTACTATTTATTCATAGGCAATTCACATACTGTCTTCCAGTGACAGTTTAAAAGTTATTAGGAAAAAAAGTTGCTTGGGGCACCTGAGTGGCTCAGTCGGTTAAGCGTTGGACTTTGCCTCAGGTCATGATCTCACAGTTCATGAGTTTCAGCCCCGTGTCAGGCACTGTGCTGACCGCTCAGAGCCTGGAGCCTGCTTCCGATTCTGTGTCTCCCTCTCTCTCTGTCCCTACCCCACTCACGTTCTGTCTCTCTCTCTCTCTCTCTCAAAACTAAATAGACATTTTTTTTTAAAAAAAGCTGGTTTACTCTTCCAACATAATCAGTTCTTAATTATTTATATGGTGGATATCATCTGCTTGCCCCTCCAGGTCTATACACTCTACACTTTTCTGTGCCTCAACAGGCTGACTGTCCACACAGTTAACTGGCTCCCTAACCCCTGGTTTCCTATTGGGTTTAGACAAAGAAAAGCATCAGCAGGGGATCAAAGCAAGGTGTCACAATGGACTGGCTACTTTTGCAGCTCATCCAGAGGCCACAGCTCCTATCGGGAGGTCCTACTGTGGCTCTCCCTCTACAAATGCTGCAAATTGATTCCTCCCCTGCTCCAGTAGAATCAGTGGTGGTATCCCCCTGTTGGCCAGCCCAGGGTAGCACAATAAATCATGTGATTTCTCTAAATTCTACCCGCACTTTGTAAATCATTTCTTTATTAAAATCTCCTCAAACTACTTCTCTGTTTTCTGCTGGAACCATGATTTCTCAAAGTGGCTCCACAGAATCCTAATGCTAGTGTTAAAACATACACTAGGAAAAAAATAATTTAGTTCACCTATCAAAAAAAAAAGCCATTTCCCAGATGCTTTTGATCATAGAACTTCCCCCTTATTTAATTTTTTTAACTTTTATTTATTTTTTTTTTGAGAGAGAGAGATAGACAACTTGTGTAGAAGCAGAAGTTTAAAAGGGAAAAAAAAGATCATGAGCTAGATTCCTTTACAAGATAAGATCTTCTGAAAATAAGTTCACAGCCATTCAAAACTATAAAATATATGAAATAATCTGTTGTAAAAAAAAGATACTATAGACATACAAAAAAGAGGTGGGAGTTCACACTTGAATAAGAGAAAACTAAGCAATCTGAAATCAATCACCAGAGGAGGCACAGAGAGAATGAGACAGAATCCAAAGCAGGCTCTGCGCTATCAGCATAGAACCCAATATGGGGCTCAAACCCATGAAGAGTGAGATCATAACCTGAGCCGAAGCTGGACACTCAACCAGTTGAGTCACCCAGGTGCCCCTAACTTTCCGCTTTTTTTAAGAGCATCTAGGGAAACTGGCATTCCACAGGATACACTTACGAAAACTCTGGTTTATGCCAACAGAAATAAGAGAAGAAAGACACATATAACTCTGCACAACTTCTAAGAATGCTCAAATTGTTTCTATTTTGGCTTTAAATCATGTCCTATCACTTGCTTGATGATGACATAGCACACACACTGTTGTCCTCCCACAGACATGCACATACCCTTGGCACCAGGCCTGAGTCCACAGCTAAGACCCCAGGACCCACCTTCCTAACTTCAAAATCAACATGAAGGTCACTAGAGATAACCCACCAAGGACGTTTGTCATTAGAGAGATGCAGACTTAAGACATTATTTTTGCTTTTCATTTAAAAAGGTTTCTATTTCAGGGCACCTGGGTGGCTCAGTCGGTTAAGCATCCGCCTTCGGCTTAGGTAATGATCTTATGGTTTGTGAATTCAAGCCCTGCTTTGGGCTCTGTGCTGATGGTATTCTCTCTCTCTCTCCCTCTCTCTCTCTCTACCCCTCCCCTGCTCTTGCTCTCTCTCTCTCTCTCTCTCTCTCAAAATAAATAAACATTATAAAAAAGATTTTATTTGGAAGCAACTTAAAATTTTTAACAATTATAAAAAGAAAATAGTACAAAGAATACCCATTTGCAATCCCTATCAAAATAACACCAGCATTCTTCACAGAGCTAGAACAAACAATCCTCAAACCTGTATGGAACCACAAAAGACCCCAAATAGCCAAAGAAATCCTGAAAAATAAAACCAAAACTGAAGGTATCACAACCCCAGACTTCAAGATGTATTACAAAGCTGTAATCATCAAGACAGTATGGTACTGGAAGGAGCAAGATGGCGGCGTAGGAGGACGCTGGGCTCACCGCACGTCCTGCTGATCACTTAGATTCCATCTACACCTGCCTAAATAACCCAGAAAACCACCAGAGGATTAGCAGAACGGAGTCGCCGGAGCCAAACGCAGACGAGAGGCCCACGGAAGAGGGTAGGAAGGGCGGCGAGGCGGTGCGCGCTCCACGGACTGGCGGGAGGGAGCCGGGGTGGAGGGGCGGCTCGCCGGCCAAACAGAGTCCCCGAGCCTGGCTTGCAAAAGCGTAGGGGCCTGAAAGACTGTGTTCCCACAACAAGCGCGACTTAGCGTCTGGGAGGTCATAAGTTAACAGCTCTGCTCGGAAAGCGGGAAGGCTGGAGGACAAAGGGAGGGAGAGCTGCTGAGCCCCCTGACAACAGAGCTCAGTTTGGTGGGGAACAAGGGCGCTCGCCAGCGCCATCTCCCCCGCCCATCCCCCAGCCAAAATCCCAAAGAGAACCGGTTCCTGTCAGGGAACTTGCTCCCTCCGCGCAAACACCCAACTCTGCGCTTCTGCGGAGCCAAACCTCCGGCAGCGGATCTGACTCCCTCCCGCTGCCACAGGGCCCCTGCTGAAGTGGATCACCTAAGGAGAAGCGATCTAAGCCTGCCCCTCCTGCCCCCGTGCACCTTGCCTACCCACCCCAGCTAATACTCCAGATCCCCAGCATCACAAGCCTGGCAGGGTGCAAGTAGCCCAGACGAGCCACACCACCCACCCCACAGTGAATCCCGCCCCTAGGAGAGGGGAAGAGAAGGCACACACCAGTCTGACTGTGGCCCCAGCGGTGGGCTGGGGGCAGACATCAGGTCTGACTGCGGCCCCGCCCACCAACTCCAGTTATACACCACAGCACAGGGGAAGTGCCCTGCAGGTCCTCACTACGCCAGGGACTATCCAAAATGACCAAGCGGAAGAATTCCCCTCAGAAGAATCTCCAGGAAATAACAACAGCTAATGAGCTGATCAAAAAGGACTTAAATAACATAACAGAAAGTGAATTTAGAATAATAGTCATAAAATTAATCGCTGGGCTTGAAAACAGTATACAGGACAGCAGAGAATCTCTTGCTACAGAGATCAAGGGACTCAGGGACAGTCACGAGGAGCTGAAAAACGCTTTAGACGAAATGCATAACAAAATGGAAACCACCACAGCTCGGCTTGAAGAGGCAGAGGAGAGAATAGGTGAACTAGAAGATAAAGTTATGGAAAAAGAGGAAGCTGAGAAAAAGAGAGATAAAAAAATCCAGGAGTATGAGGGGAAAATTAGAGAACTAAGTGATACACTAAAAAGAAATAATATATGCATAATTGGTATCCCAGAGGAGGAAGAGAGAGGGAAAGGTGCTGAAGGGGTACTTGAAGAAATCATAGCTGAGAACTTCCCTGAACTGGGGAAGGAAAAAGGCATTGAAATCCAAGAGGCACAGAGAACTCCCTTCAGACGTAACTTGAATCGATCTTCTGCACGACATATCATAGTGAAACTGGCAAAATATAAGGATAAAGAGAAAATTCTGAAAGCAGCAAGGGGTAAACGTGCCCTCACATATAAAGGGAGACCTATAAGACTCGTGACTGATCTCTCTTTTGAAACTTGGCAGGCCAGAAAGAATTGGCACGAGATTTTCAGGGTGCTAGACAGAAAAAATATGCAGCCAAGAATCCTTTATCCAGCAAGTCTGTCATTTAGAATAGAAGGAGAGATAAAGGTCTTCCCAAACAAACAAAAACTGAAGGAATTTGTCACCACTAAACCAGCCCTACAAGAGATCCTAAGGGGGACCCTGTGAGACAAAGTCCCAGAGACATCACTACAAGCATAAAACATACAGACATCACAATGACTCTAAACCCGTATCTTTCTATAATAACACTGAATGTAAATGGATTAAATGCGCCAACCAAAAGACATAGGGTATCAGAATGGATAAAAAAACAAGACCCATCTATTTGCTGTCTACAAGAGACTCATTTTAGACCTGAGGACACCTTTAGATTGAGAGTGAGGGGATGGAGAACTATTTATCATGCGACTGGAAGCCAAAAGAAAGCTGGAGTAGCCATACTTATATCAGACAAACTAGACTTTAAATTAAAGGCTGTAACAAGAGATGAAGAAGGACATTATATAATAGTTACAGGGTCTATCCATCAGGAAGAGCTAACAATTATAAATGTCTATGCGCCGAATACTGGAGCCCCCAAATATATAAAACAATTACTCATAAACATAAGCAACCTTATTGATAAGAATGTGGTAATTGCAGGGGACTTTAACACCCCACTTACAGAAATGGATAGATCATCTAGACACACGGTCAATAAAGAAACAAGGGCCCTGAATGAGACATTGGATCAGATGGACTTGACAGATATATTTAGAACTCTGCATCCCAAAGCAACAGAATATACTTTCTTCTCGAGTGCACATGGAACATTCTCCAAGATAGATCATATACTGGGTCACAAAACAGCCCTTCATAAGTTTACAAGAATTGAAATTATACCATGCTTACTTTCAGACCACAATGCTATGAAGCTTGAAATCAACCACAGAAAAAAGTCTGGAAAACCTCCAAAAGCATGGAGGTTAAAGAACACCCTACTAACGAATGAGTGGGTCAACCAGGCAATTAGAGAAGAAATTAGAAAATATATGGAAACAAACGAAAATGAAAATACAACAATCCAAACGCTTTGGGACACAGCAAAGGCAGTCCTGAGAGGAAAATACATTGCAATCCAGGCCTATCTCAAGAAACAAGAAAAATCCCAAATACAAAATCTAACAGCACACCTAAAGGAACTAGAAGCAGAACAGCAAAGGCAGCCTAAACCCAGCAGAAGAAGAGAAATAATAAAGATCAGAGCAGAAATAAACAATATAGAATCTAAAAAAACTGTAGAGCAGATCAACGAAACCAAGAGTTGGTTTTTTGAAAAAATAAACAAAATTGACAAACCTCTAGCCAGGCTTCTCAAAAAGAAAAGGGAGATGACCCAAATAGATAAAATCATGAATGAAAATGGAATGATTACAACCAATCCCTCAGAGATACAAACAATTATCAGGGAATACTATGAAAAATTATATGCCAACAAAGTGGACAACCTGGAAGAAATGGACAAATTCCTGAACACCCACACTCTTCCAAAACTCAATCAGGAGGAAATAGAAAGCTTGAACAGACCCATAACCAGCGAAGAAATTGAATCGGTTATCAAAAATCTCCCAATAAGAGTCCAGGACCAGATGGCTTCCCAGGGGAGTTCTACCAGACGTTTAAAGCAGAGATAATACCTATCCTTCTCAAGCTATTCCAAGAAATAGAAAGGGAAGGAAAACTCCCAGACTCATTCTATGAAGCCAGTATTACTTTGATTCCTAAGCCAGACAGAGACCCAGTAAAAAAAGAGAACTACAGGCCAATATCCCTGATGAATATGGATGCAAAAATTCTCAATAAGATACTAGCAAATCGAATTCAACGGCATATAAAAAGAATTATTCACCATGATCAAGTGGGATTCATTCCTGGGATGCAGGGCTGGTTCAACATTCGCAAATCAATCAACGTGATACATCACATTAACAAAAAAAAAGAGAAGAACCATATGATCCTGTCAATCGATGCAGAAAAGGCCTTCGACAAAATCCAGCACCCTTTCATAATAAAAACCCTTGAGAAAGTCGGGATAGAAGGAACATACTTAAAGATCATAAAAGCCATTTATGAAAGGCCCACAGCTAACATCATCCTCAATGGGGAAAAACTGAGAGCTTTTTCCCTGAGATCAGGAACACGACAAGGATGCCCACTCTCACCGCTGCTGTTTAACATAGTGCTGGAAGTTCTAGCATCAGCAATCAGACAACAAAAGGAAATCAAAGGCATCAAAATTGGCAAAGATGAAGTCAAGCTTTCGCTTTTTGCAGATGACATGATATTATACATGGAAAATCCGATAGACTCCACCAAAAGTCTGCTAGAACTGATACAGGAATTCAGCAAAGTTGCAGGATACAAAATCAATGTACAGAAATCAGTTGCATTCTTATACACTAACAATGAAGCAACAGAAAGACAAATAAAGAAACTGATCCCATTCACAATTGCACCAAGAAGCATAAAATACCTAGGAATAAATCTCACCAAAGATGCAAAGGATCTGTATGCTGAAAACTATAGAAAGTTTATGAAGGAAATTGAAGAAGATTTAAAGAAATGGAAAGATATTCCCTCCTCATGGATTGGAAAAATAAATATTGTCAAAATGTCAATACTACCCAAAGCTATCTACACATTCAATGCAATCCCAATCAAAATTGCACCAGCATTCTTCTCGAAACTAGAACAAGCAATCCTAAAATTCATATGGAACCACAAAAGGCCCCGTATAGCCAAAGGAATTTTGAAGAAGAAGACCAAAGCAGGAGGCATCACAATCCCAGACTTTAGCCTCTACTACAAAGCTGTCATCATCAAGACAGCATGGTATTGGCACCAAAACAGACACATAGACCAATGGAATAGAATAGAAACCCCAGAACTAGACCCACAAACGTATGGCCAACTCATCTTTGACAAAGCAGGAAAGAACATCCAATGGAAAAAAGACAGCCTCTTTAACAAATGGTGCTGGGAGAACTGGACAGCAACATGCAGAAGGTTGAAACTAGACTACTTTCTCACACCATTCACAAAAATAAACTCAAAATGGATAAAGGACCTAAATGTGAGACAGGAAACCATCAAAACCTTAGAGGAGAAAGCAGGAAAAGACCTCTCTGACCTCAGTCGTAGCAATCTCTTACTCGACACATCCCCAAAGGCAAGGGAATTAAAAGCAAAAGTGAATTACTGGGACCTTATGAAGATAAAAAGCTTCTGCACAGCAAAGGAAACAACCAACAAAACTAAAAGGCAACCAACGGAATGGGAAAAGATATTCGCAAATGACATATCGGACAAAGGGCTAGTATCCAAAATCTATAAAGAGCTCACCAAACTCCACACCCAAAAAACAAATAACCCAGTGAAGAAATGGGCAGAAAACATGAATAGACACTTCTCTAAAGAAGACATCCGGATGGCCAACAGGCACATGAAAAGATGTTCAGCGTCGCTCCTTATCAGGGAAATACAAATCAAAACCACACTCAGGTATCACCTCACGCCAATCAGAGTGGCCAAAATGAACAAATCAGGAGACTATAGATGCTGGAGAGGATGTGGAGAAACAGGAACCCTCTTGCACTGTTGGTGGGAATACAAATTGGTGCAGCCGCTCTGGAAAGCAGTGTGGAGGTTCCTCAGAAAATTAAAAATAGACCTACCCTATGACCCAGAAATAGCACTGCTAGGAATTTATCCAAGGGATACAGGAGTACTGATGCATAGGGCCACTTGTACCCCAATGTTCATAGCAGCACTCTCAACAATAGCCAAATTATGGAAAGAGCCTAAATGTCCATCAACTGATGAATGGATAAAGAAATTGTGGTTTATATACACAATGGAATATTACGTGGCAATGAGAAAAAATGAAATATGGCCTTTTGTAGCAACGTGGATGGAACTGGAGAGTGTGATGCTAAGTGAAATAAGCCATACAGAGAAAGACAGATACCATATGGTTTCACTCTTATGTGGATCCTGAGAAACTTAACCGGAACCCATGGGGGAGGGGAAGGAAAAAAAAAAAAGAGGTTAGAATGGGAGAGAGCCAAAGCATAAGAGACTGTTAAAAACTGAGAACAAACTGAGGGTTGATGGGGGGTGGGAGGGAGGAGAGGGTGGGTGATGGGTATTGAGGAGGGCACCTTTTGGGATGAGCACTGGGTGTTGTATGGAAACCAATTTGTCAATAAATTTCATTAAAAAAAAAAAAAGACAGTATGGTACTGGCACAAAAACAGGCACTCAGATTAATGGAACAGAATAGACACCCAGAAATGGACCCATCAATGTATGGTCAACTAATCTTTGACAAAGCAGGAAAGAATATCCAATGGAATAAAGACAGTCTCTTCAGCAAATGATGCTGGGAAAACTGAACAACGACATGCAGAAAAATGAACCTGGACCACTTTCTTACACCATACACAAAAATGAACTCAAAATGGATGAAAGACCTCAATGTAAGACAGGAAGCCATCAAAATTCTCAAGGAGAAAGCAGGCAAAAACCTCTCTGACCTCAGCCACAGCAACTTTTTACTCAACAAGTCTCCAGAGCAAGAGAAACAAAAGCAAAAATGAATTACTGGGACCTCATCAAAATAAATAGCTTCTGCACAGTAAAGGAAACAATCAGCAAAACTAAAAGGCACCCAACGGAATGGGAAAAGATATTTGCAAATGACATATCAGATTAAGGATTAGTATCCAAAATGTATAAAGAACTTATCAAACCCAACACCCAAAAAAACAAATAATCCAGTGAAGAAATGGGCAAAAGACATGAATAGACACTTCTCCAAAGAATACATCCAGATGGTCAACAGACACATGAAAAAATGCTCAACATCACTCATCATCCAGGAAATACAAATCAAAACCACACTGAGATATCACCTCACACCTGTCAAAATGGCTAACATTAACAACTCAGGCAACAACAGATGTTGGCAAGGATGCAGATAAAGAGGATCTCTTTTGCATGACTGGTGGGAATGCAAACTTGTGCAGCCACTCTGGAAAATAGTAGGGAGGTTCCTCAAAAAATTAAAAATAAAACTACCCTACGACCCACTACCAGTAGTAATTGCACTACTAGGTATTTATCCAAGGGATACAGGTGTGCTGTTTCTAAGGGGCACATGCACCCCAATGTTTATAGTAGCACTATCAACAATTGACAAAGTATGGAAAGAGCCCAAATGTCCATCGATGGATAAATGGATAAAGAAGATGGGGTATATACATACAATGGAGTATTACTCTGCAATCAAAAAGAATGAAATCTTGCCATTTGCAACTATGTAGATGGAACTAGAGGTATTATGCTAAGCAAAATAGTCAGAGAAAGATAAATATCATATGACTTCACTCATTTGAGGACTTTAAGATACAAAAAAGATGAACCTAAGAGAAGGGAAGCAAAAATAATATAAAAACAGGGAGGGGGACAAAACAGAAGAGACTCTTAAATACAGACAACAAACAGGTGTTGTGGGAGGGGGATGGGCTAAATTGGTAAGGGGCATTAAGTAATCTACTCCTGAAATCATTGTTGCATTATATGCTAACTAACTTGGATGTAATTTAAAAATAAATAAATTTAAAATAAATAAAAATAAACTAGAACATTTATAACAAAAAAAAAGGATACCCATTTACCTTTTATCCAGATTTACCTATTTTTGACCTTTTCCTTAATTTCTTTTGTTATTTGTGCATGTTCTCTCTCCCCATATATCCATAATTTTTCTGAGGCATTTGAGAGTAAGTTATATACATCATGATACTTTATACATAAGTACTTTGGTATGTCTTAGCTAGGAACAGGAACATTCTCTTCTGTAACCACAATATAATGATCAACATCATAAATTTACATTGATGCAATGTACCATCCATAATTCAGTTTTGTTAGCTGATCTAATAACCCTTTATAGCGACTTTTCTCCTTCCAGTGAAGGTTTTCTCTAGTATGGGACCCAGTCTGGGGTCAGTGGTTGTACTTAGTTACCATGTCCCTCAGTTTCTTTTCTTTTTTTTCCTCAATTTCTTTTAATGTAGAACATTTCTACAGTATGTGCTCAATCAACATTTTTTAACAAAGGAAAAATATTGACTGAATGAAGAACTGTTCCTTTGGCAACCTATTTCACTACCAATCCTGTCATGGAGTTTTTTAATATCAACTTCAATACCATCTTCTGTATAGAAAAATCCCTAAAACATACTAGAGGCTACCAACTCTGGGCAGAAGCACATTTAAAAACTAAAGTTTCCTTGGCTTTTATTCGTTGCATTTCTGTTTAGTTTTCAGAGAAGAAAATTGTATAATCAATGTATAGCAATTTCACAGACCTTCAGAGTTAGAAAGATTCCTCCCTGGAGGCACAGGGCAAACGTCTCCATGGGCTCGGCAAGTCGAGTAAAAGTGAAGCATGGTGTTTTGGTGTAACTCCCAATATTATGAGCTGCCTTGCCAGAAAGCTGCTGATATCAGGAGGGCCTCACATGGCTGAACCACAGCTCCCTCCTCACTGTTACCATGAATAAGGTCCCCTAGCCAAACAACCCTCCTTATCACAGTGACCAGGTTACACTTCCTGCTTATCCCCGAGGAAAAAATTTCCTGCCAGCATGTAAAATGATTCAAACAAGACAGCCACATCTTTATGTGAGAACCAGGGGTCACCTCATCCTTTTGGTACTATAAAGCCTGCCACCTGAAGCCTCGCTTGTTCACCCTGCTCCTGAGTGTAACACTCATGTCGCCCTGGGCTATGAGTACATGTGATTAATAAACTGTTATTCATCTCAGCTGTCCAGTGTCAGGTGTTCAGCTATCCCTATAGCTCTAGGATACGAATCCTTCCTCACTAATGAGGTGAGCAGAGGGCAATTAGAACAGGTATGGACCTGGTACAGAAACATAGCTACTGCAGCAAAAAGTGTAACAACACCTAGCCTTAGTCCTTCCTGCTAGGAACTGCTGGGGACACAGAGGACCAGACACGACTTGCCCCAACTTAAGTAGGCAGCTGCTATTTGGCACCGGTTTCTTGTTGACGGGCAGAAATGAGGACATAAAATCACCAAATTTTCCAGTTTTCGCAAGACACTGGAAACCTGGATTTTATGTGCAAATCTCCCACTTCTTAAAGGTCTTTCTTTCATTCTTTCAGCTCAAACAAAACCCATCTGGAGTGGTTTTTGTGAGGTGCCAGTTTGTAACCTCTGTCCTGGAACTTAGTACTCTGATCCCAATACTTACATAACATTCTGCCCTTATGCCTTTTAATATCATTCATTTTCCTGCTAACACATCCTACTAACATTGCTGAATCAAAGAAGGTTTACCATACCTTTAAAATTAAAAATTGTAAAGTTAAAAATTCAAAATTCAAAATTATAGCCATATTTGTTTATAATTCACTACTGTATATATTAAGGCACTCTGTTATTTCCCAGCAATGATTAACCGCACTGAATTTTATTCTGGCCACATTTCACTCCCCTTTAATTTCTAGGTCCATGCTGGATTCTAATAATATCCTTTCAGGTACTTCCTAACCACATTCAGCTTGCAGTGTTCTCTCCTTATATCATTCCAAACATTTAATAAAAATAGCAAAGGTCATAGCTTAAAAATAAGACCTTTAAAACACCTGTTGTTATGTTCCTCCCAGATTGACATGACACAAATAATAACATTCTTAATTACTTCCAGGAAATATAATAGAGCATTTTTCCCCCAGGGTGTCACTTTTCAAATACTGGTAAACAGTAGTTTCAGAAGAGGTAATAGTATTACTATGGGGACAAACAACACTACTCTTTAACCATGCCACAACATTTTAATAGCCTTGATGAGTTTAAAAGTGTATTTAAAAGCAAGACTTTTAGGTGTACCCAAGGGACTCAGTTGGTTAAGCCTCTGACTTGATTTCAGCTCAGGTCATGATCTCACAGTTTCGTGAGATCAAGCCCTGCATCAGGCTCTGCGCTGACCACTTGGAGACCTGCTGCAAATATTCCCTCTCTCTCTGCCCTTCCACCACTCGCACCCTCTCTGTCTCTCTCAAAATAAACTTTAAACAAAACACTTCTGGGGTGCCTAGGTGGCTCAGTTTGCTAAGCATCCAACTCTTGATTTAGGCTCAGGTCATGATCTCACAGTTTTGAGGGTTTCAGCCCCACATTGGGCTCTGCGCACTGACCACATGGAGCCTGCTTAGGATTCTCCCTCTCTCCCTCTCTCTCTTCCCCTTTCCTGCTCATGTTCTCCCTGTCTCTCTCAAAGTCAATAAATTTAAAAACTTAAAAAAAAAACACGTTTAAAGTGTATTCATTCATGTATGTATTCATTAAACAAACTTTATTGAGCACCTATGATGTGCTGCTCACTATTTGAGACACTAGGAATACATTAGTGAACAAAATGGAATACAATTCCCACTCTCATTAAGTTCATATTCCATAATATTAGGCAGAATAAAAAAAGCAACTATATCTGTTGATTATAGCTAGGTAAAAATAGGTAAACTGATGGACAAAATCAGAAGAGACTATGTAAAAATTAAAATAGTAGGTGCTTATGTTAGGGGAGTTACAGACTGCTTTTTTTCTATTCAATGTAAAACTCATGAGCTCGTAATGAACAAAAATAAATATAAAACATAAACAACTCCTTGCAAAATTTGCTAATCTACGAATTCATTAATCTGGAAATTCATAAATAAATAGAATGATCATTGTCATAGGCCATTCAACATACCATGTAACAAAATACCATAGACTGGATAGCTATAAACAGAATACTTTATTTCTCATACTTCTGGAGGCTAGAAGACCAATGAGGGATACAAACCATCAACAAAATGAAAAAGCAATCCACTGAATGAGAGAAGATATTTTCAAATCATATCTCCAATAAGCGGTTAATATCCAAAATATATAAAGAACTTATATAACTCGACACCGAAAAAAAAAAAAAAAGCTCCGTAAATAATCCAATTAAAAAATGAGCAGAGGACCTGAATAGACTTTTTTTTTCCAAAGAAGACATACAGATGGCCAACAGACACATGAAAAGATGCTCAACATCACTAATTATCAGGGAAATGCAAATCTAAACCACAATAAGATATCACTTTACACCCATCCGAATGGCTAAAACCAAAAATACAAGAAATAACAAGTGTTGGTGAAGATGTAGATAAAAAAGAACCCTCGTGCACTCTTGGTGAGAATGTAAATTGGTACAGCCACTGTGGAAAACAGTATGAAGGCTCCTCAAAAAATTAAAAATACAAATAGCATTCAATTGAGTACTTCCACCTGTTGAATATTTACCCAAAGAAAACAAAAACACTAATTCAAAGATATATGCACCCCTATTTTATTGCAGCATTATTTACAATAGCCACGATAGGGAAGCAACCCAAGTGTCCATCAACAGGTGAATGGATAAAGAAGAAGTGGTACATATATACAATGAAATGTTACTCAAACAAAAGAGAATGAGATCTTGCCAATTTGTGACAGCATGGATGGGCCTAGAAGGTATAATGCTAAGTGAAATAAGTCAGACAGAGAAAGAAAAATACTTATGATTTCACTTATATGTGGAATCTAAAAAATAAAACAAACAAACAAAAAGCAAAAACAGACCCATAAATAAGTTTCAGAGAACAAACTGATGGTTGCCAGAGCGGAGAGGAGTGGAAGAATGGGCAAAATAAGTGAAGGGGAGGGAGAGATAGGGTCTCCAGTTATGGAGTGAATAAGACATGGGGTTAAAAGATACAGCACAGGGAATATAGTCAATGGTATTGTAATAGGCTGTGTGGTGACAGATGGTAGCTACACTTGTGGTGAGCAGAGCATAACATGTCAACTTATTGAATCATTACGTTGTACACCTGAAATTAATGTAACATTGTGTGTTAACTATGTTTCAATTAAAAGAAAGTAACAGGTAGGAGTCAAAGGACATCATTTAAGATTGACAAACCAGCCAGTAAAAAGTAAGAAAAAGATAAGTGCACTCTTACTTTTTTTGATATGAAATTTATTGTCAAATTGGTTTCCACACAACACCTACTGCTCATCCCAAAGGGTGCCCTCCTCAATACCCATCACCCACCCTCCCCTCCCTCCCACCCCCCATCAACCCTGTTTGTTCTCAGTTTTTAAGAGTCTCTTATGTTTGACTCTCTCCCTCTGTAACCTCTTTTTTTTTCTTCCCCTCCCCCATGTACTTCTGTTAAGTTTCTCAGGATCCACATAAGAGTGAAAATATATGGCATCTGTCTTTCTCTGTATGACTTATTTCACTTAGCATCACACTCTCCAGTTCCATCCACGTTGCTACAAAGGGCCATATTTCGTCCTTTCTCATTGCCATGTAGTACTCCATTGTGTATATAAACCACAACTTCTTTATCCATTCATCAGTTGATGGACATTTAGGCTCTTTCCATAATTTCCTCAAAAAATCAAAAATAGATCTACCTATGACCTAGCAATAGCACTGCTAGGAATTTACCCAAGGGATGCAGGAGTGCTGATGCATAGGGGCACCTGTACCCCAATGTTTATAGCAGCACTTTCAATGATAAGTGTATTCAAAGACACAAATACAAAGATAACCACAAGAAAAACAATACAAATCTTCCTAAATACCAACATTTTAAAATTTTAAAGCAAAGAAGACACACTACACAGAGAAACATAGTAAGTATAATTATATCCAGTAATTATAAGATAATGTGACAAAGTTGAGATGAAAGATACAGATTATGAGATACAGATAGCAATAATAATATATCATAGATAGATAGCAGTATCAATAAATCCTATCAATAAGTGTTAATGGACTTAGCTTTCCCATGAAAAGAAAAAGAATTGGCTCAGAAATCTAATCAGCTCTATACCATATACAAAAGGTAGTTCTAAAACATGGTCATTTTTAAAAGGCTAAATAAAATAAAGGAATAGTCAAAAGTCTATTAGGCAAATGGAAACCATAATAAAGCAAGGTTGCCATCTTGGTATCAGTCAGAGTAACATTCAGACTAAAAGGCATTAAATAAGACAAAGGATGATACTTTATGATGTTAAAAGCCACAACTCATAAGGAAGATATAACTTGTACCAAATAAGTCAGTGACCACCTATATGAAGTAGACGCTACAAGAGATAGAGTAAGAAATAGATAGACCCTCAATAGGACACTTTAATGCCCCACTCTCAGTACAGCCAGGTCTAGCCAATGAAAAATAAGTAAGGACACAGAACATCAAACAACATAATCCATGAGGTCAACCATATGTATATTTCTTGGAATACTATACCCTAATAATAGAGAATATACTTCCTCCTTCAATATAGGTGGAACATCCGCAAATATTAATTATGTTTTAGGTCACAAAGAAAACATTGAGTGCCATAAAACAGAAATACTACAGACAACACTGTTGCATCACAATGCAATAAAACTAGAAATTTTAAAATGTAATCATAAAGTAGAAAGCCACTTCTGGAAACTAAAAAGTCTTCTATTATACAAATCTTGGGTAAAATAAGAAATGGACATAAGTTACACAATCTCTGAAAACGTATGATGATGAAAACACTGCAGAACAAAGTATATGGGTATGTTTAAAGCAATGATCAAGGAGAACTCATAGCCTTTGTTGGAGGCTGAAAATAATGGTTATATAAGTTATATTTACCTCCTAATCCCTAGAACCTAATACTGCCTATACGGCAAAAGAGGAAATTTAATTATGGATCTTGAGAGAAGGAGTTTATCCTGGATTATCCAAAGGGGTCCAAATAACATCACATGTATGTTTATGAGAGAGCAGCATAAAGAGACAGACAGACACAGAAAAGATGATGTGAAGACAGAGGCAGAGATTGGAGTATGTAACCAACCACAAGCCAAGGAGTGTCAGCAGTCACTGGAAACTGGAAGAGGCAAGGAATGGATTCTCCCCTAGAGCCTCATGGGGGGGGGGGGGTACAGCTTTGCCTACATCTTGATTTGGGGCTTCTGGCATTTAAAACTGTGACAGAGTAAATTTGTTTTTTTATATAACGTTTATTTACTTTTGAGACAGAGAGAGACAGAGCATGAACAGGGAGGGTCAGAGAGAGAGAGGGAGACACAGAATCTGAAACAGGCTCCAGGCTCTGAGCTGTCAGCACAGAGCCCGACGCGGGGCTCGAACTCACGAGCCGTGAGGTCATGACCTGAGCCGAAGTCGGACGCTTAACCGACTGAGCCACCCAGGTGCCCCTGACAGAGTAAATTTCTGTTTGAACTACTAACACTGTTGGTAATTTATTACAACAGCCCTAGGAAGTTAATACAGCCTTAAAGATCATTATTACTAAAAATTTTTAAGTAAAAATAAATGAATTAATTCCCAATTCAAAAAGCTAGAAGAAGACTAATAAAGCACATCCAAAATAAAGGAAATAGTGGAAATAAAAGCAGAAATCAGCGAGATGGCAAACAGAAAAATAATAGATCAAATTGTTGTCAAAGATCCTGGTTCTTTTTTTTTTTTTTAAAGCAACAAACCAGACAAACCACTAGGTAGTTCAAACAAGACAAAAAGAGAGAAAAATATATAAAATAATGTGTAACAAGGAATAATAACTATGAACAAAGAGGAAATTTTAAAATCATGAAAGACAATTTCGCACACCTCTAAATAAATATACTTTATAACCTAGATGTCATGGAAGATGTCTTAGGACAGTAGCATTTAACAAAATTTACCCCAGTAAAGATTAGGAGCTTAAATAGATCAATTTACATAAAGGAAAAACATCCTGAAAAACTTACCAAAAGAACCACGTTCAGATGGTTTAAGAGAAGAATGCTCCCAAACATTCAGAGACGAGATAGTACCATTGCTACCTAAATTTTTTCAGAGAATAAAAACTAAAGAAAAACTACTCCCAACAAACAAATTCCAGGACCAGATGGCTTCACAGACAAATTCTACCAAACATTTTAAGAAGAGTTAAAACCTATTCCTCTTAAACTGTTCCAAAAAAATGGTAGAAGGAAAATTTCCAAATTCATTCTATGAGGCCAGTATCACCCTGATACCAACACCAGATAAAGACACTACAAAAAAAAAAAAAAAGAACTACAGACCAGTATCTCTGATGAACAGAGACGCAAAAATCCTCAACAAAATACTAGCAAACTGATCCAACAATACATTAAAATTTTTTTAGTGTTTATTTTGAGACATAGAAAGAGAGAAAGTGCTAGTAGGGGAGCAGCAGAGAGACTGGGAGAGAGAGAAAGAATCCCAAGCAGGCTCCACACTGCCAGCACAGAGCCAGATGCAAGGCTCTAACCCACAAACCAATTGGATAATGACCTGAGCCAAAATCAAGAGTCAGACATTTAACCGACTGAGCCAGCCAAGCACCCCCTGATCCAACAATACATTTAAAAATCATTCACCATGATCAAGTGGGATTTAACCCTCGGTTGCAAAGGTGGTTCAATATTCACAAACCAATCAATGTGATATATCACATCAATAAGAGAAAGGATAAAAACCATATGATCATTTCAATAGATGCAGAAAAAGCATTTGATCAAGTACAACATTCATTCATGATAAAAGCCTTCAACAAAGTAGGTTTTGAGGGAACATATCTCAACATGATAAAGGCCATATATGAGAAACCACAGCAAACATCATACTCAAGGTGGGGGGGGGGGTGGAATTGAGAGCTTTACCCCTAAAGTCAGGAATAAGACAACTTTTATTCAACCACTTTTATTCAACATAGTACCAGAAGTCCTCACCACAACAATCAGAGAAAAAAAGAAAGAAAAGGCAACCAAATCAGTAAGGAAGAAGTAAAACTTTCACTCTTTGTAGATGACATGATACTATATACAGAAAGTCTGAAAGACTCCACTATTTGCAATGATATGGATGGAGCTAGAGAATATAATGCTAAGTGAAATAAGTCAAAGAAAGACAAATACCACTATTCCCCATATATTTGGAATTTTAGAAACAAAATAAACAAGCAAAGGAAAAGAGAGAGAGAGACAAACCAAGAAACAGAGCGATGTTGAAACAGGTGATGGGGATTAAGGAGGGCACTTGTGATGAGCACCAGGTGATGTATGGAAGTGCTGAATCACTATTTTTAACACCTGAAACTAATATAACACTGAATGCTAACTATATTGGAAGTAAAATAAAAATAAATAAAATCACCCAGAGTAGCAAAAAAAAAAAAAAAACCAATAAAGGAAAACTTTCTAATTAAATGTATGAAGCAAATTTAACATTAATATCTAATATCACTTATAAGTATACATGTCAAATTTCCTAAATAAAATATTATTGTACAGACTGTAATATCACATTAAGAAAATAACACACCAGGGGCACCTGGGTGGCTCAGTCAGTTGGGCATCTGACTTCGGCTCAGATCATGATCTCACAGTTCGTGAGTTCAAGCCCCACATCAGGCTCTGTGCTGACAGCGTGGAGCCTGCTTCCGATTCTGTGTCTCCCTCTCTCTCTCCCCTCCCCTGCTCACGCTCTTTCTCTCTCTCTCTCAAAAATAAGTAAACGTTAAAAAAAAAAAAAGAAAATAACACACCACAGTCAAGAGAATTTGCACCAGAATTAATTGCAAGGATATTTCAATATTAGGAAATCTATTAATATTGTTCACTATTATAATAGCTCTATGGAGAAAAATCATATGATTTTTCCATTATAAATGCTGAAAAGAATTTCAAGAAAAATTAACACCCATTCTAAATCAAAACTCTCATGAAAATAGTATTAGAAGTACAGTTCCTTAGCATGTTACATACCTTAATGCTAAAGCCAGCATCTTCTTAATGAAGAAACAAGGCAAAAATGCCCACCATCTCGACTACTATTTAACATTGTGCTGGAGATGTTAGTCACAGCAATTAAAACTCCTCCTCACCCTGAAAAAACAAGAGAGAGGTTAAGAATTGGAAAATAAGAGGGGCGCCTGGGTGGCGCAGTCGGGTAAGCGTCCGACTTCAGCCAGGTCACGATCCCGCGGTCTGTGAGTTCGAGCCCCGCGTCAGGCTCCGGGCTGATGGCTCGGAGCCTGGAGCCTGTTTCCGATTCTGTGTCTCCCTCTCTCTCTGCCCCTCCCCCGTTCATGCTCTGTCTCTCTCTGTCCCAAAAGTAAATAAACGTTGAAAAAAAGAATTGGAATTTTAAAAAAGAATTGGAAAATAAGGAAGAAAAACTATTATTATTTGCAGATGACATGCTAATATAAGTGGAAAACCTTAAAGAACCATTGATAAAAATAACTTAAAATATTCCAACAAGATAGCCCTATATAAAATTAGTATGCAAAATCAATGGCTTTCATATACACAAATTCTCAATGAAAGTGATATAATGAAAGATATAATGGAAGAAAAAAATCTCATTTAGAATAACAACCCAAAAAACTACTTAAAAATATACCTAATATGAAGTATTTGCAACCTAAGGGAGGAAAATTAAAAGTACTCTTAAAAAGCACAAATGTAGGGGCGCCTGGGTGGCTCAGTTGTTTAAGCGTCTAACTCTTGATTTCAGCTCAGGTCATGATCTCACGGTTCATCAGATCCCAGAGGTTGGGATTCTCTCTCTCTCTCTTTCTCCCTCTCTATCTGTGCTCTCTCCTCCACTCATGTTCTCTCTCAAAAATAAATAAATAAACATTAAAAAGAAAGAAAGAAAAACAAAGTTATACACATGGAAAGACATTTCATGTTCTTGGTTAGAATATCTCAACATCATTAAGATGTCACCTCTCCCTACATAATATATAAATTTAATGGGATCCTTACTTTAAAAATGTAAAAACAGCAACAAGCCTTTCTTTTCTGGAACTAGACAAGTTGACACTAAAATTCACATGGAAAGATAAACTCGCAAAAAGTAAAATACTGAAAAAGGCAAGATTATGAGAGAGGATTCACTTGTATATTAAAATAGACAGATTAATGGACTAGGATAGAAAGTCCAGAAATAGATTTAATGACACATAGAAATCTAGTATATAATAAAAGTCACATATTAAATCACTGGGGCAAAGATGGACTTTTCAGTAAATACTGTTGGTACGACTGAATAACCACTGGGAAAAAGATAAAATTAGTTCCACTCCTCACACCATACACAAGAATAAGTTCCTAATGAACCAGAGATACAATACAAAACAGTAAACTATACTAAAGGTACTAAATAAAATACAGGTGAATTCCTCCAAAGCTGAGTGTAGAAAAACGCTTTCTAACCATACTCAAAATC
This sequence comes from Prionailurus viverrinus, assembly GCF_022837055.1. Classification (NCBI taxonomy): domain Eukaryota; kingdom Metazoa; phylum Chordata; class Mammalia; order Carnivora; family Felidae; genus Prionailurus; species Prionailurus viverrinus. The sequence continues at coordinate 76,205,867 of NC_062566.1, forward strand.
TGAGGGCAGTAAAAGAAAAGAAAACAATTTTTGACCAAGGAAAAGTTTAAAACTAGTGCATGACAGGGGTGCCTGGGTGGCTCAGTCGGTTAAACGTCCAACTTCTGCCCAGGTCATGATCTCACGGTTCTTGAGTTCGAGCCCTGTGTCGGGCTCTGTGCTGATAGCCCTGAGCCTGGAGCTTGCTTCAGATTCTTTGTCTCCCTCTCTCTCTCTGCCCCTCCCCTGCTTGTGCTCTGCTCTATCTCTTAAAAATAAGTAAATGTTAAACAAAATTAAAAAAAAAAAAACTATTGCATGACAAAAACGTAAGTCACAAGACAAATAATTAATAGGGAAAATTTTTTGCAATATATACTTTATATAAAGGGTTAATATAGGAGGAACTTTTAAAAAAATTTTAATGTTTTTTTAAAATTTTTTTTAACGTTTATTTATTTTTAAGACAGAGAGAGACAGAGCATGAACGGGGGAGGGTCAGAGAGAGAGGGAGACACAGAATCTGAAACAGGCTCCAGGCTCTGAGCAGTCAGCACAGAGCCCGATGCAGGGCTCAAACTCACCAGCCATGAGATCATGACCTGAGGCAAAGTCTGATGCTTAACTGACTGAGCCATCTGGGCGCCCCAATACAGGAGGAACTTTTAAAATCAAGAAAAATAAAATTTTTTATAGAAAATGGGCAAAAGAAACGAACAGATCATTTTTAAAGTAAAAGATACCAGTGAGGTTAAACTTCAGAAGAAGGTACATTGACTTCAAGTGAAGGACAAGGTAAGAATCTCAATACTGTGGAGTCTAATTACTCTTCAACTAGACAAAGAACATCTGTCTTTTTCCACAGGGCAGTTAAGCTTACCCTTCTTTTTGTTTGTTTCGGGTTCTGTATTTGATTAATTTCATGGGCACAAGTGATATATTTGCAAAAAATTATAGTGGATATTTGAACTCAGCAAGCTCTCTTTAATTTTCTGCAGTTCTTATGAAATGTTCAAGAAGAAAACAATAATTAGACTGGCACTTCTGTGAATGCTCAATAAAACGAAAACTAAAAGATTTGCTAAAGCGCGACCCATAAGGCAAACAAATTCATCCAGCTGGTACCAAGTGATAGGCTGCAGGATTCAGTCCTAAGAGTCAGTCAGAGCTGAGCCACAGAACCCCTCCGGGTTCCATGTCAGAATCACAAATCAGGAATTCAGGGATCCTTTACCAATACCATTTCTCAGTGTGCTGGCAGTACCAAGACTCTAATAAATTAGTTTAAAAGTTCATCAAGTTCTTCAGCTAATATATCCAAATGGTTCCTTCCCACAGCAGCTAACAATTGCTGAACATGCAAAACATCCTAAGTCTATTAAGCAAATATTTTCCCTATATATACATATATGTGTACTTACACATAAACATGTCATGGATAATGGTTTAGGACGGTTATGCTTTCATTGTTATAAAATATAATTCTATTTGCAAAGAGTTTACTATGTATCATGATCTATATTAAGGTTTTCTGTACTTTCTATTTAATCCACAAAAACTCTGTTAGGTAAGAATGTTTTTCCTCATTTCACAGTCAAGAAATCAACACTAAAAGACAATATGACTTCACATGGATAATAAACAGTCGATCTAGACGCCTTACCCACCTCTCTGGGTTACCCGTCCTCCCCACTGAAGCAAACCTGAACAAACATAAAGAAGCTGTCAGGTCATTGTCTCTGCACACTTCCTTTCAGTCATTTTACAATAGGAAGAGGTATTTCCACTATGACACTTCCTCTCATAAACCGCCCATGTTCAGCCTTGATCAGTGTGAACCGGGGCCTTGAGTCTCATAGAAGAGAGTAGATATCAAAAACCAGTGATGATATGTGTGTATTTTGGAAAAGTCTTCCAAAGAATTCTGATACCTTGGGGTCGCAATCACAAGTTCAGAGTCATTAAACAAGGAATGTTAGAAGAGTTTAGAAACCTTCCTTCACCTATTTTCTGTAATACTGTATTTATCTTTTTTTAAATTTTCAATATATTTTTAAGTTTATTTATTTATTTTGAGAGAGATAGAGCATGAACTGGGGAGGAGCAGAGAGAGAGAGAAAGAGAGAGAGAGGGAATCCCAAGCAAGCTCTGTAGTCAGTTCAAAGCCTGCGTGGGTTTTGAACTCACAAAACTGTGAGATCATGACCTGAGCTGAAATCAACCTGAGCCTAACCGACCGAGCCACCCAGGGGCCCCTGTATTTATCTTCTAACGAGGCGCATGGGTGTTGGCTCATTTGCTGCAATTTCTGTCACTTGGGTCCACTTTCATGTGCCAGAAATTCCCAAAAGCCCCTGGCTTACGTTTAGCCTTATTTCTTCATTTCAGAGCCAACGCAAAATTGTGTTCAATTTACTTCTCTTTGGCCATTTGATTCCATTATAAGCTTATTTTTATGCCATCACTTTTCTTTTTTTTAATTTTATTTTTTTAATGTTTATTTATCTTTAAGAGAGAGAGAGAGAGAGAGAGAGAGACAGAGCATCAGCAGGGGAGGGAAAGAGAGGGAGGGAGACACAGAATCCAAAGCAAGCTTCAGGCTATAAGCTGTCAGCACAGAGCCCAACGTGGGACCAGGAACCACGAGATCATGACCTGAGCCGAAGTCAGACGCTCACCCTACTGAACCACCCAGGCGTCCCATATGCCATCACTTTTCCATGGAAGAAAACTACATATATACATACACAAGTATGTGCACAGATATATATATACATATACACACATATTTATACATTTATATATCTATACATAATTATTGATTCCAAAAGAATATATATAACATATGTAAATTTTAAGCAAAATAAGATAAAGAATACCCCATATGACTGACAATCTAAAAACTAGAAAATTGCCCAGAACTTCTATCTACTTTTGTGTGTTTGCCTTATGGTGGAGTGTGCCCTCTTCTTATAAGCAGAAACTCACAGGATATACCTGGCAGTGATTCCTGATTTCAATGCAGGTAAATTCTGCTCCCTGTTTTCACTTGTGTTAGCCATTTCCCCCTTCAGCTTTGGACTCGGGTCCTTTGGGTGCTCATTATTGACTGATGGATTCAATCTGTACCTATGTTAATAAGATTGACCTTTAATTTCCCTTTTCATATCAACATTGCCTGGATTTGGTAGCAAGGAGTGGCCTCCTAGAATGAGTTTTCTGTTCTCTCAAAGAATTTGTATAAATTTGATGTTTGAAAAATTGGCAAGACTTGCCTATAAAATAATCTAGGCCTGGAGTATTCTTTGTTGGAAAATATTAACTGCAAGTTGCATCCTTCAATAGTTTTAAAACTATTTGGGCTCTTCATTCTTTTTTTTTTAATTTTTTAAATGTTTTATTTATCTTTGAGACAGAGACAAAGCATGAGCGGGGAAGGGGCAAAGAGAGAGGGAGACACAGAATCCGAAGCAGGCTCCAGGCTCTGAACTGTCAGCACAGAGCTTGATGCGGGGCTCGAACTCACAGACTGTGAGATCATGACCTGAGCTGAAGTCAGACACTTAACCAACTGAGCCACCCAGGCACCCCAGGGCTTTTCATTCTTGTTGAAACAGTTTGTTTCTAAGATCTGTGGAAGAGGTTGACTCTGGAAAACTTAAAGCCCCTATCTCTTGAAATATTGCCCACAGCACTCACTTTGTCTCACTTTTCCTAGTCTTTTCCTCCTCCGCTGTGGTGGTTATGGCTGTATCAAATCTTCTGTAAAGCCCACTCACTGAGTTTTTAAATTTTGAACTATTTTATTTTCCACTTAAAGGGAATAAATTCCCTTTTATTTTCAAATCTACCTAGTCATTTTTTTTTTTCTTATGGCTGTGCTTTCCTTTCTCAGGTTATTTTATTTTATTTTGTCCCCCTATTTTTATTTATTTTTTACGTTTTTAAAGTTTTTTTTATTTTAGAACGCCTGAGTGGCTCAGTCTGTTGAGCATTCAATTTTGGCTCAGGTCATGATCTCACGGCTTGTGAGTTTGAGCCCAGCGTTGAACTGAGCTGTCAGCACAGAGCCTAAAGCCTGCTTCCAATTCTGTGTCTCCCTCTCTCTCTGCCCCTTCCCTGTTCACACTCTGTCTGTCTGTCTCTCTCTTAAAAATAAATAAAAATATTAAAAAATTTTTAAGTTTTAATTTTTATTTTAATTACAGTTAGTTAACATACACTGTTATGTTAGTTTCAGGTGTACAATATAGTGATTTAATGCTTACTTACATCACCTGGTGTTCATCATAGCAAGTGCCATATTTTTTTTTTTTTACATTTTTTAAAGCTTTATTTATTTTACTTTTGAGTCAATAATGAGCACCCAAAGGACTGAGTCCAAATTTGAATGGGGAAATGACTAAACACAAATGATAACAGGGAACAGAATTTACCTGCATTGAAATCAGGAATCACTGCCAGGTATAGTCTGTGAATTTCTGCTTATAAGAAAATGGCACACTCCACCATAAGGCAAGAGCACGTAAGTAGACAGAAGTGTTGGGCAATTTTCATAATGTCTCCTCTCTTCAGACTGAATGCTAATACGGCTTTTTTATTTTGCTTAATTAATCATTAAAAAAAAAAAAAAGCCCAGGAAGTCTATAGGAAGCTTTCATTCAACCAAAAAACTTTACTGTGCCCCTGCTATATGCTAGGCAGTGTTCCAATCTTGGAGGACATTAAAAAAAAAATTCCTTTCAGGAAAAAAAATATGTAAGAGTCACAATGTTATGAGGTAAATTAATTGACAGAACTCTGCACAGACCCAGGAGGGTTTTTCAGAGAAGACTTTCAAATGAAGTAATCCTGGAATGGAGTCTTCAAATAATGGAGTCTCTCAAACTTGAAAAATGTAGAGCTTCTTTTTTAAAGAGTTTAATCTGTTTGTAAGCTGTGTATTGACAATTCTTCACCACTTTTCTCTATCCTAACTCAAAATATCCTGTTGCTGTAGCAGTCTGTGCTATATTTAGTTTGCAAACAGTGATTTAGTTTTATCAAAACAATACCATTTGTCATATAAAACTCAGGTTGTTTAGAAAAATAAAGTTGAAAATAAAGTTCTAAAGTTAGTTTAAAACTAACTGGTTTGGGGATGCCTGGGTGGCTCGGTTTGTTAAGCATCCGACTTCCACTCAGGTCATGATCTCGTGATTCACAGGTTCGAGCCCCGCATTGGGCTCTGTGCTGACAGCTCAGAGCCTGGAGCCTGCTTGCGATTCTGTGTCTCCCTCTTTCTCTGCCCCTCCCCAACTCATGCTCTGTCTCTGTCTCTCTCTCAAAGATAAATAAACATTTAAAAAAATTTAGTTGGGTAAGCATCCAACTTCAGCTCAGGTCATGATCTCACAGTTTGTGAGTTTGAGCCCCACATCGGGCTGTCTGCTGTCAGCGAAGAGCCCGCTTCAGATTCTCTGCCCCCCTTTCTCTGCCCCTCCCCTGCACTTGCTCTCTCTCTCAAAAATAAATAAAACATTTTTTAATAATTTAGAATTAACTGGTTTTATAGTTCTTTATATTTAATTTGTAAATATCTTTTAATTTTAAAAGACTAATAAAAATTTTATGCCTAATTTTTTATATATACATATCAAAGTAACATCATCATATAATTAATTCAAGTCAGCATCATATGCTTTAAAAAAATTTTTTTTTTCCTTTAGGGGAAATCTCCACATTGCTCAGGCTTGAGAAACATGAGGAGTCACTCTCACTGCTTTCCCTCACCATCCTAAGGTGCCTCAAGAGACAAACTGTCACTAAACTCATGCTGATTTAACATGGTGAACATTTCTTCACCTCTTCATCTTTGCTATCCCTACCTGATCTGATGTACCTTTAATGGTCTATCATCACAGGATCTACAGGATCGGATGCGAGCTCCTTATAAGGGATCTCTCTGTGCTGTGGTCTGATCTTCACTTGGCACAACTGTTCTTTTCTCATATACACATGACAGTTTATTACAAATGCATGACCCCAACACAACCATCGTAAACACAAATGCATACATGGGCAATGAAATATGATGATAAAACTAAGGTATATAAGGTAACCAGCCTGATGATCTAGAATATGTTTACACTTATTGAAATTATCATCAACATAAAAAACACAAAAAGATAACTCATAAACAGTCCCTTCTCCCTTGATGTATAAAGCCCAAGTAAATGCATGACACAGTAGCTCTCAGCTCAGGCTACATCCATGAATAATGGATTCTCAGTTAAAAATTAAAAAGTTTCAGTGGCCAATAAAACTGCCTATCACAGCAATTATTAAGGATGCTTCAACCCCAAAATAAGACAATTGATTCAAGAAATTGTATAGGTTTCTTGAAGAGATAGTATTACAGGTAAAGAAGAGATATTATTAAAACAGGATGAGAGGTGGGGTACCTGGGTGGTTCAGTCACTTAAGCATCCGGCTCTTGGGTGCGGCTCAGGTCATGATCTCATGGTTTCATGGGCTCCAGCCCAGCATCAGGCACAGAGCCTGCTTGGGATTCTCTACCTCCCTCTCTCTCTGCTCCTCCCCCACTCATGCTGTCTCTGTCCCTCTCAAAAATAAAAAAATAAAACTTTAAAAAAAAAACAGGATGAGTTTATTAATTTTACAGTCTTGACAATAACTATAAGGAGTTCTAATAACTCAGACAAAGCATTCAAATAGTCTGCCTTTCCCCCACTCTCTTCCGGAGTTCCTCAACCTGTCAGCCTAAACATCTGCTTTAGAAATACCATTGTTGTTCCCACTTGCTGCTGATAGAAACTAGTCCTGCAGAATAATGACATTTAGGAGACCTGCTGAAGTAAAATGCTGGTGGTTTGATCATTGTAGAATGAGATAACCTTGCTGAACAAGATAGATTCACTCATTCACTCATTTGTTAAATACCAAGCAACAATAACATGCCAGAAAACATTTGGCACGGGGGACCCAGTAGTGAACAAGACAAAGTCCCTGCCTTCAGAGTGTGTACATTCAATGGTGACAGATGGTTTAATAAATAAGTAAATGGTGTAAATTCCAAAATGGTAAGTATTGTAGAAAAAAATTAGCCAGGATAAGGAAAGAGAGCAACTGGAGGTGGCTATTTTTTGTAGTCATTCCCAGATATTTTCAGATAAGTAGGGAGGTTTTCTTCTCTGTATCCAGGAGTCTATACTAAAAATTTCTGACTTCCTTTCCTAATAGTGATTTAGTACTCCTAATTTCCATACAGATGTTTAGAGTTTGAGGCTCAGGCTTAGTATCTGACCTATTTGTTCCCCTTTAGACTACGTGGAAATGATTAACAAATATTTCCAAGGGGTTACTAAAAACAAAGTAACAATTCCAATCACTGTTATTTAAACAGAAGAAAATTCAAAGACTCTTTTTTTTTATTAATTACTTAAAAGCTTCTCATTACAATAGGTCTAAGCTGATCATATAAAATATGGTCTCAAGTATTATTCAGCCATAAAATAGAAGAAAATCCTGCCATTTGCGACAACATTGAAGGCCCTTGAGGACATTATGCTAAATAAGACAAGTCAGACAGAGGAAGACAAATACTGTATGATCTCACTTGTATGTGGAATCTAAAAAATAAACAAACAAAAAATAGAACTCATAAATACAGAGAACACACTGGTGGATGCCACAGGCAGGGTGAGGAAGGGGTGATGAAATAGGTAAAGAGGGTCAAAAGGTATAAACTTCCAGTTATGAAATCAATTAAGTCCTAGGAATATAATTTACAACATGGTGACTACAGTTAATAATACTGTATTGTACAATCAAAAATTACTAAGAGAGTAGATCTTCAAGATTATCACAAGACGGGCACCTGGATGGCTCAGTTGGTTAAGTGTCCAACTTCAGCTCAGGTCATGATCTTGTAGTTTTTGAGTTCCAGCCCCGCGTCAGGCTCTGTGCTGACAGCTCAGAGTCTGGAGCCTACTTCAGATTCTGTGTCTTCCCTCTCTCTCTGTCCCTGCCCCACTCATGCTCTCTCTCTAAAAAATCAAAATAAACATTAAAACAATTTTTTAATAAAAAATAAAAAAAAGATTATCACAAGAAAAAGAATTTGTAACTGTGTAGTGATGGATGTTAACTAGACTGTGGTGATTACTTTGCAATATATACATATATAGAATTATTATATGTGTCAATTACTTCACAGTAAAAACTAAACAAAATAAAATAAAATGAAACAAGGTCCTGACTATCAGGTCCCATCTTATCAAGTTCCATAATGGTTGAGATCTGGGGATTCAGGTTGCAGGATTAGTCAAAAAAATGTCTGAGCATGATGAAATATTCTGATCTCACATCTCTGACCCTGGCAACTCCAGGTCTTTGCAGGACACTGACAAACTTCCATGGTAGATTAGATACCACATGGCCAACATAAATTCCTAAAATTCTTCCAGCAAATGTTCCTAGGTTCTGGCAGTTCATAAACTGTTAAGATCTCCTCTAACTTACAGTACTGTACTTCCTGGAAACGCTAGGGCACCTGGGTAGCTCAGTTGGTTAAGTGTCTGACTTCAGCTCAGGTCATGATCTCATGGTTTGTGAGTTTGAGCCCTGCATCGGGCTCTGTGCTGACAGCTCAGAGCCTGGAGCCTGCTTTGGATTCTGTCTCCTCTCTCTGCCCCTCCCCACATGTGCTCTGTTTCTCTGTCTCTCAAAAATAAATAAATGTAAAAAAATTTTTTAAATAAAATAATAATAAGGGCTTAGAAGCCCCTGGGTGGCTCAGTCAGTTGAGCATCAGACTTTGGCTCAGGTCATGATCTCACAGATCGTGAGTTTGAGCCCCATGTCAGGCTCTGTACTGACAGCTTAGACTCTGGAACCTGCTTCGGATTCTGTGTCTCCCTCTCTTTCTACCCCTCCCCCACTCACTCTCTCTCTCTCAAAAATAAATTAAAACATTTTAAGAAGTCTTAAAAAAAATGAATAGGGGCTCAGTTGGTAGAGCATGCAACTCTTGATCTCAGGGTCCTGAGTTTGAGCTCCACATTGGGCATAGAGTTTACTTAAAAAAAAAGAAGGATAGGGGCTAATCTCAGCAGCTAATCAAGAAATCCAGTAAGAATACTGGGACTAATATCTAAGAAACTTATATCTGCAACAGAGTTTCTCAAAGTGTGATCCCCAAGCCAGCAGCCTTAGCATAATCTGAGAATTTGTTAAAGATGCAAATTTTAGGGCCCTGTACCCCCCCCCCCACATTGAATCAGAAATTATGGGGGTGAGGCCCAGCATCTGTATTTAACAAGACTTCCAGATAATTCTGATGCGTTATTAAAATCTAAGAACCACTGAAGAAAGGTATCATAAAAATATATGGTCAATATTACGAAGAAGCAGCGTAGGAGTAAACAATCTGGTAGACAACACACCTAAAAATTCCAAGAATATGGCAAGCTGATGGAAGAAAGTAAATCATTAGACTCTTTGTTGTTTGTTTGTTTCTTTTCTAAGAATTGGGTGCCAGTAACATATGGAAACATTTAAGTCCTCTGGTCCAAGTAGCTGGCCAGAATCTGGATCCAGATCTGGACAGAGGGCATGGGTGTTTGCAGAGGCCAGAGAAACAATCATACACACACACACACAAAGTTCCAGAACACCAGCAGATTTTAATATTTTATAATAGAATTGGTCATTCTCATGCTCCACCCCATACCACACCACATTGAAAACATATCCATCTGCATTAGGCACAATCGCACCCTGCCTGTAAATTTTTTTTTGCCCCCCAAATATGGCACACATTTACAAAGACGTCACTGCAGTTTATGGATCTGTGTTTTTTGCAAATGCAAGGGCCATTAATTGCATCCACAGCTGTGGCCTTCTCCATACTAGAATATGTTAGGCTTCCAGTAATGCATTCTCTGTTGAGAGCCAAAGAAAATAGCCTCCTTTTGTCTGTCTTTATGTAGTGACTTCCAGAAGTTCTCAGATTCTAGCAGCACATGTAATCTGGTTCTTTAGTATTTTGTTAATAAAAATAAGAAACAAAAGGGGTACCTGGCTGGCTCAGTCAGTGGAGCCTGCAACTCTTGATTTTGGGGTCATGAGTTGGAGCCCCACACTGGGCACAGTAACTACTTTAAACAAACAAACAGGGGCGCCTGGGTGGCGCAGTCGGTTAAGCGTCCGACGTCAGCCAGGTCACGATCTCGCGGTCCGTGAGTTCGAGCCCCACGTCGGGCTCTGGGCTGATGGCTCAGAGCCTGGAGCCTGCTTCAGATTCTGTGTCTCCCTCTCTCTCTGACCCTCCCCCGTTCATGCTCTGTCTCTCTCTGTCCCAAAAATAAATAAACGTTGAAAAACAAACAAACAAATAAATAGATTTTAAAAGTAGGAAACAAAAACTAAACAAAAAGCAAGAAATTATATCCTCCAAGATAAGCATCATTACTAACTAAAAGAGAATGGATGTTGCACTTGGTAGAGAAATACAGAACTTACAGCCATGGCCCAGTTTCAGAACCCTGGACTTAGCTCCAAGAAAATCCCTTTCTAAGCTAATTCCAAAGATTAATGAAGGATTGGATTCTACAGCCTTAGGTATCTGTGAATTCAAATGGCAGGCAAAATGGTAAAGACAGTGAAATGTACCTTTAGTGGCCCACGCCCTGCCTCCCCCTGTCTTTCTGTAACCCTCTGTCACCTCCAGGTAAACCGTCTTCAACACCCACATCCAATCAGTCAAATTACTCCCCCTTTGCAATGTCACACCCATCACCTTGACCCAAATATCTAAGGCTGTGTAAAAACAGCATTGTCAGATTTCATAAATGTGCAATGATGACTCACACTGAAAAGAGACATTTTGTCACAAGGGAAACAGAGCTTGTCAAAGAAATTCATATTAAAATCGGATAGCTCTCAAATTATAGGTCAGAGAGCTTTATTTTTAGAGATAAGTTTTAGGTTTTGTACTATTTCTCAAAAAACTAAATTTAAATAAGTGATACTTCATCTTAAAAACCATGACTCATACTTTACTATTATGAATCCATTAAAATTTATATTTGTCAATAATTAAGACAATTTCTGTTTTCAAAGAATTTTAATTTTTAGACTCTATTCTGTTTATACTTGAAATTGAATAGCAGTTAATTTTTTTGCCCCATAAAACACTTCATTCTTTCGGATGTCTGAAATAAACCAATTTATATGTATTGTACATTCAAATACCAGTCACTTAACAGTTGGCAAAACTGAGTGCAATGCTTCATGCTGCCTTCAGTGAAGTCGACATCCTTCCCATCACTCTCAACATTGTTTAAATGTATGTTTTTAAATAGGCTGCTTCTAAGAGTCAGGTTCCCAAGTTTTCTTCGAACTTTCCTCTTCCTTCATCTCTACTTTTTTTTTTTCTCTTTGTTTCTCCCTGACAACAAAAGGTCTAAGGAAAATAAGCCAAAGGTGAAAATATTTACAGGGTGTGATTCAGAGAGTTTCCATCTGGGACTCCTACTTGAAGGAAAGTGTGAGATTGGCGACTTTCATTTACTAGCGTTCTCCCCTTTGCCAGGTGTGGGAGGTCCTGTTGTTCTCTTCTTCATCACCTTGCCTGTGTCCTGTCACACTGCTCTGTGTGGTAACCTCTGGGGCCACCCCAGGAGGAAGAGAATGATCGGATTATGAGGACAGGCAGGAACAACATGCCCCCACAGGCCTGCCAGGAAAAGCAGGCAACAAAGAGCAGAACTGGCCTTGGCTCTCCCCCTTTCCCTCCCAATTACACCATCAGATAATGTTTACAGGGACCAGTAAAGCCCCTTAGAACACAGTTGATATGCCCTGTCCTACAAGGGGAAACACTTCTACCACGACCTAATGAGAGGAAGGCCCCCCAGCAGTGGGGCACCCCAGCCGAGAGTGGGGTGTGTAGGGTTCAGCCAGTGTCCCGCATTTCAAGTAACTGGTAGTTTTCCATGAGACAACATGGGCCCTCCCCAAAGCGCCCAGGGTTCAACCCAGTATGCTTGGCAAAGTAACAAATTACAATTCAGCGGTTAAAAGGGACATCAGCATAACTTTCTGGGAAGGGAAGACTCCTTTAAAAAAAAAAGAGGAAGCTACAAAGACAAAAAGAAAGAAAAAGGACCTAGAAGGAAAAGTTCAGCAGACTTGGCATGGAAACTATAAAACTTAGAACTCTAAAAGAACAGAAAACTATATACAAGATACGGGATAACTATGACTTCTTAGAAGAGAAGAAAAAGCGAATCACAGTTTTCAGTCCTGGAGAGCCATTTTACAATTCACTCAAAAAGGAAGAAGGCCAGGGTAAAAAATGAAAGGTTTAGAGGGTTATACAAGGAAAAGAACCCACTGACAGCACAGATTGATGTACAACAAAATGAGTTATAGAGTAGTTGCAGGACTGAACTATTTAGAGAAACATAAAAAGTGAATTTAAAAAATCTTCATCAAATAGCACCTACTATAACACTTTATAGTTACTTTCCTACTTTGTGGAGCTGTTACAATGATCAAATGAGATAATACACCTGGGCCAGATTGGGAAAGAGCTCTTCTGGTTCTTTCCATTCAAGCAGATTTGCTGAATGAAGCCTCCCCATTCTCAACTATTTTATAAAAAAAATTTTTTTTTCAACGTTTATTTATTTTTTGGGACAGAGAGAGACAGAGCATGAACGGGGGAGGGGCAGAGAGAGAGAGACACAGAATCGGAAACAGGCTCCAGGCTCTGAGCCATCAGCCCAGAGCCTGACGCGGGGCTGGAACTCACGGACCTCGAGATCGTGACCTGGCTGAAGTCGGACGCTTAACTGACTGCACCACCCAGGCGCCCCACAACTATTTTAAAAATGGCATTTAGTAGGGGCTCCTGGGTGGTTTAGTCGGTTAAGTGTCCAAGTTCAGCTCAGGTCACATCCTTGCAGTTCATGAGTTTGAGTCCTGAGTCAGGCTCTGTGCTCACAGCTCAGATTCTGTGTCTCCTTCTCTCTCTGCCCCACCCCTTCTTGCACATTCTCTCTCTCTCTCTCTCAAAGTAAATAAACATTGAAAAAGAAATTTTTAAAAAATGGCATCTAGTCTAACCCCAGGACAAGCCTGTAAGGTTGGTAGGAAACATAATGGTGTTCGATTTTACGCGAAGGTCCACGGAAGCCAAAGGTGCAGGGTTCTAGGTCACAGAGTTAGCCACTTAGATGGTGTGAAACATAAACTCCCTGTAAAAGCATTTTTGAAAGATATTAGTGCTAGTTCTCACATCAGGAAATTCATTCACAATATGCCTTATCATAATAAGGGTGGGGAAAGAAAGAAACAGAAGAACTCTCTGATCTAGTTCATTTACTTGGGAAAATGAGTATATCCTGTGACATCTTCCTAGCATTTGAGAATCTGGGGCACTCATTCTATTTGGGAATATTTGCTCAATTGTTTTCATAAAACCACTCTCAAAAAACAGAGCTAATAAACCAAAACACACTGTGTCGCATTCATTGCACTGAAACAAAAGGCTGCCTTTTCAACATGACAGATAACTGCAATGAAATGTTTTCTGAATAAATATTTTTGGTTTGCTAAGTCACACAGCCAGCTTTCATATTATGCATCAAAACAATCTTTCCCAAGTAAAAAAAAAATAAGTAACCACAGCTTCTTCGTAAATAAAACGTTAAGCCAACATGAACCTGAGTTTCTCTCGAGGGTAGACTTAAGACCAAGGGTAGAGTTTAGAATGACAACTGATTCTACATGCATCTGTTATAATTAATAAAGGTAATGTCAATGATGAAATTTTTTTTCATGTTTATTTATTTTTGAGACAGAGAGAGACAGAGCATGAATGGGGGAGGGTCAGAGAGAGAGGGAGACACAGAATCTGAAGCAGGCTCCAGGCTCCGAGCTGCCAGCACAGAGCCCGACGCGGGGCTCGAACTCAGGGACGGTGAGATCATGACCTAAGCCGAAGTCGGACGCTTAACCGACTGAGCCACCCAGGCGCCCCAATGATGAAATTTCTTAAATAATAACTAACTCTAGATCATTAGGTGTTTGAGTATTCAGATTACAAGATAACAGGAAAGGGCCAAGAAAACCAGTGGTAAATAACTACCCAAGTGCATCAATACCTCTGAATAAAAATGCAGGAGGACAAAAGGAAGCAGATCATGGAGAGAAGGAACTGGCAGGGTTATGGACCAGTCATTAAGATTCACTTACTCTGTGATAGTTTGCAGAGTAAATAGTTTCAATGCAATGGAAACTGACTCACAAAGAAATTAAGTGACTTGTCCAAGATCATAAATAAAAGTAGAAGACAAGATTTGAATTCAGATATCTCAAGATTCCAAAGCTCAGATGAGCTTTGAGTGCATAGGTCTGCACCTATCCACCTCTCCCTGCTTATCTTCCTCTCTCCTGGCTCACGTCCTCCAGCTTCAGTTACTCCAACAGGACAAATTCTTTCCTTCACCACCAGAACTAACCTGACTTTACTTTAGCTTAGGAAACTCTTGTGCCCACTCTACCTTGCTGGCACTTCCTCATCTTTCAGTTCTCAGCATAAAGAATCACTTCCTCGGGTGGGGCTCCTGGGTGGTGCAATCAGTTAAGCGTCTGACTCCTGATCTCAGTTCAGGTCACGATCTCGTGGTTTGTGGGTTCGGCGTCCATGTCCAGCTCTTTGCTGGTGGTGGGGCGCCTGCTTGGGATTCTGTCTCTCCTTCTCTATGCTCCTCCCCCACTGTGCTTGCTCTCTCGCTCTCTCAAAATAAATAAACTTAAAAAAAAATTTTTTTTTAAAGAACCACTTCCTCAGAAAGTGGCACCCCAATCCCAAAAGTGATCCTCTGGTATATGTCTTCATAGCACTCAAGTCTTTTCAAGTTCATCCATCATGTTTTATAATCACACACGTGATGCTACCTTCCCCAATAACCTGCAAGCTTCAGCAGCGCAGAGACCACAGCTGTTTGCTCTTTATGCTCTACCCAGGAACTAGCACACTGCCCAACACACAACATGCAGTCAATAAATATTTCTGAGTGAAAGTGAGACACGGGAACTCTCTCAAATTATCCATTATCTAAGGTGACCCCAATCCTAATCTTTCCAGTATGGGTTAAGTTAGCCAAGAGCATTTAGAATTTATGGTGGTAGGAGACTTCTACAGGCCATTGCTGGTGCACCACAATGGGATGTTAACAATGCGAAAAGAGGCTATTACCCACTTTATCAAAAACGCACCTATCAAAATACACAGCAGAAAGCTACGGAAACCTAATGGTCCTGAAGCCCATCACCATGCTGAGAAATCAGCCCTGTCCTGGGGATTGACAGTCACTCCCTTGACCAAGAAGCCAGGCTTTTCCACATTATTGTCACAGGCGGGGGTCATAGCGTGTCTGTTCTCGGTTACCACCAGACAGTCTGATTAAACTGTGTCAAGTCTCATTACCAGCTCTTCAACATTAATTACTACCAACACATCCAGGCTTAACTCTTTTTGGGTTTTATACTTAAAGGCACAGCCTGACCCCCTAATGATGTTCCTAATTTTTATTCTGGGCTTCACTTACAACATAATTGGCTTAGGTAACTTCCTGTGAGTGAAAAGGTAATGCATCCTAGTTAAGCAAGGATTGAAGAGCCAGTCGAACGAAATACCTCAGTTTTCATTCAGTCCTGTTACCAGTTCTGTAATGCACTTGGAGGCCACATAATTTTGACCTCCCCCAACTTAATTATCTTAACTTACCCATCTGTAAAATTATAATCATCACTCTGACAGACTTATAGTTAGTCAGGGCTTCTAAGATTCTCAGAGACATCAGGGTGATGGACCCTTGCTCTAATTCTGCAGCTCTAAGGCCAGAAAGGTCTCAGACCGGACTGCGCTAGCCTAGGGAAAATAAATGTGTCAAAGAGGGTGTGGTGCTCCCTTAAGCAGCACATATACTAAAACTGGAATAATTCAGAGATTAGCACAGCCCCTATGCAAGGATGACATGCAAATTTGCAAAAATGTTCCATATTTTTAAAACTAGAAAGAAAAAAGAAGACGGTATGTTGATGCTTATTTTATACTAGTCTCTATGGTCAATTTTTGTAACACTGAGATTGATGATCTGATCATAAAGATCCAGCTGGGTTTGGGTGGGTGAGGGTATTGGTTCTGCCTATTCTCCCCAGTGACACTTCCTACACGTCCCAATGTGCACCTCAGTCATTCAGCCTTAATTATAGGCAATGATAGTGAAGCCCTCTCTGGAAGAGCCAGAGTCTTACACAGTATGTCTATGATGGAGAACAGTGGTGATCTTTTCACTGTGTACCACTTTCTTCTATCTGCATTAGTTAAAGACACCTTGACTTATTTCCTAGGGAGTATCTTTGTCTGGTCTCCATATCAGTCAGCACCTACTGTTGATACTTGTCAAAGGGTGGTAACATAGAGTCAAATATGCTTTGTAAATATTTAAAATATTTCACAAATATAAGTGATTTCTGCCACCCTCTACAAAGCTGAATTTTATCTTTAATTTCTTCCCTATAATGAATAGATACAATATGGTATGTGCAATAGGCTCAAATTCAGACTTTCCGGTTGCTTATAGGTTTTGTATCTTTAGAGAAGTCACACTCTCTCAGCACCCAAGTATCTTCATCTGAAAAGTGGAAATTGAATAATAATATTATCTATCTCATAAGGTTGTCCTGAAGGCAAAATATATGTGGGAAATAGGTAGTGCTGTGTTAGTCCCTTTAAGGTGCTAATATTTGATATTTGTTAATGTTCACTTATTTTTAAGAGACAGAGACAGAGTGTGAGTGGGGGAGGGGCAGAGAGAGGGAGACAGAATCTGAAGTGGGCTCCAGGCTCCCAGCGATCAGCACAGAGCCTGATGCGGGGTTCGAACCCACAAACCACGAGATCATGACCTGAGCCAAAGTTGGACATTTAATCGACTGAGCCACCCAGGTGCCCCTGAAGGTGCTAATATTTGAACGTGAAATCAGTAACCCAAAGTTTGAGAGAAGTAAATGAATTTAAAAGCTCTGTATCTATCAGAATATTTTGTGCTGAAAATAACACAGAATTGAATTCAAACTGGCTTAAATAATAATGGGAATTCATTGGCACCTGTAACAAAAAGTCCAGAGGAAAAGTAAGCCTCAGGCATTGTTCACATAAGATCTGGCTAGACTTCTCTGCAGCTTTCCTGGCTCTGCCTTACTCCCTATGTTGCCTCTTCTTCTGGCTGGCTTCTCCCACTGTTGAAAGATGCTTGCAAGCAGCTACCAGGGCAACACAATTTCTCCTTAACATCCAGGGAAGAGACAACATGACATCTCACAATGAACAAGAATCCCAGCTTTGGAGAGCCTCAAACTAGCCATTGTAGACAGGTGAATGCCATGCACTGATGTGTAAAACTGGGGAGACTCATTAGCGAGGTGTTATACATGGGGAAAGGTGATAGGAACATCACACAGACAACCACAAGGTCCATTATAGTAACACAATAAATCCTTAGTGAGTAGCAATGCATTGCAAAATTGTTGTTGTTGTTGTTAAGGAAATAAAATACCTATGAAGAAATGTTGAATTCTGAGGTTTCTAGGATCCCAGATGGCAGGGAGTAGGAGTGAGGAAGGAGCTAACAAGGACTCTGCACAACAGAAATCTCAAAGTGTGAGCCTGCTCAGGAGGAAGTCTACTATCCCTTAGGGGCAACCAGAGAGGAGCACCACTGGCTTCAAGGCTGCTCTGAAGCCCCCAGAAGTGAGAATCGTGGCACAGTCCTTCCCTCCAACTCCTACAGATCTGAAATCAGCTGGAGAAGCACTGAAAGTTCCACTTCTTACTTCTCCATGGGAAATCCACAAACACTCCATCTACCACTGGAAAGGTGAAAACATCAACACAAACTCCATCTCTGTTTAGAAAAACAGTAAAAGCCCCAGGACAAATCTCTTAAGATGATTTCCTTTTGCCTAAATAAAGCATTTGATTGCATCTTGGGACTCATTTGATTGTAAGGAATTGAAATCCACTCAAATACTTAAGAAAAAGGGAATTCACAGAATGAATACCACATATCTCCCAGCCAGGAAGTACAACTGGCCTCAAAAGGGAATAGGGGCATGTGGCTGGCCCAGTGGGTGGAGCATGCGACTCTTGATCTCAGGTCTGTGGGTTTGAGCCCCACATTGGGTGTAGAGATTACTTTAAAACAAAAATTTTTTAAAAAGGGAATGATCACTTGACCAGAAGTAAACGCCCATTTAATTTACTCTTCTCTTTGTCATGACCAACTTTCCTAGCTTAACTTGTCCATGGGTCAACCTTGGCTTCATATATTCCTTATTCAAGAGCCACTGCTACAATGCTAAGTGGTTTCTATAAGCCAGTTTCAAATTTCTTGGAGAAAGAGCCCACTGTTAATCTAGGTTCAGATGTCTGTCCTTGGTCAATCAGCGGAGTCATCTGGGAAGGTCTGCTGCCCATGCAGGAAGGGTTTTATCAGTGGGCTTTGAGAAGGGGAGTGAGAAAGAAGGTCAAAATGACCAATATGCATATAGTGGACATGTCAGTCCTCTCCTCTTCTATCAAAGTACAGTCAGTGTTACATGATTTCATAAAAACATCAGAAACCAGTAGAGGAACACAGAATAAGTCTAGATAAGCAGTCTCTCAGCTTGGCCCCATTCTATCTTTGTATGTATTCTTTACACAGCGTAATTTCTTAGTGCTGCATTTTTTTCACCTGCCAAATAAAGATAATGATACTTGTCCTTATAACTCATAGGATTATAGAAAGGGTAAAGAAATAATAGATATGAAATTACTTTAAAACATTACAATGATGTTATTTATACTCTGAACACTATAAAGCGTGTCTTTTAATTTCAACTCAAATCACACTGTTTCTAAGGAAATACAAGTTCCAGGATTGTTTTGTCAAATCAGCCATTTGGGGTTAATCCCCCTAGGTAGTAGATACACATCTTATGTCTTCCAATTAACTGCATAATGGAGTGTGTTATAGTTACACTGTTACACAGCATACATACTTAGCAGATACACGGGAGGAGAGGAGATGAAAGACAGAAAAGTAGAAACAAACAAAAACAAAAAATAACAACAAAGTAAAAACAATAAAGAAAGCTCACCCCTAAAAACCAAAAATAGATACAGTAATAACAGTCTGCAGTGATATTGTTCCTTGTCCACTAAAAACAAAAACAAGAAATAGGGGCCACCTGGGTGGTTCAGTTGGCTATGATGCCAAATCTTGATTTCGGGGCAGGTCATGAGTTCAGGCCCCACATCAGGCCCTACGCTCACAGCAAGGAACCTGCTTTGGATCCTCTGTCTCCTTTTCTCTGCCCCTCCCCCACCCACGCTCACTCTCACTCTCTCAAAAATAAACAAACAAATAAAAAGACAAAATAGGCTGCAAATGAGGAATTTAGATTCAATATGAGAGGAATTCCTAGGTATGAGGACTTACTCCCTCCTAAGCAGCGGATGATGTATCCTTTGACTGCAGAATTTTGTTGCGTTCATCTTTGTTTCCCTAGCAGCCATGGCACCTGCCACTGTAGGCACTCAGTCCATATTTTTGATGACATGACAGTTCAGAGATTGAGAAGGGCAGCAACAGACACCCAGCCATTCTTGTCTCTTGTCTCTGTGATCTTGATTCAGCCAACAATCCATTTATAGACACAATTAATAAGACAACTGAAGCAAAGTACACCCTAAGTGGCTATGATATTAAGGAATTAATAATTTTTTTAGGTATGACAATACGAATGTGGCTGTATTTAAAAAGCGAGTCCTTATCTTGGAGAAAGATCTTTAGAAATTACATATTATAATATCTAGGGTTCCTTCAAAATAATCAGAGGTAATGGCATGAAAGGAATCAAAATGTCCATGAATTGATCATTGTGCAAGTTGGGCAATAGATGAAGTGTTCACTATAATATTGTGTGTACTTTTTGCACATGTTTGAAAATTTCTGTAACAATGATCTTTTTAAAAAGGGAAAGAAATATAAAACACCAAACACAACTCATGGGCTTAATGCATAATCTGAATTAGCTTTGGTCATGTAACAGCTTTTATTATAATACTGTTGATCTTAAACAGCTCAATCTAAAAACAGCTAAAATGTGTGCTTTTCTTCTGCCATCCATGAAAATGATTTTCAGTACCAATTAAATTTCAAATAATTGTGGCTTTTCAGGGTAATATAAAGCTTAGCAAATCTCACTGCTACGTTTGTCATAGTTGGAACAGCATTCCTATTAAAGATGTTCTTTAGTGTGAAATGTTGGTCAAGCAATTTAAATAATTTTATTTCAAAATTTCTAAAGATATTGGCCAAATCTTCACTCATGCTTTCTGCTTTCAAAGGTTAAAGAAATTGTCAAATGAAAGCATTTCTATATATTCTTTAAAACTGTTGTTGAAGACAATGGCCTTTACATTGCTTACAGCTCTTTATATATGTTCCAAATCAGCATTCTTTTTATAACTCAGTTCTATAAAAAAAAAAAAAGTTCATGTTTTGAGGAGGCAAAATCCTTTTAATCATTCAATAAATAGTATAGTGTGTGTGTGTGTGTGTGTGTGTGTGTATTTATACATATATTCTGTTTAGCCTTCCAGGAAATTCAAAGCTAAATTCAAGTATTCTCTGTTTTTTTTTTAATGTGTCCCCTTTTCCTTTGACACGGTTTAAACATTTTTTTGTATTTATGAGTCACTTATTGTAAAATCATATCATATCATTTGGAATTAGTAATAACATGTCATTGGTGCACATTTTATCCACATTTTAACACCTTTCAAATTAGTATGCATCTTACAATCAATATAGTTCTCCTAGAAGCATTTTTTTCTTATATAAAATTACAAGAATAATAATGAGTCTTATATTTTATTGCAGCCCAGATTTGCAAAATATTAAAATGTCTTCAACAATTATTCTGTAACATGAAAATACCACCATAGCAGAGCAGTAAAAAGTAAGGCTGGAAGTAAGTCTTATTAAATACTTCAATTCATATATGCCATATTTCAAAGAGCTGTATCTTTGTGTAATGTGGGAGAGGAAGATGGCAGCAGAGTAAAAGGACCTAGGTTCACCTCATTCCACAGATACATTTAGATAACTATCAAATAATCCTGAATACCACAGAAAGACCTGAAGACTGGCAGAATAAACTCCACAACTAAAGGTAGAGAAGAGGCCACATCAAAGAAGGTAGGAAGTGTGGAGCCATGGTTTGGGAGAGAAGCAGATGCTGGCCACTGCTGTGGTGAGGGAGCTGGAGTTGCAGAGAAGGATGAGAAACTAGCACACAGGGGTGTGCATGGGGAAGGCAATTCCACATAACAACTGGTTTGGATAGCAAGAGAGGCTGAATTTTGTGAGATCTTGCAACCAGCGAGGCTTAAGCTTGGAGTTCTAAAGGTCAATGGATTTGGCTCTGGGAGAGCCTAGAGGTGCTGGGGAAGCTCCTGAAGAGAAGACAAGGCAAACAACCTGTGGACATACAGCCTAGAAACAGCAATCTGAAGAGTGTCTGGTGCACACAGTGGGGAGGTTATTTGCTCTTCTTGGAGCTGCCACAGACAGGCAATGTTCATGAAGTGAGTTTTCTGGGAACAAAGGAACTGGCCAGTGCTATTTCCCTCTCCCGCCCATCAGCATAACCACAGGGCCACCTGTGGGGACAAGAGCAGCACTGGACACTTGCTACCTAACTTGCTCAACCACATCTCCCAATGGGGAATTTTACAGAGTCTCAGTTCTCATCCTGTTGGCAACAGGTTTCATTTCACATGCAGACCAAAGCACACCTAGTTAAAATGTGCCACATTCAGGCTAGGGACAAAACACTATCCACAACGGGCAAAGAGAGCCTCTGCAGATGGCTGTCCTGAAAGATAAAGCAGTCAGCAAACAACAGCAGAGTGCATGCAGCACAGATTGGAGACACTCACAGAAGTGCCAGGCCCTGAGGAACAGGGGACACCATACTGCAGGACACTACAGGGCCTCTTCTTCATTAAGCCATTACCTCAATAACAGGATATATAGTTTACTTTCCTAAAACAGAAACAGGCACAGAGACTTAAACAAAATGAGAAGACAGAGAAATTTGTCCCAAATGAAAGAAAAGAACAAGGCCACAGCCAAAGATCTAAGCAAAAGAGATGTAAGTAACATGGCTGATGGAGAATTTAAAGCAATAATCATAAGGATACTCACTGGACTTGAGAAAAGAGTGGAGGACATCAGTGAGACTTTTAAGACAGAAATAAAGAATAACATAGCAGAGATAAAGGGCTCAATAAACAAAATGAGAAACACTCCTGATAGAATGAAAAGCAGATTGGAAAAAGCAGAGGAATGAATTAAGGAGTAGAGTATAGAAGATAGAGTAATGGAAAGTAATCATGCTGACCAAAAGAGAGAAAAAAAGAATTATGCTACATGAGAATAGACTTATAGAATTCAGTGTTTCCATCAAATATAATAACATTCATATTACAGGAGTCCCAGAAGAGAGAGAAAAGGGGGCAGAGAATTTATTTGAAGAAATAATAGCTGAATACTTCTCTAATCTGGGGGAGGAAACACATACCCAGATCCAGGAGGCACAGAAAACTCCCATAAAAATCAACAAAAGCTGAGCCACACCAAGACATTTTATAATGAAAATGTCAAAATTACAGTGACAAAGAAAAAATAATAAAAGTAGCAAGACAAAATAAGACAGTTACATACAAAGGAAACCCCATAAGGCTATCAGCAGATTTATCAGTAGAAACTTTCCAAGCTAGAGAGGAGTGCCATGATATACTCAAAAGTGCTGAATGAGAAAAACCTGCAGCCAAGAAGCCAAGAATACTCTATCCAGAAAGGCTATCATTCAGAATAGAAGCAGAGATAAAGGGTTTCCCAGATAAACAAACACTAAAAGAGATCATAACCACTAAACCAGTCCTGCATGAAATATTATAGAGGATGCTTTTGGGGCATCTGAGTGGCTCAGTTGGTTAAGTGTCTGACTCTTGATTTCGGCTCAGGTCATTATTTCATGGTCATGAGATGGAGCCCTACATTGGGCTCCACATTAAGTGTGGAACCTGCTTAAGATTCTTTCTCTCCCTCTCCCTCTGCCCCTCCACTCACTGCTTCCTCTCAAAAAAAGAAAAAAAAGAGAGAGAGAGAGAGAGAGAGAGAGAGAGAGAGAGAGAGAGACTCTTTGAGTGGAAAAGAAAGGCCAAAAATGACATTATGAATATGGGAAATAAAAAAGTAATAAAAATGAATATTTCCATAAAAAATCAGTCAAGGAACTCACAAAATAAAAGGATTTAAATATGACACCATACCCCTAAAACATGAAGAGGAGTAAACAGTGGGTTCAAACTTAAATGACCATCAACTTAATATAGACTGCTATATGCAAAAGATGTTAGATACAGACCTAATGGTAACAATAGATGTCATACTGACATGAAAGAATAAACAGAAATAAATCCAAATATATCACTAAAGAAAACCAGAATATCATGAAAGAAAAAAAGACATGAAAGGACCAGAGAAGAGTCACAAAAATAATCACAAAACAAGTAACAAAATGGGAATAAATACATATCTATCAGTAATTACACTGAATATAAATGGACTAAACACTCCAAATCAAAAGACACAGGGTAATAGAATGGATTAATGAACAAACAAACAAATAAGACCCAACAATATGCTGCCTATAAGAAACTCTTATCAGACCTAAAGACATCTGCAGATTGAAAGTGAGGGGATGAAGAAACATTTATCACGAAAATGGATGTCAAAAGAAAGCTTAAGTAGCAATATATTGGACAAACTAGACTTTAAAACAAAGACTGTAACAAGAGACAAAGAAAGGCACTATATCATAATAAAGGGGACAATTCAAGAAGAAGATATAACAATTATAAATATTTGTGCACCTACTATGAGAGCACCCAGCTAAATAAAATAGTTAATAACAATCAAAAAGGAATTAATCTATAATAATACAATAATTGTAGGGTACTTTAACACCCCACACACACTTATAAACTTGTATCAATGGACATCTTAGCAGAAAATCAGCAAGGCAACAATGGCTTTGAACGACAAACTGGACCAAAGGAATTTAATGGACATATTAGAACATTCCATGCTAAAACAGCAGAATATGCATTCTTTTCAAGTGCATATGGAACATTCTCCAGACTAAATCATCTATTATATCACAAAACAAGTCTCAAAAATTTTAAAAATATTGAAATCATACCACGCACCTTTTCTGACCACAATAATATGAAACTAGAAGTCAACCACAAGAAAAATCTGGAAAGACCACAAATATGTGAAGGTTAAATAACATGCTATTAAACAATGAATGGGCCAGCCAGGATGTCATTGAAGAAATAAAGAAGTACATCGAAAAAAATGAAAATGAAAACACAAGTATTCAAAACCTTTGGGACTCAGTAAAAGCAGTTCTAAGAGGGAAGTTTAAAGCAATACAAGTGTACCTCAAAAAGCAAGAAAAATCTCAAAGAAATAACCTAACCATACATCTAAAGGAGCTAGAAAAATAACGACAAATGAAGACTAAAGACAGCAGAAGGAAGGAAATAATCAAGATGATAGCATAAATAAATGATACAGAAATAAAAAAAAAACAAACAATAGAACAGATCAATGAAACCAGGAACTGGTTCTTTGAGAAAAATCAATAAAATTGATTAGTCTCCAGTCAGACTCATCAACAAAAAAAGAGAAAGGACCTAAATTTTTAAAATCATGAATGAGACAGGAGAAATAACAGCCAGTCCCACAGATATACAATCATAAGAGAATATTATGGAAAATATATGCCAACAAATTCGACAATTTGGAAGAAATGGATAAACTCCTAGAAACATATAAACTACCAAAACTGAAACAGGAAGAAATAGAAAACTTGAACAGACTGATAACTAGTCTCTGAATTAGTAATCAAAAATTCTCCCAACAACCAAAAGTCCAGGGCCAGATGGTTTCACAAGTGAATTCTACCAAACATTTAAAGAAGAGTTAATACCTGTTTTTCTTAAATTATTTCAAAAAATAGAAATGGAAGGAAAATTTCCAAACTCATTCTATGAGACCAGTATTACCCTGATTCCAAAAGCATAAAAGTCTTCACTAAAAAAGAGAATTACAGGCCAATATCCCCAATGAACATGGCTGCAAAAATTCTCAACAAGATACTAGCATATTGGATCCAAAAGTAAATTAAAAGAATCATTCATCATGCTCAAATGGGATTTATTCCTGGGCTGCAACAGTGGTTCAATATTCGCAAATCAGTCAACATGATACACCACATTAATGAAAGAAAGGAATAAGAACCATATGATCCTCTAAATAGATGCACAAAAAGCACTTAACAAAGTACAATAGCTTTCATGATAAAAACCCTCAACAAAGTAGAGACAGAGGAACATACCTCAAGATAAAAAAGATGATAGAGCTAAGATCATCCTCAATGGGGAAAAACTCAGAGATTTTCCTCTATGGTCAGGAACAAGACAGGGATATCCACTGTCAACAATGTTATTCAACATAGTACTGAAAGTCCTAGTCTCAGAAATCAGACAATAAAAAAAAAAAAAAAGGTATCCAAATTGGCAAGGAATAAGTCAAACTTTCACTATTTGCAGATGTCATGACTCTATATAGAAAACCCAAAAGACTCCACCAAAAAATTGCTAGAAAATTGCTTTATTGATTTCAATAAAGTCACAGGATATAAAACCAACATACAGAAATATGTGACATTTCTATACACCAATAATGAAGCAGCAGAAAGAAATCAAGGAATCAATCCCATTTATAATTGCACCAAAAATCATAAGATACCTAGGAATAAACCTAACCAAAGAAGTAAAAGATCTATACTCCTAACACTATAGAACACTAAAGAAAGAAATTGAAGAGGACACAAAGAAATGGAAAAACATTCCATGCTCATGGGTTGGTAGAATAAATACCGTGGAAATATCTATATTACCCAAAGCAATCTACACATTTCATGCAATCTCTATAAAAATATCAACAGTATTCTCCACAGAACGAGAACCAACAATCCTAAAATTTGTATGGAACAAGAAAAGACCCTGAATAGCCAAAACAATTTTGAAAAAGGAAAGCTGGAGGCATCACAGTTCCGGACTTCAAATTATATAACAAAGCTGTATGGATCAAAACAGTATGGTACTGGCACAAAAATAGATACATAGATCCATGGGACAGAATAGAAAACCCAAAAATAAACCTACAACTGTATAGTTAACTAATCTTTGACAAAGCAGGAAAGAGTATCTAATGGTACAAAGACAGTGTCTTCTACAAACAGTGTTAGAAAAACTAAACAGCAATATGCAAAAGAATAAAACTGGACCGCCTTCTTTTACCATACACAAAAATAAATTCAAAATGGATGAAAGGCCTAAATGTGAGACCTGAAACCATAAAAATTCTAGACAAGAACATAGGCAGTAAGTTCTTTGACACTGCCCATAGCAACTTTTCTAGATAGGTCCCCTGAGGCCTATGGCAAGGGAAACAAAAGCAAAAATATACTAATGGAACTTTATGAAAATAAAAAGCTTCTGCACAGCAAAGGAAACAGTCAACAAAATTAAAAGGCAATCAATAGAATGGGAGAAGATATTGGCAAATGACATATCCAATAAAGGGTTAGCATTCAAAATATTAAAAACTCAGACAATTCAACACACACACACACACACACACACACACACACACAAATAATCCAATTAAAAAATGGACAGAAGACATGAACAGACATTTCTCCAAAGAAGACATACAGATGGCCAACAGACACATGAAAAGGTGCTCAACATCACTCATCATCAGGGAAATACAAATCAAAACCATAATACCACCTCACAACTGTCAGAATGGCTAAAATTGACAACACAAGAAACAAGTGTTGGCAAGGATGTAGAGAAAGGGAAATCCTCTTAGACTGTTGGTGGGAATGCAAACTGCCGCAGCCACTGTGGAAAACAGTATGGAGGTTCCTCAAAAATTAAAAAAAAATAGTGGGGTTCCTGGGTGGCTCAGTCAGTTAAGCATCCAACTTTGGCTCAGGTCATGATCTCACGGTTCACAGGTTCAAGCCCCATGTCAGGCTCTGTGCTGCAGCTCAGAGCCTGAAGCCTGCTTCAGATTTTGTGTCTCTCTCTGTCTCTGCCCACTCCCACTCATGCTCTGTCTGCCACAAATCGATAAAAACGTTTAAAATTTTTTTTAAAAATTTAAAAATAGAACTACACGGTGATTTAGCAATTGCACTACTAGGTATTTACCCAAAGGATACAAAAACACTAATTCGAAGGGATACATGACCCCTGATGTTTATAGTATCACTGTTTACGGTAGCCAAATTATGGAAAAGAGCTCAAATGTCCATCTACTGATGAATGGATAAAGAAGAGGTGATATCTATATACAATGGAATATTACTTGGCCATCAAAAAGAATGAAATCTTGCCATTTGCAATGACGTGGATGCAGCTAGAGAGTATAATGCTAAGTGAAATAAGTCTGAGAGAAAGACAAATACCATATGATTTCACTCATATGTGGAATTTAAGAAACAAAACAAAGGGGCAAAGGGACAAGAGAGAGAGAGAGAGAGAGAGAGAGAGAGAGAGAGAGAGAGAGAGAGAGAGACAAACCAAGACCAGACTCCTAAGTAAAGAGAACAAACTGATGGTTACCAGAGGGGAGGAGGGGAGGGGGATGGATGAAATAGGTGATGGGGATTAAGGAGCACACTTGTGATAAGCACCAGTTGATTAAAATAAAAACTTTTTTAAAAAAAGTATATAATCCTAAAAAAAAGTATATAATCCTGCCAATAAATAAGTACCATGTTAAAAATAAAATAAAAATTGATGTATAATGAAAAAATTGGCTTTTGCTACACACAATTATTTGGAAACATTTTGTTTCCAGCTTACACTCTTTGTTCCAGTAGAAAATGTTATGTGAGCTTCACATTTTAGTAACAGTGTCAATTTATAATTCCCCAGAACCACATGTAGATATTTTATTTCAGAGCTAATGGCTGAAAAAATCCATTGGACCAATGATTTCAAATAACCATTACTGTCACTATCATCTGACCACCCCACTGCAAATCAACCACATTTCCTGGGGGAGAATAGAATGAATAGTCCCACTATATATATACTGTAAAATGGACCTTTGGAGGAAAGGTTTTGGGATCATCACTAATACCCATCTACCTCAAAAATTAACTGAATCACATTAGGCTTTTGCTCCATATAGATATATTTTTGAAATTATTGGTTGACCTGAATGTTAAGAATATGAGTGGGGCGCCTGGGTGGCTCAATCGGTTCAGCGTGTGACTTCGGCTCAGGTCATTATCTCACAGTTCGAGGGTTGGAGCCCCATATCAGGCTCTGTGCTAACAACTCGGAGCCTGGAGCCTGCTTTAGATTCTGTGTCTCCCTCTCTCTCTGCCCCTCCCCCACTTGTTCTCTCTCTCTCTCTCTCTCTCTCTCAAAAATAAATAAACACTAAAAAAAAGGAATATGAGGAAAACCTGCTGTATTTGTACTTGGAATACATAATAATATTTTATAATTATCTTGTTATGCTAACCTACGGATTATATGCTTCTCTTGAGAATGTACAAATTTCATAGCAGATCTCAGAGGCCACACACCAGTCACCCCCACTCAGGGATTTATTTCTTCTTTTTGCATATTCTTCTAGCTCTTGTCACTTCCTTCACCTCCTTGTGGCTTTATTTGGCTA
Source organism: Prionailurus viverrinus (assembly GCF_022837055.1). Taxonomy (NCBI): domain Eukaryota; kingdom Metazoa; phylum Chordata; class Mammalia; order Carnivora; family Felidae; genus Prionailurus; species Prionailurus viverrinus. Next base: position 76,234,819 of record NC_062566.1, read on the forward strand.
TCATGAGGGAAAACACAGTATAACCTGGTGGTTAAGGGTGTGTGGGCTTTAGAGAGCTAGATTTGAATTCTGGCTCTGCTTTCTAGCTGTGTGATTTGCGACACATCTTCTAATCAATCTAGACATAAGTTTCTTCATTTATAAAATGAAGATGATAACCACAAAGATATTGCAAAGATTCTATAGGAACAGGTATAAATGCAAAGATTCTATAGGAACAGGTATAAACAGCTGTACACAGTGTCAGAATTACTATTATAATTAGCATTTTTATTACACCTTTGCCAAGAGCCAAATGGGCAATTTTCTGGCCCAAATCTTGCAGTGAAAAAGAAGAGTAAGTCATCATCAGAAAGCTGTCAGGACTGGAAGCTATGAACCATCCTTTATACCAGTGACTGAGCTTCTACCTCTACTCCAAAGCACTGTGCAAGTCGCTGGGATATAGAAGAGCATATGGAATAGTCTCTGCCTTCAAGATGCTTATAGCCTTTTGGAGAAGAATTACCACATATAAAAAAAAACCAAGTAGAAAATAAATAAATAGAGGGAAGGAGACAAACATCCTTGCAGAAGAATTTCCAGTAATTTATATAGCTACTCTGCCCTCAAGGAGGTTGAACCTAACTCCTCACTCCTTTTTTTTTTAATGTTTATTTATTTTTGAGAGAGAGACAGAGTGTGAGTGGGGGAGGGGCAGAGAGAGAGGGACTCACAGAATCTGAGCAGGCTCCAGGCTCAGAGCTGTCAGCACAGAGCCTGACGTGGGGCTCAAACTCACTAAATGTGAGATCATGACCTGAGCCAAAGTACAAAAGTGTAACTTTACAGCAGAGAAACCTGACAAACACCACCTCAGCCCCAAGACCAAGGTCAATGTCAACAGTATTAAGTCATGTTGATAGGATATATGCAACCTTGCTATGATGTGAGGAGAATGTTACTTCACCTCTGTGGCCATCCTCCAAAAACCCATAATCCCGACCTAATGGTGAGAAAAACATCAGACAAATCCCTACTAAGGGACCAGTACTCTTCAAAATTGTCAAGGTCATTGAAATAAGGAAAATCTTAGAAAGCTTCACCAAGAAGAGTCTAAGGAAATACATGCTGACTAAAAGTAATGCGGTATCCTGGATGGGATCCTGCAACAGAAAATGGATATTAGGTAAAAACTAGGGAAATCTGAATAAGTTGGGCTTTAATTAATCATAATGTATCAGTATTGGTTCATTGACAGTGGCATCTATACCATACTAATAAAAGATGTTAATAATAGGGAATCTGGGTGTAGGATTAACAGTAGCTCTCTGTGTTATTGATTTTTTGGTAAACCTACTGCCAGCATGGCTTAGTTGGTTAAGCATCTGACTTTGGTTCAGGTCATGACCTCCTGGTTCATGAGTTTGAGCCCCACATTGGGTTCTGTACTCTCCCTCTATCTCTCTGCCCCTTCCCCACTTGCACTCTCTCTCTCAAAATAAATAAATAGAGCTTTAAAAAATAAAACTGTTCTAAAGTACTTTCTAAAAATTAGTACAAGGGGGCGCTCCTGGCTGGCTTGGTCTGTACAGCATATGGCTTTTGCTCTCAGGGTCTTAAGTTCAACCACATTGGGCACAGAGCTTACTTTAAAGTAATAATAATAATAAAATTAAAATTAACAGATAAATAGTACAAGGGAACAAATGATAAGATAGAATGGGATTGATTCATTCATTCAACAAATACTTATTGAATAACCATTATGTGCTAGACACTGCATTGGGAACTACGGGGACAGCAATGATCAAAGAGGGAAAGAAACTTGTTCTTGAGGAGCTTACACGGGATGTAGGCTTGGCCTTTTAGAATGAATACATGTTCCCTGCCACAGCTTTCCTCAGGAGGGAAGTTTTGGTGGCACTCCAGTGGCCAATGTGACCTCTATTACTTGATGTTAAATAGGGGCAAAGGTAATCCAGTCCATAGTTTAGCAGTGAGAGGTGAAAAGAAAGGGAACTTGCATAAGAAATGATGGCTTCTGGGACAGGTGAGAGCCAGCTGGCACAGCCAGTGTTTCCTAAGGCCTTCCAAACCCCAGAAAAATGGCATAGCCCTTGAAGCCACTATATGCCCAGGAAGCATTTGCCCAATCACAGAAAGTGGCCAGGGGGAGGTCTCTTCCAATCACTTGGTCTAATCCATTTCACCCTATAGGAAAGGAAACTGAGTTCCAGAAAAAGAGAGTGATTTCTAGTGGTCACAGGACTATCTCTGAATCAACTTTTTTTCCCCCTCCACGTTTTTATTTAAATTACAGTTAGTTAACATACAGTGTAATCTTAGTTTCAGGTGTAGAATTGAGTGTGAATCAACTTTTTGATTTTCACACCTCAGAAGCTGTAGACAGTTATTCTGTTGCCAGAAATCATCAAAAACTGAAAGGCCAGATGTACATACTTGCTTAGTAGTAGATGTGAACAAAAAACAATCAGGCAAACTAGATCTAGAAAAAACATCAATGTGGTAAGATAACACAGGTGATGGGAGTTTTCAAACTGATTATGGTCCATAACCTATGGGATCCTGCAGGATAAACATACACTTCCCTAAAGGGAACAAATTCACTTTAAGTTCACTGTGACTGAAATAAAACCAAGTTACTACGTATTGCATTAGCTAAGTAAGTTTACAGGGGAGCTAAGGATAGGGGGTGGGACAGGACTGATACTCTTTTTAAAGATAAAAATTAAAATTAAAAGGGGTACCTGGGTGGCTCAGTGGGTTAAGCGTCCAACTTCAGCTCAAGTCATGATCTTCCGGTTTGTGAGTTTGAGCCCAGCATTGAGCTCTGTGCTGACAGCTCAGAGTCTGGAGCCTGCTTCGGATTCTGTGTCTCCCTCTCTCTCTGCCCCTCCCCTGCTCATGCTCGGTCTCTCTCTGTTTCTCAAAAATGAATAAACGTTAAAGAAAATTAAAAAATAAAAGATCAACAACAAGAATATTAAAACTTCCAGGTAACACCAGCTTCATACTTAGGTAAAGACAAAACAGAGAAGGGACCTGTAAACTAAGAGCTTATCTGTGCAGGTAATGAACCAAATCTAATCAGAGAACCACACTATTCTTGAGGAACTCTTTTGAGCTGCCAGCAGCATCCTGAAGCCTAAAAATCCCACTTAGGGTAATAGTTTTACAGGTAGGGTGGGAGGGAGGGGAGGGTGGGTGATGGGCATTGAGGAGGGCACCTTTTGGGATGAGCACTGGGTGTTGTATGGAAACCAACTGGTCAATAAATTTCATATATACAAAAAAAAAAAAAAATAAAATAAAATAAAAAATTAAATTAAATTAAATTAAAAAAAATAGTTTTACAGATAGCTCACTCCCTTAACAAGGCCAGCCCATTCTGTGACCTGACAGCACACTTGGGGATAATTACTTTTGAAACTGAGTTTTCAACTCTTCTGTTAGGGATTATTTTTAAAGTTTCATTTATTTATATTTTTAGTAATCACTGCACCCAATGTGGGACTCAAACTCATGACCCCCTGATCAAGAGTTGCAAGCTCTTCTGACAGAGCCAGCCAGGCGCCCGTTAATGATTGTTTTTAAACAAACATCAGGCCAGAAGATGCTTCCATGTTTTATCTGGGAAACACAGTAGGCATATTTTTGATGGAATTTTAATGAAAAGATAATGAAAGAAGAGAGGAAAATTAGAATTATTAGCTTAACCTCTAATATTGAGCTAAGTATTATGCATCCTGGGCAGCCCATTAGAATCACCTGGGAGCTTTAAAAAATTCTAACACACTGGCCCCATCCCAGACTAATTACATAAAATCTCCAGGGTGGGACTCAGGCTTTGGTACTTTTTAAAGCTCCCCCAGGTGATTCCATTGTGCAGTCCAGTTAGGAATCCACTGCTCTACAAGGAGTTATTCTAAATTTTGGATATCAAATAGTCTTAATTAAAGCAGGGTAAACTACCCAGGCATCTCAGGAGTACAATAACCCGAAATGTCACCCAACTGAATGCAAAACTATAATTTTAACAATTTGTCTTTTTAAGTCAAACATACCCAGATTCCTTTGGCTTTCCCTCTATTCTACAGATATTCCCACAGCAGAGACAACTACCTCTCAAGTTAGTTTTTCCTTAATATACTTATGGTGAACATGAGGTACAAACTGAGAATGAAAAATCTCATCCCCACTCCCCCACCCTTCTTGGTTGGCCTTTCAAACCAGAAAAACAAAGGAAGAAAAACTTCTCTTAAATGTTTCAAAACAAAATAATTAAAATTGTATCTTTGGGTAAACAACTGTGAAACTCAATGAGGTATTTCCTTTATTTTTTAAGAGTCATAGACTCAAGAGTCAATCATGGAAACAGCTGCATAGTTTTCATTCTGCCAAATGGTTCAGTGAAATTACATCACAGGAGGGCTGTACCCCATGGGAGTTCTGAAGAGCATGCACCCCTCTGGCCATTTGGGCACCTGTCTGCAGAGCTGTGGAGTGGGAGCTGTTTTCCAAGGATCTGAACTCTCCCTCATTATATAGCATCATGACAATCTGCCCAGCCTAATTGGAAGAGATTATCCAACACTGATTGAGGATACTCAATAAACAATCATGGAAAAGACAGTTTTAATAGTCCTGAAGGCTTGAAATTTCTACCAAGAAAAATACCAGGGGTGGTGGCTAGAATACTGGGTTTCGAAGAAAAGGGCAATTGTCTCTACCATGGAAGAGTTTACATCTTTAAAGCAGCCATGAAAGTAAGAATAAAAAACTTCCCAGCCAACAAATGTTATTTAATTAGTCTTTCTCTCCAGAAGACACTCAAATAGTAAATAGTAAAGGGAATGAAATCAGCACCACCCCCCTCCCCCCCCACAGTTGCCTGATTCAACACTGACTCATTCCAGATGGAGAGGATAGTTGTAAAACCACTACAGTGTTTGGCTTCCAGGTGGGGGTGCTATGTATCTTTCCTAATACCAAATGTACGGGAATACTACTGAGCAATAAAAAACAAGTACATACGGGCACCAGGGTAGCTCAGTCGGTTAAGCATCCAACTTTATTTCAGGTCATGATCTCAGCATTGGGAGTTCGAACCTCGCCACCGGGCCGTACTGACAGCTCGGAGCCTGGAAGCTGCTTCAGATTCTGTGTCACCCTCTCTCTCTGCCCCTCCCTCACACTCTGTCCCTCTCTCGCTCTCAAAAATTAATAAGCATTTAAAAATCTTTTAAAAAGCAAGTACACATACATGCCACAACATGGATAAACCTCAAAGACATTATGTTCAGTAACAGAGGTTGTATTATTCCATTTATATAAAATGTCAATAAAGGCAAATGTATAGAGACAGGAAGCAAATCAGTATGGCCTAGGGCTGAGGGTGGGGAACAACTGACTCAAGGAGGAGAAGGGGTCCTTTTGGGGGTAAGGCAAAGGTTCTAAAATTGGATTGTGGTGATGGCTGTACAACTCTGTAAATTCACTAAAAATCATGGTTTTATGGCATATAAATTATTGCTTATTCTTTGGACTAAATAAAACTATTTGAAAAAACGATACCCTGCCACCTCTTCTGGGTCTGGAGATGGTTCCTAGGCTGCTGTGGAGGTCACTGCCACGGAGGTCACACTGCCTGTCAATTCTGCTTTCTCCCACTTCCACCTGTTAAAAATTACCAGGATGAGAGAGGACACATTACCAAATCTGAGGTTCTGTGCAATCACTACAGACACCAGGTCTGGGAACTGGGAGAGGAAATCAAGCATAATTCCTTCCTGACGCAGAAAGGAAGAAAAGGCAAATACAATGAGGGGCCAGGGCCACAGTGGGGCCAGGGCATTACAGTGAATGGAGCCCGCTGGAGAAAATCCGATTCCAGCAGAAACCAAGTCGGAAGGCTGCTGGATCCCTATGGTCGAAAGAATAACCAATCAGTTGACAGGGTTTCTAAAAATACGAGGGACGCGTTTGCCAAACCTAGGTTGCGTTTGCTTTAGAAGTAGGAACTCCGTTTCCATGCGAGCACGAAGTTGGAAAGTTTGGTTCCGAGGCCGCGTGGACCTGGTATCTCTCTGGGGGCACAAGGCCTGGGCAGTCGGTGGCCCTGGGTCACCTCAGCCGCCTGGGCCAAAGCAGAGCCGGGGTTCACCGCGAGGGCCGCAGCTCCGCCGTCGGGAACCGCGAGTGGGGGACCATCCCTCCTCAGCCCGGGTGAGGCCGGCCCCGCACGTCGGGCAGCCTCCCCGCCCGGAGCGCAGTCCAGCCGGGGCGGCCGGCGCCGGGGACCCCGGGCTCACCGCGCGCGTCCCCAGGCGCGGGTCCCACCGCTGTCCTACACGCGTTCCCACACCCCTGACGCCGGGTCCCGCGGGGTCTCCGGGACTCTGCCGCGGGCCTTCGCGCCTCCCCTAGGGACGGACGCGGCGTCCGGGTGGCCGAGGTCCGCGCCGCGGGGGGAGGCGCCTGGGCGCGGGCCTCCCCCCGGGACCGGCAGGGGGTGAGGGCGGAGCTGGCCGGCCGCCGCCCGGCCCCGGGGGACCGGCTCCCAGCCCCCTCCCCACGCGCCCCCCGCACAGTGCTCATGCGCGCGGCCCGGCCTTTATAGCGGCGGCGGGAGCCGCGCTTTCCGCACTCAGGCGCAGCCGGGCGGATCCGACTCAGGTGCGGAGCCCTAGGCGTCCGGCGGCGGGCGTGCGGGTCCCTGCCACCTGCTTGTCTGAGTCTCTCCTTTGTCGCGCCCAGCTTCTTTCTGTCTTGATATCGCACCCCCTCCTCCGGGCCGAGGTTGCACATCGATGCTGGGTTTGGCTCGATTTGCAGCCAGAACATCGCCTCCAGATAGAGCGCTAGCTCGGGGGCAGCGGCCTCTTAGGTCTTCTCCCTCCCCTCCGCCGCCCCTGGGTTTCCGAGGGGTGCGGGATCTCTAACGGGAGGGCCGGCCCAGTGTGGTGGGGACGTAAGGGTCTCCCTTCCCGAGAGCCTCCCTTGCATTTTCCCTCTCTCCCAGGACCGAGCAGCCCCCTCGACCACCATGTCTGCAGCCTGGATCCCCGTTCTCTGCCTCGGTGGGTACGCGCTCCTCCCCGCCCCCCTTCCCCTCGCACCAAGCGGGGTGGAGGCTGGAGCGATCCCTCGCGCTGTGTTCTCTTCGCGCAGGTGTCTGTCTGCTGCTGCTGCCGGAACCTGCGGGCAGCGAGGGAGCCGGTGAGTTACGTGTTCACGGGTCAGGGAAGCAGGGCTCGGTCCAGGCGGTGGGAGGGGCTGGGGGCCGGCGGGTAGAAGCGCGCCCAGAACTAGTCCCTGGACTGTGGCCCTAGGGAAGGTTCAAGGCGCCAAGGTTGGAGCGGCTGTCTGGCGCACCCGCATCCATTCCCACAGCCTGTCTACGCGGGCTTACTCATTTCTCCCGCGCGAGGGGGCCCCTGGTATCCGATGGGGACGTTCTTCCCCAAGGCGCCGAGAACGAAGCCTCCCGGAATCCACTCGCCACATCGCGGGAGGCACCTGGCGACGCGATCCTCGGCATCAAAGGTCAAGACGGGGGAGTATTCGTTGAGTCCCACCAAGAGGCACACTAGTCCCGGGTTGTCCACGGCGTTTGAGGCCAGGGATAAGGCTCCCAGACCCGACTAAAGACTGCAAGAGCTGACAGGGACAGAGAAATGCTATGTCCCACCTTGCTTGAACCCCTGGTTTCTAGGAATAACCTCTATTTATAGACCCATTTCATATTGGAGAGAGTCTAAAAAACAGTTTGTTCCACATGTATAAGTCCGAGTATGGGTGTGTGTGTTTTCTACAATATAAAAGGCAAACTCTTTTTACAAAATCTATCCTTTGTTTTCCTGAAAGGAGGAATCAGGGTAAGTAAGACACACACTCACTCACTCACTCCCTTACTCAAGTCAGCATTGGCAGCTAAAGGCAGAGCCTCTGATGACACCAAAAGTGGTAGGAAGGATTCAGGCTGTTTGATAACAGGTATGGGGCGCATAGGTTTGAGGCTATTGTTTTTGGTAAGGATTTTAACTTGCACCGCGATCTTTAGTGTTGCACAGCTAAGGAGTCAGGATTGTACCTGGCATCCTGCCTTCCCTTCCATGGACGTGTACAGTCCAGGGTGCAGCTCAGCACAGAGAGCTTTGGGAAGAGGGTCATTGTTAGAGGCAGGCTACTCAAAGGGGCAGTATGACCAGATAGTATTACTGTCTTGGGGAAAAGGTGCTTTTTTGTTTTTTTATTAACATCTGTTTCAGAAAGGTTTGGGTAATCACAATATTCTTGTGTTTGGAAAGGAGTATTTAATAACATTATTCTCAACTTAAAATTTATAGTAAATTGATGAGTTAACATGTGGTATTATATTGTTACATGTTGCCAGTAACTTGTGTCTACCTAACATCTTTTGCAGTACAAACTTCAGTTCCTTATTAGTTGGGTTGGCTGTGTAAAACTTGAGAGTATTGGCACTGTTTTCTAAAAATGCATTCACTGTCTGATAGATCTCTCTGGGCAGATTCTGACCAGAAATAAGCAGGTTCAGTTCAGATAAAAATGCTTCATTCCAAAGGGACTAACTTCCCTGATTCCCTGATTCTGATTCCCTTCCCTGATTCTGCAGAAGTTGAGCTGTGTGACCTAGAGCAAATTAACCCCATGGCTTTAATTTCTGCATCTGTAAAATGAACGATTGAGCTAAATGACATTTTATAAAGTGAAACATCTTTTTACTGGCCTACTTAAGAGATAATTTTAAGACACTGCAGTTGGAGGAAAACTACTGTAAATGGTCTTCCAAAGCAAAGGATGAGACTTGAAGAGGTTTGTGCATGTGTCTATGAAGATATTCCTCATAGGCTTGGCCCAGATATAATATCGTTAGCTCAGGCAACTGTGTCCACAGTTATCGCTGTGAGATTTTTACGTTTCTAGAATGAACTAATAAATGGTGACTGACTAATGTCATTTTCCAGTTCTGATATATTCCCAGTTATATATTCCCAAGCTCATAAGAACTGAGAAAATTCTCCCATTAGGCTTTGGAGTGGTTGAGGACTAGATTATATTGGAAAGCTGGGTTTTGGCTAGCTAAAATCTGGAATGGTGTGGTACATATGTTAATATTCTTAAGAAGTGTAGAACTTAGGGAGGTAAACGTTCAACCTCAGACCCTAGTTTCCACCTCCCCATCCCCCTCAAAGTCCCAAGAATGGTCACTACATTCCCTCCTTTCTCTTCAGTTCCCATTGCTATCACATGCTTTACCCGAGGCCTGGACATCAGGAAAGAGAAAGCAGATGTCCTCTGCCCAGGGGGCTGCTCTCTTGAGGAATTCTCCGTATTTGGGAACATAGTGTATGCATCTGTATCAAGCATATGTGGTGCAGCTATCCACAGGTAAGCTGAAACATGCCAAGGGGAGAGAAATCCAAGTGTGATGATTTCCTTTCCCTCTTTAGCCACACGGACGGACCCACTATCTTCTTTCTTTTGGTGCCAATTTTGGCCATAGAAGATAGATACATTTTTAAACTATTTTTTTAAATGTTTATTTATTTTTGAGACAGAGAGAGACAGAGCATGAACGGGGGAGGGTCAGAGAGAGGGAGACACAGAATCTGAAACAGGCTCCAGGCTCTGAGCTGTCAGCCCAGAGCCCGACGCGGGGCTCGAACTCACAGACCATGAGATCATGACCTGAGCCGAAGTCGGCCGCTTAACCGACTGAGCCACCCAGGCGCCCTGATAGATACATTTTTAAGGTTTTCCTGGATATCCATGAAGCACCAGCTACACAAAGTAAGCTTTCTGACTAAAGACAAATTGTATTATTTCTTGGCAGCTAGATTCCTGTGATTTTAGAACATTCCTAATCATGTAATATATTAGTGAGTTTTTACTGTGTGCCAGACATAGTTTCAACTTCCATGAGAACTTGAGAATTGTATAAGGTGGGTACAGTTTTATTCCATTTTATAGATGAAGAAACAACTCAGTTGCCAAGGATCTTGCCCACGGTCATCATTGTTAGGCAAGTGCCAGAGCTGGAAATGAAAGGCCAGGTCTGCTTCCAGATCCCGTATTCATCACCCATTCTGCTATCCTACAAGACTTTGTGTGTGTGTGTGTGTGTGTGTGTGTGTGTGTGTGTGTGTTGTCCAAAGACATGTAGTTAAAGTACCTTAGAAAACTAAGAAAATTATTTGGTGCTCTTAACCCTGAATCTCCGAGCTGCAGGGAATGGGATCGTATAGGTATGTTCCTATCAACATTTAAGAAGTTTGACAGCATAAAACCATTTTTTCCCAGGCAGATGTTGTACCTATGTTAGCACGTTTTTAAAATTTTTTTTTTCAACGTTTATTTATTTTTGGGACAGAGAGAGACAGAGCATGAACGGGGGAGGGGCAGAGAGAGAGGGAGACACAGAATCGGAAACAGGCTCCAGGCTCTGAGCCATCAGCCCAGAGCCTGACGCGGGGCTCGAACTCACGGACCGCGAGATCGCGACCTGGCTGAAGTCGGATGCTTAACCGACTGCGCCACCCAGGCACCCCTGTTAGCACGTTTTTAAAAAGGCCAACAGCATCCTTAGATGTCTTCCCTGATAAACTATTTTCTTGATTATCAGAACAATAGATGTAACATGGCACTATAAGTCAGTTGGATACCCCTGGAAAAGTGTGGGTAGAATATCGGCTGTTTTTCTGTGTTGCAGGGGAGTAATCAGCAACTCAGGGGGACCTGTACGAATATATAGCCTACCAGGTCGAGAAAACTATTCCTCAGTAGTTGCCAATGGCATTCAGTCTCAAACACTTTCCAGATGGTCTGCTTCTTTCACAGTGACAAGTAGGTACAATTACATTGATTTTACCTTTGTGTAAATATTGCCTGACTCTCAAAAAAGTTTTCTGCTGTTCTTAGCCCAACGTCTTTGACTTTGATAGAAAAGCCTGTGATTAAGACTTGAAAGAGTCAACTATGGGTTAGAATCAATGACCTGGACAAGCAAAGCCCACTCAGGCCAAAGTTGGCTGAATGGAGGAAGGATAATCTTGCTGTTAGAAGGTTGCAATAGAAACTTGTGATCAGAATGCCCTGACACTTACAAGTAACACTAAATCAAAAAACTAGTGAATGAAAGTGAATGTGAATTCATTTTTGGTGATCCTTTTAAAATACAATTTAATAGATAAGAATTCATTTTGGTCTTTGAAACTCGCATGAAGCAATTACTCATGCAGTTGCCATTACTTGATTACATTTATCATCCCATAGACACCTAAGTTAGATTCATGATATTTTGATGGTAAAGAAGGAAGAGGAAAAAATAGTCTTCTCTTTATTTTAACAGAAGGTAAAAGTGGTACCCAGGAGGCCACAGGACAAGCAGTGTCCACAGCACGTCCATCAACAGGTATGGAAGCTATCTCCTAGTAGCCTGGCACAACATTTAGAAGTTAAAAATAAATGTGTTGTTGATAGCTTTCCTTTAAAAAGTAATTGACGTTGGGGCACCTGCGTGGCTTAGTTAAGCATCCAGCTCTTGGTTTCAGCTCAAGTCATGATCTCACAGTTTGTGGGTTCGAGCCCTGCATTGGGCTCTGCACTGACAGTGTGGAGCCTTCTTGGAAGTCCTCTCTGTCCCTTTCTCTCTGCTCCTCTCCTGCTTGCTCTCTCTCTCTCAAAAAAAGTAAGTTAAAAATAAACAAATAAAAAATAAAAAGTGATGTTAAACACAAAACCAGGGCACCTAGGTAGCTCTGTTAGTTGAGCATCCGACTCTTGATTTCAGGTCAGGTCATGATCCTGGGGTTATAGGATCGAGCCTTGCCTCGAGCTCTGCACCAAGCATTGACCTTGCTTAAGATTCTGTCTCTCCCTCTGCCCCTCTCTCCTGCTTGTGCCCTATCTCAAAAATTTAAAAAAAATTAAGAAACACAAAATAAATATCTTAAGTTTACTAGTGCATTATATAAGGAAACATTTTATATTTCAAATTCCTATCCTTCTATTTTCAATTATAAACTCTGCTACCAAACATTCTCTTGAAGTCCTACTATTTCTTTCTGATCTAATAAGCCATGCCTAGAAACTGGACAAAGTGACTTCCTAGCTCCATTCGTCATATGAATAAAAGGAATTCAATGTGTGTCCATTTTAACAAAGGCCAGGAATCTCCTTTCCTAAGATTGTGGCAGTTTTAAAGTCAAAGAAATTAAGAACATTAGAATCTAACTCTTGGCATTTCTGGTCCTGCCTCAGTTGTGGGTTTGAGATATCAAGTCCTGAATTGGTGGCAAGGCTTACAACAGTCCTGACTTCTTTGTTGGGGCATTTCTTCCCCAGTCCAAAAAGCTGTGAACAAATTAATTTTTTTACAAAACAAGTGTTTTTAAGAATGGCACTCCTTGTCACAAGCTTTTCCCCATGTGGGCTTCTTGCTATGAAACTGTCTTCCTATTGATGCCACTGCTTCCTTTGTTTCAGGTAAACGACTAAAGAAAACACCTGAAAAGAAAACTGGCAATAAAGGTAAGAGTCCACATATCCATTTGGGAAAATAACATTCTCCCTCCCTTTGAAACTGCTAACGGAGAGACATGTTTGGGTTTTCACAGACTGTAAAGCAGACATTGCATTTCTGATTGATGGAAGTTTTAATATTGGGCAGCGCCGATTTAATCTACAGAAGAATTTTGTTGGCAAAGTGGCTCTAATGTTGGGAATTGGAACAGAAGGACCACACGTGGGCCTTGTTCAAGCCAGGTACCAACTTGTTAAAATGGAAAGAGACTTGATGATAAAAGATCAGCCATTTTAGTGGATACATGTATTTCAGTACAGTATAAACACATAGAGTTGTGGATAGTCTGAATCCCTGAACTGTAAATATAGGATGTAAGACTGCCTAAGCAGACGGGGTAGGTCTAAGTGCTTCCTTTTTGGAATAAAAAGATTTAGAGAATTTGATGACCAGAAGGTAGACTAAAAAGGTTTTGTTGTTCATACAACAAAATTACCTCTGTACAAATTACCTCTGTACATACACTCTGCTCAATTCCTGATTCTTCTTTGCTGAAGGAAGAAATTATAGGTCTGTTTCTCTTCCCTATTCTGTCATTATTCTTTTAAACATTTCCCATAGTTCCATGAGTGCAGATCTGAAGCTCGATCTTTTTAATTTTATTCATTTAAAAATAATATTGATGGCTTTTAGGAAAATAATATGCTCACTATAGATACCTTGAAAAACATATAAAGCACAAGAAAAACAAATTTCCCAAATATGCTCTCCCGAGATAATCACTATAAAATGTTTGATACCCTTTCAGTATTTTAAGAAAATACTTGCTTGTACATGTGCATGTCTCTGTGTGTGTGTAATTGAAGTATGGTTGACACACAATGTTACATTAGTTTCAGGTGTACGACATAGTGATTCAACATTGTGGATTATGCCATGTTCCCTGCAAGTGTAGCTCCCATCTGTCACCATAAGATGCTGTTACAGTGCCATTGACGATATTCCTTATGCTGTACCTTTTATTCTCTTGGCTTATTCATTTCATAACTGGAAGCCTGTATCTCGCATTCCCCTTCCACCACTTTTTCCATCCTTCACCCCATTCTGCATAATGTGTTTCTTTTTCAAAAGCTCAAACTATAAAAATGTTTTATGTCCTGTTTTTTCATCCCTTTGTATTTTGAGCATTTTACACCACAAATGCTCTAAATCGATGATGTTTTAGAATGTTCCTTTGCATGACTGTTTAACTGTTCTTCCATTTTTTTCACCATCGGACATTACATTGTGATTAACATCCTTATGTCACCCTTGTGCCATCTTTGATTAGTTCATTAGACTCGATTTCTAAAAGTGAGATTGGGTCAAAAGGTTCTGACATTTTTAAGGTTTCGGATACAAAGTTTAATTGCTTTCTAGAAAGTTGACCCAGTTTAAATTGCTGTCACCAGTACTACACCTACTAATTTCTATTTCATTTATTCTTATGTTATGTTTTACAACTGGTTCTTAATTTAAATAGAATTTTTTTGGTATGAGAATTTGGTATGAGAATTTTTTGGTTTTCTACATAATTTAACTATTTGTCCCATATCTTTAAAACAGATGACTTTATTTCATTGATTTGTAATGCCAATTTTATATGCAAGTTAAGCAAGTCAGTTTCCTTGATCTATAAGCCAATTCTTACATCTTTTCTACAATGCTCTGATAATTGTAGCTTTATTGCACATTTTAACATCCTGGGGGGGGGGGACAAATTCCACTCAGTACTTTTCTTCTTACATTTTTTTCTTTGCTATTTGTGTCCAATTCTTTTTCAAGATGACAGCTACGCTATCTCGTAGAATCAAACAAGACTAGCTTCTCTATAAACTTTGAGACTTCTAGTTTACCGATTAAAAAAATTTTTTTTAACGTTTATTCATTTTTTGGTAGAGACAGAGTGTGAGTGGGGGAGGGGCAGAGAGAGAGGGAGACACAATCCAAATCAAGCTCCAGGCTCTGAACTGACAGCACAGAGACCGACACGGGGTTCAAACTCACGGATTTTGAGATCATGACCTGAGCTGAAGTTGGACGCTTAACCGACTGAGCCACCCAGGCACCCCTATAGTTTTCCTGTTTTAGGAAAAGCCTCAGAATAAACTATATAAAGAGTTTATATTTAAGCAGAATAACAATGTAACATTAAGGATGCAAAATTAAGAATAAATCTCCTAAATCACAATTGGGATAGTTCAAAGTGACCATTAATGTGAAAAGGTTATCTACCCATAATATCTGATTTTGTGGCCCAACATTTCACCAGATATACAGAAAGATATGCAGAAGTACAGTCAGTGCTATACTTTTACCTCAAAAATCTTGACTTAATGGCAATTGATAATACTAAGATCTTAAAATTTTGCACTTATGAAATACTGACTTACCTAAAAACCAACACAACAAATGGTTGTGTAACTGTTTTACTCAACATGGTCTCTAATAAACGTAGAGTAGTGATAAAAGTGAGTTGAAATCCTTTTACTATTAAATATGGAAAGTCCCAAATATTACAATATACATAATTTGAAGATCAGCGTATGTCAGTATCATTTTTTATAACACAAATCCAAAATTGTAATACTTGATACATTTTCTTGTTATCTTCTCATTTTTAAAACGTTGGCCTCGGTGTCCTTGAAATTGCCTCTTCTAACCAGAAGCCTGAGTTAATAGACTCACACTGTTGAGTGCTTCCATGGTCTCCCACTGGAACAGACCTAGCCTCACACCCAGTCACCTTCCAATACTCTGGTGCCCTACTCTGCAGATTTCCATTAAGCCCAGTGCCTTCAGCTAAACCTGGTTTCAGGTGTTCTGGAGCCAGACAAACCTGAATTTAAAGTGCAGCAGTGTTTTGTTAGGCAACCTACCAAAATGCTGTGAGCCTCAGTTTCCTAAGTTAGGATGAAATGAGATGATACATGTAATACGTATTTAGCATATTACCCAGATAAACCCTCAAGGTAGCAATTGTTTTTGTTACATTTCTGCAAGATGCCTTGAAATTTAAGTAAGGATGCAATACTTTAGTTGACTGTACACTATGGGATTAAGAAACTCAGGCATTGGCCAATTTACTTTTTTTTAAGTTATATAATGTTGCTTGTTTTGCCTTTCCACTTCTCTCTAGATAACATTTTTTTCCTATTTTTCCACTTAGTGAACATCCCAAAATAGAATTTTATTTGAAAAACTTTACATCAGCCAAAGATGTTTTGTTTGCCATAAAGGAAGTAGGTTTCAGAGGGGGTAATTCCAATACAGGTAAGTAGACTCTGGCACCTGGAATGTAACACAGGAGAGGGTTATGAAGCAGTCAGACATGTAAAGCAGTATTAGGCTATTTTATTTCAGCAGATGTGAAACTCTTCCTCTTGACACTGAAATCTTGGCTAGGTTTGTACTTGATCATCTAAGATACTCAATTTATAATGAAAAATATGCCAAAGGGTTAATTAATATTGCTTGTTTAAAACAAGCCAAAAAAGTATCGTGATTTATAATCCTTCTATTGGATAGAACAGATGCCACTTTAGAGAAGTACGTGTTCAGCAAGTTAAAAAGAAGCAAAGATCAACAGACTTGTTTAACAAATGCAGATGTGGCAGAAAGAACTAGCTTAGCACTATAGACCCTCTGAAGGGACATTTCTTGTTCTGAGTCTTTAGAGGTAATCAGTCACTAAGGGGCTAGATAGCAAAAGTACAGTAGTGGGAGTCAGTTGTGTTTCTGATGATTGATGTAAGGTAAGGAAAAATGAGGCTTCTGGGAGGTGATGGGGGAAGTAATGTGGGTTGTGAAGACAAAAAAAAGTTGATCTGATGGATAATTAAACTTTTGCATCTGATGCATCTATTATAGAACCAAGTTCTATGTAAGTTAAATTCTTAAACTTTTGGTGTCATCAAGTTGGTACAGGGAAATAGAAATGTCACTTGAGCAGTGGTGCTGCTCCAGCTTGCTTCTTCTTCAAATCTAGGAAAAGCCTTGAAGCATACGGCCCAGAAATTCTTCACAGCAGACGCTGGAGTAAGAAGAGGGATCCCCAAAGTGGTGGTGGTATTTATTGATGGCTGGCCTTCTGATGACATTGAGGAAGCAGGCATTGTGGCCAGAGAGTTTGGTGTGAATGTATTTATAGTTTCTGTGGCCAAGCCTATCCCTGAAGAACTGGGGATGGTTCAGGATGTTGCATTTGTTGACAAGGTAAGGAGGTGAGGGGTCTTTTCTGTTAGGGTAGTTACTCAGTTTTTGGACCTTCAGGCATAGTGCTGACTGGCCCTTATCTGGATTAACTCTGAACATTCAAGATTTAATGTTTTTATCATTTTTAAGAAGACACACTTTTTGATCCCGTTTATGTCTCCCCCATTAGGCTGTCTGTCGGAACAATGGCTTCTTCTCTTACCACATGCCCAACTGGTTTGGCACCACAAAATATGTAAAGCCTCTGGTACAGAAGCTCTGCACTCATGAGCAAATGATGTGCAGCAAGACCTGCTATAACTCAGTGAACATTGCCTTTCTAATTGATGGTTCCAGCAGTGTTGGAGACAGTAATTTTCGCCTCATGCTTGAGTTTGTTTCCAACATAGCCAAGACTTTTGAAATCTCAGACATTGGTGCCAAGATTGCTGCTGTGCAGTTCACCTATGATCAGCGCACAGAATTCACTTTCACTGATTACAGCACCAAAGAGAATGTCCTAGCTGTTATCAGAAACATTCGCTACATGAGCGGTGGAACAGCTACAGGTGATGCCATTTCCTTCACTGTTAGAAACGTGTTTGGTCCTGTGAGGGATAGCCCCAACAAGAACTTCCTGGTAATTGTCACAGACGGGCAGTCCTATGACGATGTTCGAGGCCCTGCTGCTGCTGCACACGATGCAGGTAAGTTCTTGTCCTTTGTCTGGGTAGGGAACTGAGAAGGGGTTCAGTGAGTTTTGTAAATATAAATGTAAGCATTTATTTTATTGAACAAACACGTATGTAATGGCAATCATTGTTCTAAGAGCTTTACTCAATATTAACTGACTTAAGTGTCAAACCAGTCCTATGAATGTCATTCTACAGATAAGGCAACAAATTTCCTCAAGACCACAGCTAGCAAGTGGTGAGGCCAGTATTCAAACCCAGGCATTCTGGCTGAGTCCACACTCCTCACCACTGTATTGTTGGGAGAAGTGCCATGAGAACCATGTCATGTGTCAAAGAAGCATGTTACAGGTGCTTATGTTGGCCCCAAACTTGGAATATATACCTCCACCCAATCACAATTTATCATAATTTACCATGAACCTATTTGATAATTCATCCTTTTTTAAAAAGTAGTTTTGAGTCTGGCATGAGTTTTCTAAGATGTTAGAGTCTCCAGTAGACTTTAATTCTATTCCATCTAAACTTCCTTTTTAGATTCTTAGTCTTTTTTAAGATAATAAAAACACACTCTGATGTTATAAAACAGTATAAAAAGGTCTTCTTTCTCCCTTACCCCAACCTTAATATTACTTTTGGCAAAGGCGACTCATTCCTGAAAACATTAGCATAATGTGTTGCTGAGATCAAATAGGGCAACAAAAAGCTGACGTTCCCTTTTCTGGGATAAAACTGAGTGATTGTGGTCCAATAATACTTAATAAAAAAAAACAAAAAACAAAAAAAAACGCTAACTTGGGAGAGGGGAATAGCGGCCTTGCATTTTTGTATACTTTTCCACACTTTTCCCTATTTAATTCCTCATGACTTAACTTTTTCCCTCTTACACATTAGCCACTGTTATATACTTTTATATTGACGAAATGCTGTTTAGTAGGGTAGAGAACCCATCCGCACAACTTAAGCTATATGTTGGCTTATTTATATACATCTAGCTTGTTTTATCCATCAGTAGCTAACCTAAATCGAAGACCTGTTTGCTATCATCCTTCTTAAAAACGTATCTTACTGAACTAATTTGTGGTTAACGGGGTTCAGGCTAAATTAACTGAAATAGATTAAATCAAATATATTTCCCCAATGTAATTAGCTGAGCTTCAGGAGGTTATGCCACACCATTTTCATGAAAATTATCCTTTAGAGATTGTGAAGTGCAAGTTAACAAAAGCCGGAATACAGGTAGGTTTTCAAGGCTAGGTCGTAACTTTTTTAATTGTTTAGCTCTGACCCAATATATAATTACAATCTGAGCTTCAGTCAGTCTACAAGTGAGGAAAACTGAGGGGGGGTAACTTTTTGTTTTCTTTTGCCAGGGAAGGAGATGAGAGTATTGAGTGGGGTAATAAATCAGAAATTGTTTCAAGGAGCTTTTACATAATCTAAACCTGCTTTATTTACATCTCAAGTATTTACAATTTTGAGCACTGAATACCATTAGAATGGGGATGAAGTCCTAGAAGTGACTTCGGAAGCTCTCCAAACATAGGAAATTTCACTCAAAAGAAAGATGGTAGGATACACTAAGAATGTGCTAAACAACTACTGCAGTTGGATTGAGGTAAATCAAACTGGTGTAGTTATCACCTTAACCAAAATGTAGTTGGAATACAAGCCGCCTACTGGTGCAAGGGAATGTAGAGGTTATGCCTCAATGTGTAACTAGAAGAAATTATTCCAGCTGCACAGACCCTTTTCTCTTTGGCTGTTTTTTTCACCAGATTTTTGCTTTGGGGTTAGACACTGACCAATTCTTTTTTTGCGTTTTAAGTATAGTTTTAGAGAGCATGTGGGCACAGGAGTGCACACCTGAGCAGGAGGGGGGGGAGGGGGGGGAGGGGGGGAGGGGGGGAGGATATCCCAAAGCATCCAACGCTAACAGCGGAGTGGGGAAGGGGCAGAGGCATGGAGGGGGGGGGGGGGGGTCAATCCCACAACTGTGAGATCATGACCGGAGCTGAAACCAAGAGCTGGAAACTTAGCCAACTGAGCCACCCAAGCGCCTAACACTGACAATTTCTGACTACTGGTCATTTTGCCAATGTAACATACACATCAAAATTGCAAAGTTCTCATTATTCAGAAGACTAGTCACCATTTCCAATGCAAGAGCCTTAGAAAACTTCCATTTATGTATCCCAGACTCTGTTATACTGGCTAGACCTCCAGTCTAATGATTAACTGGAGTGATGATAGCAGGCAGACCATTCTCCTGCCAATCTCAGGCAGTTTTCACCATTTCACTAAGTATGTTATAGTTATTTATTTTTTTAAGAAGTTATCTATCAGGTCATCACATAACTTTTTGTCAGTGATCATGTGATTTATTTGCCAATGTGGTAAGTTATACTGATGGCAAACTTTTGGTTTGGGCCCAACTGTTTAGCCATTCTCATGACTGTTTAAACCTAGCTAACCATTTGGTGAAGCAGATTTAATCCTTCAGACATTATAGAGCTTCCTCTCCAACTGTAAACTGAGTCATGAAAAATAATTACACCTGGTTTTCTATATAAGCTGCAGCTTGGTTCTAATGCATGCAAAAATATTTTCATTGTAGGTATTACCATCTTTTCTGTTGGAGTGGCTTGGGCACCTTTGGATGACCTGAAAGATATGGCCTCTAAACCAAAGGAGTCACATGCTTTCTTCACAAGAGAGTTCACAGGATTAGAACCAATTGTTTCCGACGTCATCAGAGGCATTTGTAGAGATTTCTTGGAATCCCAGCAATAATGGTAACATTTTGACAACTGAAAGAAAAAGTGTAAGAGGATGTAATGTATAAGTCATTTTCTCCTAATACTGAAATACTATATAGCATACTAGGACCAGATACAAAACGATTATATTAAAAATGCCAACAGCTGTTTCAAGCAAATAAGCATTCATTTAAAGCTACTACCTTCTAATTACAATTTAGAATTATTAAACACTCTGCTGAGGCTTCATAATCATGACCCTTATAAACTCTGGAAACAGGAGATATTGTGGATCTGAATCTTAAGAATTCTAAAATGCGTGTTAAATGTACAGAGACATAAATTCCATAGCTCAATAAAAGAATCTGATACTGAGAACAAAAGCAACATTCCTTCTCTCATCATTCTGTATTAAATATATAAAGAGAATGAAACTTAAATAGTTCTTTAACTCAGTTCATATGTAAGTCATTTTCCCCATAATGAATGTTGTCTTAAAACCAATAAGAGTTATTACTTAATAAAAAGTTTTAATTATGAATCAAATGGAAGGGAATGAAGTATCAAGCTTCTTTTGTAGTGTATTTTCACAATAACATAACTGAACTATCTCACTGAATAAGATAGAATTGTCTGATATTTTTCTATTTATATCCTTAATTTTATATGTGTATAGATATATTTGGCTTATACTCTAAAAGTCATCCATGTACTGAAAAAAATGTTGGTAAATTTTTACTTACCACTTTAAACATTTGGCTTTAAGGAAAATCACTTATTGAAAATGGAACTGCAGGAAAAATTATTGTAGTTTGACCAAGCAATAAAACTGTTAGTGACTATTATTCTAAGCTGCTTTACTTTTATTATTCCAAGTCCTCGCTCCCTGGGACATGGTAAAAAATCCTACATTCAGTACTTTATGTAGAAAGACCAACCTGAATTTTTTCTTAAAATTTTTATATTTATTCATTCAATTGTTTATTGAATGGCTACTGTTTAGGCATTATACACAGCCACTACCAAGTTAAACAGCAGGAGATGCTTAGTTACTTAGTTCAACAAAAATGTTTTGTAATTAACATTTTTACTTAAACATGCTTGTAAAGTTCCTAAGAAAAATGATCACAATACCCTTAATATAGAGCTCTCCCTTCAGATACAGGTGTTGTCATCCCATCTCGCTTGTCTACAGGCAGAACCTGTCCTCCCCCTCAGCCACCTGTACATCCTAGCTCCCTGCCCCCACACACTGATCCTATCTGAAACTTACAAGTTGACCTGAAATAGGTGTTAAATGGTCTACAATTAATACTTATACTCCAGTAAATCTCTGGAGTCCAGGGATTTTATAGGTGTGTAAAAGCAATGAAAGCAGCATGTATGAGAAAGGCAGAACTGAAATTGCCTTGGACAATTTTACATAAAAATTTGACAAAGTATGGGAAGATAATAAACTGACCCTTTCGTATAAAATGCCACATATATCCACGTAACAAGAATTTTCATTTAATTAAACAGGGGCACCTGGGTGGCTCAGTCAGTTAAGCGGCCAACTTTGGCTCAGGTCATGACCCTGCGGTCTGTGAGTTCAAGCTCCACATCAGGCTGTGCTGACAGCTCAAAGCTTGGAGCCTGCTTCAGATTCTGTGTCTCCCTGTCTCTTTGCTCCTCCCCCACTCATGCTGCCTCTCTTGCTCTCAAAAATAAAAAAATAAAATAAAATAGGTTTAAACTTTTACACCACAAATTCTTGGCTGAGAGTATCACTCCTTGAAAAATTAAACTCAAATGAAAACCCAGCCTCCAATCGTCTTTTTTTTTTTTTTTAAGTTATGGCTTCCTGCCCAGTGCAGAGCCCAATGCAGGACTTGAACTCACGACCCTGAGATCAAGACTTGAGCTGAGATCAAAAGTAGGATGTTTAACGGAGCCACCCAGGCACCCCCTCAGTACCCCTTTAAAACGCTTTTATTTTTATAAAGGACAAAGTTCTGAGTCATCTGAGGTAACCAGGGAAACTAACATTCTGACTTAAAGAGCATTAAGAGCAGAAATGACCCCTTTATTAAGTTACTATCAATTATTTTGTAAAAGCAGTAAAGTGTAAAGCACACTTTAGCAGGCATGCCAATTTTTCAAATATGCTATTTATAACATTTAATAAAGGTGTTAAGTGAGATGCTGGTCTTTAGTGGATAACTTACTTTGAAATGTGAGAAAAGTACACAAAAATAAAATATGAAAACGGCAGAATATGATTATTGAGAAAGTCAACATACTAAAGTTTGTATATAAAAATATTAAGCTTTATAAAGCACCATTTAATAGTCAAATGAATAATTTCCCAGAAGTCACAAATGGAAACACACAAAATAAGACTTTCTTTTTGCATCCTTTAGTCTCTTCCAAATGTTTAATATTGTAGAGAAAAACACGACCAAAGTAAACATATGTTTTAATTTTTATTCATTTCCATTTCAATACATACCCAGAGGTGAATGTTTATGCACTGCAACGATGATAATCACATTTCAGTTAAACAGTAATGCACTGGTTTGGAATTGCTGCCGGAAACCATATTAGCTTTGGAAAAATTATAATTCCCAAAAACAAGAAAAAATGCCCCTTAATTGGTTAAGTTGAATCTTCAGAAAATCAAAAACAAAACAAAAAAAACTTTAGGAGTATTTCTGAAAATTTTTAGTGTTTCAGCAGTAATGACTAAAATGCACACTTGGATTATGGCAGAAGACAAAAGTTCACAATATAAACACAATGTAATTTCTTTTACCAAGTAGGCATCCAAATAGAATTTTGCCACCCTAATTTTTGGATAGAACTTAAGAAAAAAATTTTTTTAATTTTTTGAGAGCGAGACAGCAAGTGGGGGAGGGGCAGAAAGAGAGGGAGACAGAATCCCAAGCAGGCTCTGTGCTGTCAATGCAGACCCTGATGAGGGGTTTGAACTCACCAAGTATGAGATCATGACCTGAGCTGAAGTCAAGAGTTGGACACTTAACCAGCTGAGCCATCCAAGTGCCCTTTAATGTTACCTTCTAACTGCATTTGCAATTTCCTTCCAAGAAAAAAGATATTACCTTGTTGAAGAAAGAAGTTTTGAGACACTAACACTTAATATTATTCATAGGGACAACTTTTAATTAATGAGTAATGTAATGCAGTTATTTTCTGAACTTTTTTGTGGAAACAGGCTAGATAGGAATGACAATACTATTAACTGAAATCCAGATTCAATAAAGGCATAGAATGTCTAAGGAAATGATTGAAAACTGTATCTCTGCTTTTCCTTTCGCTGTTGTGAACTATGTAACTTATACCAGTAGAAGATTTTTTTAAATTCCCAAATGGGGTGAAGTACTTAGAAAGTTATTAATACTGTTAAGTGTTCTAATCTTATTAGAGTCTCAAGCAATACCATGTTTAATAGAATAGCATAAAAATGAAGGACTCACTGAGAAATCATCTCCATTTCCTAGTTTAATGATGGAGAGTAAAGTATTGCACTTTATTATTCAACACAAAATAATGTAGCCAACAGTAACATACAGGTACACAATTTAATATTTATTATATGCATTTTATATACATTATTTTTCAACAGCTGTACGTTAGCTATGTGGTACAATCTTAAAAATTTGCTGATTCATAGTTTGTAAAACAAAAACCTTACAAAACTCATCAAAACTCGCAAACTGATCAGAAAAGTTTTTGGAAGACTAGAAAAAATACTTTATTGTCTTAATCATGCATTACACAAACAAAATCTTTAGTTACACCATAAAATTAAGCACATCTGAAAAAATAAAATGGGATAACTAGTCCAAACACAGATTTCTGTATCCTGATTCAACTATTTTTGTATCCTATTTGTAATGCAAATACAATTTTACCCCAAATATTTTTAAACAAGATAGTTTTGTTTGGAAACATGGTAAACCAAGATATGCATCTGGGGGAAATCACCTTGGTTTGTAACTTAAACTATAAAATATTCCATTTTTAGTCTATTTTAGACTATTCAAAGAGTTCCAAAATAGATATACAGGTTCCTTTAGCACATTAATAAAAGGATATAAAGACCAACAAAAAGTGAAATAAATAATAGGCTATTAGCAAGATGGATAATCCTTGATAAATAAACTTGTAAATACAGTAAGATGTACAAAATATCACATAGTGATAGGATGCCAAGATTAGTTCATTTTTTTTTTAAAGAGTTCATCTGGAGTACTAAACCCCACTGTTTCATTTTTAATACACTTAATAGTCCTTGGTTTATATGAAGACAATTATGTGATGATGAAGGTGATTTAGCATCTTTATGGAAGGACTTAGCTGAGCTGTATTAGGCAAAAGAAGGAAAAAGTGTGGTTACACGGCAGCGGGTCAGTGAGATCTCTGTGTTTTAGGGTTGTATAATGCAGAAAAACTTCAATACAATCTTGAGCACTGTTGTGACAGGCTAAATATATAAAAAGACTTATAAAAACTAGAATTTTATCCAAACATTTTGTGCAACTAATGCTAAAATATTTTAAGTTAAATTTTCTTTTTTTTTTTTTTTTAAAGCAAAATAAGTTTAAAAGGGAATCTGTGGCATTCAACTGATAAACAGAAAATCACTAAGAGATGAAAAAAAGCTACTCTTGGAGCTCACTTTCCCCCAACAAGAGCACCACATTCCTAACCCTAAGGCAGCACACAGAGTCCAAAATAAAAGTCTTTTTAAGATCAGACTCCACATTGGCTTAAAGATACCTAAAAAACAGACATACGCTCAGTTCATATCCAGTACAGGCCACAAATAATGGAGTCCTTTTTATTTGTCCCACGAAATACAGTAATTACAATTAAATTAATGAGCCTGACATTAAGATGTGATTTCCACCAATTTATGCCTGCCTCGAATAGCCTTCTCCAGGCAGATCACATGTAGTGTTATATCAGTAACCTTGTTGATGGCAGTGATGCAGACCCTCTTTCTGTCCAAGCAAATCTGTTGTTGACGATGTGATTTTTGCCGATTCACACAAATACTTTGGCAAGGGCATCAGCCCCTGCACTGGCAATATATGCTTTTGATGGATGGAAAGCAACATCATAAATTGATTCATCTAATTTCTTCCTATGTGCTGTTATTTCTTGTACACATGTCTTGCTATCCAAATTCCATAATCTAATAGAACAGTCATGGCCTGTAATAAAAGAATAAATAAAGTATGTTACTAGGTAATGATTCTTTTGTAAAGCTTGTGGCAGTATAGTAAGTTCAGACTTACTTCCAGACATCAAATAGATTCCATTAGGATCTACTGCTAGACTTGTAACAGCATCCAAATGAGCTACCATAGAATGGATCATTTTACCTAAATAAAACATAACACAGAAGATAAAGTTTTCACAAATAGTTACCAACTTGAGAGATCAGAAACCATAACACAGCATCAACATAAAATAGACAATCACTATAGCAATATATTTTTATTGTGGTAAAATACACATAACATAAAATTTACCATTTTAACCATTTGGGAAGGTACCATTCAGTGGCTTTTAGAGCATTCGCAATGATATGCAACCATCACCATTATCCAGTTCAGAACATTTTCATCACTGCAAAAGGAAACCCGTACCCATTAAGTAGTCACTCCCTATTTCTCCCCTTCCCCCAAGTCCCTGGTTACCACTAATCTACCTTTTCTATGATTTAGCCTATTCTCGATGCTTCATACAAATGAAATCATACACGTAACATGTGGCTTTTTGTGTGTGCCTTCTGTCATTTAAAGGTTTTCAAGGTTCACCCAGTATACAGGCATACCTAGTTTTACTGTGCTTCACAGATACTGCAGTGATTTTACAAAATGAAGATCTGTGGCAACCCTGTATTGAACAAATCTACTGGCGCCATTTTCAGTAACATTGTTCACTTTGTGTCTCTGTGTCAGTTTGGGAATTCTTGCAATACTGCATGCAAACGTTTTCATTATTAATATATCTGTTACGGTCATCTATGATTGGTGCTTACAACCTAGTGAAAGCTCAGCAATGGTTAGCAATTTTTTTGCAATAAAGTTTTCTTTCATTAAGGCAGGTACATTGGTTTTTTAGATATAATACTATTGCACACTTAAGAGATAACAGTAAGGTATAAACATGACTTTTATATGCACCGGGAAATGAAAAAATTCATTTGACTCACTCTACTGCAAAATGGGCTTTAATGCAGTTGTGTGAACCCACAATATCTGTGAGGTATGCCTGTAATAATTTTTTGAAGGAATTTTAATTCCAAGGCAGAACTTTCCCAGTTATTCCTAAAAAAGGCATCTGTGTGACAATCTGACAGTATCTGGTAGACAGTGAAAAACATAATGACTGTATGGTTGCATCCAAGGTTTAAGATCATGTAAACTGGAATTAAACTAAAAACAGGAAGAATCTCTCTCATTAAGAAATGTAAAGAGTATTTCATTTATGGGGTTCCTGATAAATAAATCACTATGGGATATATTCCTAACTAAAGATTCTACTGTTATCAAATTCATTTATCCTTTGAAATATTAATCATTTTGTACATTAGAAACAAGAAAGGGGAGAGAGGTGGGAGTATATCAGAGAAATTATTCTGGATTTCCCCAGATAGTAACAAAAACACTGTTCTGGAAAACGGAATTTAATGAGTATCTTCAATGAAGATTTGGAAGAAAACGGGATTCAATGGCAAGTTAAAATTTAAAAAAAAAGTTACGAGTACAAAGTTGTGTTGCATAAATACTTTGGGGGCAGGGGAATTAGCCTCCGCACTGGCAGTATATGCTTTTGGATAGACAGAAAGCAACATCATAAATTCATTTATCCAAGAAGAGAATAAAATAGCAAATACAGATACTTAAAAAAATTTCCTCCCCTTTCACTCAGCAATGAGTCTTTACTATTCAAATGCTTGAGCTGCTCCTAATGAGAGGCCTTCTCCAGAATTCTAGTTACAATCATTTGCCATGTTTCTGGTCCTCTGATGACATTCCACACTGGAATATGAAATATATCTACTTTTGTTATTTGCTACAGCTACTGGCCTGAATATAAAACCACAACATAATCAAACGTGCAAAAAGTTACTCTGAAAAACATAAAAAGTCCTATCACTTTCTGGCAATACTAAGCATGTCATCAGTTAAGTACAAAATTAAGTCTCTCATCATTTCAAATGACATCTGTTGGTTTTTCACTAATACTAACAGAATAATTTTAGGGATTCTTCTCTACTACAGAAAAATCATTCAACATACTATCTTTAATTGCTTAGTCCAACACAATTCATCTATCAGTTCTAGAATCCATTCCTCACAATATGCCTATAAAAAAACCAAGTATGAAATTGTTGGCTTCCAGAACAATAATCTCAAATAATTAGGGGTTAAGCAAGATTAGCTTCTCTGAAAAAGTCAAATCTTTGATGGTCACTCTTAACTCACAGATCTAGTGCTAACTTCTTTCCTGAGAATGATCCTGTATCTCCTAAATTTAACATGTCTTAAATACAAAGAATTCTTTCATCCAAACAGCAGAAATACCCATTTCTTTAAGGGTACTATAATCTTCCCAGTTTATCTCCTGTGCACTAAATTAACCCTCACTATGAAAACCTGAGTCAGTTTAGAGTCAACCCTTCCTCTCCCCAAATATGTGGAATGCAAAACCAATTTGAATGCTGGGCTTCCACTGATAACCACAGAAGTCACAAAACTTGACACCTCCCAAGAATTAGGATTCCTCCTTTCTCAACATATACTTAAAGCTTCTCACATTTAACCAATTTTACTTTTGCCTCATGCCTCTGCTACTACCTCTCTTCGCTGACCAAAATTAATTCTTTCCTTCTGTAACAGAGGCAAATAGAGGATACATGCAGTCACCTGTTCTCCCCTCCCTGGCACCTTAAGCCCTTGGACTTGGACAATCAATATCATGGGCCGCTAAGAAATGGGGACAAAAATAGGTATTAAAAAAACGTGGATTGCGGAAGCAAACTGAATAAGTGTGAATCCCAACCCTTTAATTTCTCTCTGCTGTGTAACAATGAACTAATTATATAACTTAAGACTTTTATTTCAAACCTAAAATGGAGACAATAATAATATATCTACTTTACAGTTAGTTATAAGAGGAACAAACATGTTTATATGTAAATCTAATAGAACAATGTCTCACTTGCAGTAAGCAATATAACACTAGGGTATAAATTCTAAGAGGACCAGACATTTTGTTTTGTTCACCAAGCAATGAAAACTATGCCAAGGATATGGCAGACACTCAATAAATTGTGAATGAATGAGTCCACAACAAATTCAGTATCTTCTGTTTCCAACTCCTCCATATTACTCACTTATACACCTTCTCCTAGACTCACTATCACTAACTAAATCTCTCAGGAACAGTATATGCAACACAAATTTATATCTCTACCAAATTTTAAAAATCATGAGCCCTTAATATTTCTCTAGAATAGTAGAAACTGAAATTATTTAAAGTCAAAGATCTACCAGATAATGCAATTTAAATAATCTTTCTAAACCAATTTTATAAACCCCTACTCAAATATTTTAAGTGGTTTTCACAGTGTATAGTATAAACAAAAATCCATCATTCTTAGCCTGGCTATGAAAAGTTCTCCTCCATTGATTGGGTTTCTCTTCTCCAAACTTACCTTTTTGGCGTTACCTATAAGAAACTTCTGTTCTAGCCCAAGTTTCTACCACCATGCTGACTCTACTCAAAATATGCCCTTATCTGGAATTTCTTACTACCTTCTTTCCTTAAAACAACAAGAAAAAAACCTTACCATTTCTTTAAGGCAAAGACCAAACTCTTACTACGAAAACTCCTTTATCTAGCATGGCTCATTTTACTGCATGTACGAGTGCACACGTGCGCGTGCATGTGTGCAAGCACACACATACATCCTATTTCCCCAAACAATGATAAGCTCCCAGAGAGCAGAAACCACACCTTACACAACATATAGCTAGTGTGCGTGGAATACAAAATGCTAAATATATTTTTGCTGTTAAAATCTAAGAACTTATTGAATCCATTCATAGTATCAATTTCTATAATGTTTGAGATTAAAAAATCAATTAAATATATTAGTCATTTGCCAGAATAATATTCTATTAGAAACTTAACTAACTGGCAACATCAGACCAGTTATGGAAATATTCTAGTTTGTCACATTTACTTTTTTTTATTTTTTTTAATGTTTTTATTTATTTTTAAGACAGAGAGAGAGAGCATGAGCAGGGGAGGGGCAGAGACCGAGGAAGACACAGAATCTGAAGCAGGCTCCAGGCTCTGAGCTGTCAGCACAGAGCCCGACGTGGGGCTCGAACTCACAGACTGTGAGATCATGACCTGAGCTGAAGTTGGACGCTTAACTGACTGAGCCACTCAGGCGCCCCACATTTATTTTTTATAAAGTTTTTTTAATGTTTTATTTATTTTTGTGAGAGAGAGAGAGCATAAATAGGGAAGGGGAAGAGAGAGAAGAGAATAGAGGATCTGAAGCAGGCTCCATGCTGACAGCAGAGAGCCCAATGTGGGGCTTGAAGCCACAAACCGCAAGATCATGACCTGAGCTGAAGTTGGATGCTTAATCGACTGAACCACCCAGGTGCCCTTAGTTTGTCACATTTAAATGAATTAACATTTTTCAGGGAAAAGTTTCTTTGGAAACAGTATATCTAAACACAATTTACAGTTTAACTCAATGTTGTTATGTATAGTGTTTACCTGTGTGTGAAGTGAGACAGGATTTAAATTTTTTTTTCACATTTATTTATTTTTGAGAGAGAGCAAGACAGAGTGTGAATGGGGGAGGGGCAGAGAGAGGGGGCATGGCGGGGGGCACAGAATCTGAAGCAGGCTCCAGGCTCTGAGCTGTCAGCACGGAGCCCGACACAGGGCTGGAACTCATGGACCATGAGATCATGACATGAGCTGAAAGTCGGACGCTTAACCGACTGAGCCACCCAGGTGTCCCTAAGTGAGACAGGATTTAAAAATAATTTTTTTCATTGTTTAGAGCCTATCGCTTTGTCTTTACATTACAGATAAGGTAACCAGACTAGTTAACAGAAAGAATAAATTGGTAGAATTTGTAAATGATCTGAAAAACTACAGGCTCCTTGTTATTAAATAAAATTTTAGTACTACGTTCTTGATTTCTGCCAATAAACTAGCTCTAGAGAATCACATTTTGCTGTTAATACACTACTAAAATTCCTGAACCTCCCCTTACAAATATAAATCCTCAATAGGTAATTAAAAAAAAAAATCTTTATAGGAGCACCTGGGTGGCTCAGTCTGTTAGGTGACTGACTTCGGCTCAGGTCATAATCTCACAGTTTGTGGGACTGAGCCCCATGTCAGGCTCTGTGCTGATAGCTCAGAGCCTGGAGCCTGCTTCAAATCCTGTGTATATCTCTCTCTCTGCCCCTCCTCTACTCATGTTCTGTCTCCCTTTCTCAAAAATAAACATTAAAAAAATTTTTTTAATCTTCTTATAAATACAGTAAAGGAAATTATCTCTGTGCTAGCAGCAGAGGTAGATCTTGAGGCTTCATAAATATGTTCAAAGAAATTGGGGCGCCTGGGTGGCGCAGTCGGTTAAGCGTCCGACTTCAGCCAGGTCACGATCTCGTGGTCGGTGAGTTCGAGCCCCGCGTCAGGCTCTGGGCTGATGGCTCGGAGCCTGGAGCCTGTTTCCGATTCTGCGTCTCCCTCTCTCTCTGCCCCTCCCCCGTTCATGCTCTGTCTCTCTCTGTCCCAAAAATAAATAAAAAACGTTGAAAAAAAATTAAAAAAAAATAAAAAATAAAAATGTTCAAAGAAATGATTTGAGAAGGTGTTAAACTGAGAACTTTCATATGAATATGAATCTTCTTTCCTGTGTAATATAGATTGTGAATATCCATTCTCTTCTCAACTTGTTCCACTGAGTTAAAAGGAACCTGTCCATTAGAGTGTTATTTTAACACAGGGATTTGTTGTTAGACTCTAAAGATTAATAATTATAACTATGTTCTCTATAAACTTCAAAGAGAATGTGTAGTTCTGATTTGCTGTCTTGCTTAATCTATTGCCCGGCAGTAGGGTTGCAATTAACATTTAAGTTTTTTTACTTGGAAATCCTTCAATACCCATTTTAACTTCTCAAAGAAGCTTCTCTAGCTGAGCACAAACAGTAACTTATGTGGTATTCTAATGACAGATGAAACAGGTCTATGGCCAAATTAAAATTTATTTTGACTTCTATATAATTGGTAAGTTTCCTTACAAGAAATGGAGGGAAAATGGCAATAAACCATTTCCACTATTTTATCATTTAAGCTGAGAAATAATTCTAACAGCATATTTGAAATGTCCAACACCAGAAAGAGACCTCTTCTGCTATACTAATGCCCAACAGAATATGAAGAAAAAAATTCAAATGGATGAGTTTATATTTAACATGACATGAAAAAATCGTTAATAGATAGGCAAGGTATTATATATGCCTAAGAACAGAACTTGACATGTAAGTAAAACAAAAATCTTAGTTAAAATGGTTTAACTTAGCAATCTTGAAGGCAAAAAGTCCATGTGTCTTACATAAAAGAACAGCCTTTTAAAAAAACAACAAAAACAAAAAAACAAACAAAAAAAAACACTAGCCTTTGTGCTCAGTGCACAGCCCAATATGGGGCTTGATCTCACCACTCTGAGATCAAGACCTGAGCTGAGATCAAGAATCAGACACTTGATGGACTGAGCCACCCAGGCACCCCCACCAAAATAGCATTTTTGATCATGTCAAATTTACAGTATTATTAATAAGACTAAAAAGAAAAAAAGACAATCTACTTACCCGTTTTATTATCAAAAAATTTGATGTGTCTATCTTCATGAGCAGTTATTGTAACAGGAAGTGTGGGATGACTTACTACTCTGTTAATGTGATTATTGGATTGTAAACCTGAAAAATAAAGGAAGATAATGCAGTAAAATTCAAACCTTCAATTAAAAACTGGATGATGGTTTTTTTATTCTTACCAAAAAATAAGAATCATTTAGAAATTAAAGCATTTGTATAAAATAAAAATATGAGAAAACCAGAGCCGTAGAGAGATAAAGTTTCTTTAAAAATACATGTTTAAGCTACCATGTCCTATAATATGGATAGTACTAACTCTGAGTTTAGGAAAAGTTAGAAGTACTTTAATGCAGATTGTCAGTACAGATGATTTAGAATCTTTTATTTGTTTGAAAGAGAGAGAGCAAGTGGGGGACAAACACAGGAAATCCCAAGCAAGCACCACGCTGTCAGCAGGGAGCCTGATGCAGGGCTTGATCCCATGAACCATGAGATCATGACCTGAGCTGAAATCAAGAGTTGGATGCTCAACCGACTGAGCTACTCAGGCACCCCTAAATGATTTAGAATCTTAAAAGACTCACGGTAATTATTACTTTAAATAAACAGCCCATAAATGAATTATAAACATTTAATGAAAAAATGTGTAAGTAATAATTAGATGTTTGCAAGGAACAATGCCCATCCTACCCACATTCACCAAAAACAAAAAAACAAAACAAAACAAAAAACACCACAAGAACAGGAATCAATGTTCTTAGGGATACCTTTCTTTGTAACCAAACTCTTAAAGTTTTTACTAAATTAGACAGAGAAGGATCAAAATTCAGAGGGGCGTGTGGGTGGTTCAGTTAGGTTAAACATTGGACTTGTGATTTTGACTCAGGTCATGATCTTACGGTTTGTGAGATCAAGCCCCATGTTGAGCTCTGTGCTGACAGCATGGAGCCTACTTGGGATTCTCTCTCATAATAAATAAATGTTAAAATAAAAACTAATGGGAAAATATCAACATTATTAGATTTAAACTAAATCAGTCATTCCACATATATATAAGAACTCTTAACTGAACTTAAGATACATTACCTAAGAGGGAGAAAGGGAATAGAGATGAAAAGACTTCTCTGAGCATAATGTGGAGATTTGACCATGAAAGCATTTAAATGGTTTAAATAATAATAAAGTGATTATTTTTTAAAGCACTCACAAAAAACACAAGTTAACTTAAAAGAATGTAACTGTAGGGGCACCTGGGTGGATCAGTCAGTTAAGTGTCCAACTTTGGCTTAGATCATGATCTCACGGTTCGTGGGTTCAAGCCCTGTATTGGGCTCTGTGCTGACAGCTTGGAGCCTGGAGCCTGCTTCAGATTCTGTACCTCCCTCTCTTTCCCCCTCCCCTGCTCGCACTCTCTCTCTCCCTCATAAATAAATAAACATTAAAAAAATTAAAAAAAAAAAAAAAGAATGTAACTGTATATCCAATTGGGGTATGAACACACAAAAAAAGAACCATTTCAAGTAACTTTAAAGCATAGTAATTAGCCTGTCTGTCCCTAGTGGAATATACCATGAATACAAAACTACTATTGGTAGTAGTACTGGTTTTATTATTCTGAGATGACTGTATTTGTACTGTGGAATAAATCAAACAACAGATTACAATGATTTTGCTGAGAACCAAGAGTTTAGCATGAATAAAATGAGGTAAGGGGCACCTGGGTGGCTTAGTTGGTTAGGTGTCCAAGTCTTGATTTCAGCTCAGATTATGATGTCATGGTTCATGAGACTGAGAGCAGCGTTGGGCTCTGTGCTATTAGTGCTTGGGATTCTCTCCCTCCCTCTCCCTCTGCCCCTCTCTCACTTGTATTCTCTCTCAAAACAAACTTTAAAAATAAATAAATAAGTAAATAAATAAATAAAATGAGGTAAAAAGCAATGACAGAAATCTAATAATCTTTTTTTTAATGAAATATTAATTCATTTTTAAGAGTGTGTGTGAGCAGGGTAGGGGCAGAGAGAGGAAGACAGAAGATTTGTAGCTCTGTTCACTGAAAAAGCCTAAAACAATGAGCAACTCAAGAGCTACAAAAGCCATGAGAACCAATCCAATAGCCTTGCACCTATATTGTGGTCTCTAAATGCCATTTTCCAATAAAAGAAACTATGACTCCTTAGAGAAATGGGTAATTTCAGTCTGAGGCACAAAATGAACAAGATGGACCTAAACATCTTGCTACATCAGAAAGTGAGAAAGCTATCAATGACTAGCAGAGTCAGGTCAAAATGACTCAAGAGCCAAAGTGAATAAGCTCCCACTGGCCAAAGATGAAATAATCTGAGGAGTGATAAAGATAACTTGCAGTAGATTAAAACACATCAGATAATTTATATCTGAGATCAGAGATTACGATGGTAATAAAAACAAACACCACCCGAAGAGATTCAATGGACACCTTTTTTTTTTTTAAAGTTTATTTATTTTGAGGGATAGAGAGCGCACAAGCAGAGGAGAGGCAGAGAGAATCCCAAGCAGATTCTGCACTGTCAGCACAGAGCCGTATGTGGGCTCGAATTTACGAACCACGAGATCATGACCTGGACTGAAATCAAGAGTTGGATGCTAAACCAACTGAGCCACCCAGGCACCCCTCAATGGTTACCTTTAGGTGATGCTAGGAAACCACTTCATTATTTTGAAAACTTCATTCATTATAAAGGTGGGGGGATCAACAACTGACCTTCCCCTTCACTTATAATCACTAACTCCAGGGTAACCAAATTACTGATAAGGGGTATTCCCTTTTATAGACAGATTCTAGCTAATAAGTGGAAAAGAAATGAAAGTATTAGAAAATCATTTTTCAAGAGAATTATGGACCTATGCAATAATCAAGATTGAAAACGTAAGAAAAATATAAACAACCAGACAATATTTACTTCCAATAAAAGTTCACACATTACTATGAAATAGTCTTGCCAAGAACCTTTAAAAACTTTAAAATGAAGACAAATAAAAACATTAAACCTGAGTTTGAATAAGCTTCTAGATCTATAAACTATTTACAGAAATGAAATGAAAAGAGAAAGCACCTTAAATGATACCACAAGGATGCAAACAGCAAAATTCACACTGTGGAGACTCTATAGGACAAACTATCCAATTTCTTCAATTAAAAAACCCAAAGGAAATAAAAGAGATGGACAGAGAATCTACAGATAGGAAGAAACCTGAGACTTATCAACCAATTACAATGCATAGGCCTTATCTGGATCCCTATTTAAATAAACTGAAAAACACATACCACTTTCTAAACATTCAGATGTAATTACTGGAGCTGGATAATGAATTCCTCAGGCTTATATTCTCTACTTTTATATGTATTTCCATTAAAAATTTTAGGGGCGCCTGGGTGGCTCAGTCGGTTAAGCTCAGGTCACGATCTCACGGTCCGTGAGTTCGAGCCCTGCGTCAGGCTCTGGGCTGATGGCTCAGAGCCTGGAGCCTGCTTC
The DNA here is from genome assembly GCF_022837055.1 of Prionailurus viverrinus. Lineage (NCBI taxonomy): Eukaryota > Metazoa > Chordata > Mammalia > Carnivora > Felidae > Prionailurus > Prionailurus viverrinus. Next base: position 76,270,500 of record NC_062566.1, read on the forward strand.
AGATTCTGTGTCTCCCTCTCTCTCTGCCCCTCCCCCATTCATGCTCTGTCTCTCTGTCTCAAAAATAAATAAACATTAAAAAAAAAATTTTTTTAATTTTTTTAAAAAATTATTTCCCTCGGGGCGCCTGGGTGGCTCAGTCGGTTAAGCATCTAACTCTTGATTCTAACTCTTGATTTTGACTCGGGTCACGATCTCACAGTTCATGAGCTCGAGCCCCACATCGGGCTCTATGATGATGGTGAGGAGCCTGCTTGGGATTCTCTCTGTATCCCCCTCTCTCTGTTCCTCCACTTGTGCTCTCTCTCTCAAAATAAATAAATAAACTTAAATAAACTAAACTAAACTAAAATAAAACAAATAAACTCCCCTTTTGCATTTGTGTTGCTCTACTCTCTGTCCCCTATACTCTCTAAGTTTTTAAGCATAATTTGAGAAAACAGCAGAAAACAATGTAAATGAGTACAACTACAACACATTAAAACTATTTTTTCATCATAAATTCAAACAGTCAAAATGTGAAAATTAAGATTATTGTTATTATTTAATAATCTTGTAAGGTTTCAAAGAAACTTATGGAAACTTACCAGAATCTATCTGTGAGGAAAGCATCACCAATGATTGTGATGTTTCTAAATCATAAATTACTGTACTACCAGTGTTGAAAGAGGTCACCATATGAGCTGGATCACAGCCTATAAAGTCAACTGATGTAGGGATTCCATGCTCTGAAAAGGATCCCCAAAGAGACACAAAGTAAAAACAATTTAGAAATCCCTGCTTTTCTCAAGTATTTTTGAAATAATGTTAATAATGAAAACGAGAGTGATTATATTAGGATAGTGAGATACAACAGGTAATTTTCCCTTAATTATTTTAAGTTGTTATAATATTCTGTTTAACATCATAAGAAAAACAGAGGGCTCAAAAGTTAAGAGGAGATATGTGCAGAAGTTAATTCTCTTATGCATTTTCTGCTAAGAAAGAAAAACAATCCAAGGTGAGTCTGCTGGCCGACTTGCCAACATTATTTTTTACCGTAAAATGATAAATTAGCATTCTCACATCACTGTTGTGGGAGAATACACCTGTTTGAGACCTATAAGCCTCATCATGTAGCTCATACAGATTGAATTTTTGGATCTGTGAACATAAAGCTTAGAGTCTGGAATCTGCCAATGCGTTACTATCCTGCCATGTCCAGAGCAGCAATTTCTCTCTTTATTGAAGTCAATGGGCCAGATTAATGCACAATTAGGTGAAATCCAGAGTCAAGCAATTAATTACCCAGATGAAGTAAGAAACAAATATCTAAATCAATTTTTACCTCAAAAGCTTGGGTAATTGAAAAATTAGTAGAACCACTAATGTATTGAAGAGACTTAACAAAATTAAGCATATATAATTCATCTAAAATCCAACATAGTTTTAAAGGTCTGATTTTTAAAAATAACTTTAAAGTGACTCAAATATGAGTAATACTAAAACATAAACATATGTACATAAATAAATGTTATCGCAAAGCAAATTGCCTAAAGCTTTATTGACAGGAAAATATTTGAAACTGTACAAGTAACTAACTCAGTTTGTACTTCCCACTTAAGGTTACTATTTCAATGATTATTAGACTTCTCAACCAATGTGCTCATAACATGGTATCAGCTATGCTTAAGACTGGGATCCCTTTAGTCTTTGTGGGCAGCCACCTGGAATTGGTGGAGGGTTTCAAGTTGTTCATATAAGTGGCCTCATTTGTCTACTGCACTATTACAAACAGTTTTATTTTTTAAATAGGATACGTCCTGAAAAGGTCAAAAGGCACCAAGCTATAGGATGTACTTGTAAAGCACCTTTCTTGTTTATAAGAAATGACTGGGAGTAAAAAGAGTATCACAAGCTTTATAAAATTCTTTCAATACATCTCTTGGAGTAGCAAAGAAATAGTAAATCAATTGCTTTGTTGTTTGTATCTTCCAAATTATTAAAAAGGTAACTTTTTTATAGGGCCAAATATACTCACCCTTGTCTCCATTGTAAGTGCAAATACATGGCAATTTTTCTTGTGGATTCCATAACCTAATAGTGCCATCTGCTGAACAAGACAGCAATTGATTTTTTATGCCACTATAAGCAAGACCCCAGACAGCATCTGTATGTGCAACTAAAGTGCCAGCTAGAACATTTGGCTCTGGGAAGAAACAACAAACAAACAAAAATTAGCTTAAAACAGTTGGAAAGAAATGTTTTGGATAAAGATAACTTACCATATAATTATGTATAAAAGACTACATATGATGGCCCTAAGAAGATAACCAAAGTGTACACAATGGTCATCACTAAGTTGTGGAATTATGTATGGGTTATTTTTATCTCCCCCACAATACTCTCCTGTATTTTTGCAATTTTCTATGCTTTTATTTTGTCTTGAGTTTAATTTTATTTAATTTTAAGTTTTTATTTAAATTCTACTTAGTTAATATACGGTGTAATATTAGTTTCAGGAGCAGAACAAGGGCCCTCCTTAATGCCTACCTGCCCTCCATCAACCCTATTTGTTCTCTACAGTTAAGAGTCTTATTTTCAGATTTGCTTTCCTTTCTCCCCCCCCCCCCTTCCCCTATGTTCATCTGTTTTGTTTCTTAAATTCCACATGGTGAAATCATACGGTATTTATCTTTCTGACTTATTTTGCTTAGCATAATATACTCTAGCTTATGAAGAACATACACTTTTTAACAAACAGCTTTAATGAGATATAATTCCCATACCATATAATTCACCAATTTAAAGTGTACAATTCAGTGGTTTTTAGTATCTTCACAGTTATTCAATCATCAGCACCTCAATTTTAGGACACTTTCATCACTCATTAGCCACGCCTTCCCCATCCCAATTCTCCCTGCTTTTCCACAGCCCTATGTAACCACTAATCTACTTTGTTTCTAGAAGTTTGTTTATTATGGACATTTCATACAAACAGCCTTTTGTGACTGACTTCTTACACTTAGCATAATGTTCCCAAGGTTCATTCATTCTGTAGCATGTCAGTACTTTCTTTTTAATGCTGAGTAATATCCATGGTATGGACATACTACATTTTATCATCATTTGATGGACATGGTAGCTGAAAATAACACTGTACACAATCTGTCCTACAATCCTGTATCTCTAGTAAACTTCCACTTTCCACGGCTATTTAAAAAAAATTTTTTTTAATGTTTATTTTGAGAGAGAGAGAGAGAGAGAGAGTGAGAGCGCAAACAGGGGAGACATTTCCTGTCTGCAGACATCCTAAGCAGGCTGCGCACTGTCAGCACAGAGCTGGATGAGGGGCTCAAACCCATGAACCATGAGATCATGACCTGAGCCAAACCCAAAAGTCAGACGCTTAACTGACTGAGCCACTCAGGAACCCCTCCACAGCTATTTCTTATTATCTCCAGAATTCTCATAGTTCCCAACCCCCCTTCCTCATGAATGATTACTTCACTGAGAAAATAGAACACTGAAGAACCTCTCCCCCATCTTTCCACCACCCAATCTACTAGTGTCTAAAGCCATCTTCTCCTTGCTTCCATATAGGAAGTAAGGAATTTTCCTTTTTTTAAAAAAATGTTTATTTTTGAAAGAGAAAGAGAGAAGGGAGGGGGAAGAGAGAGAGGGTGACAGAGGATCCAAAGTGGGCTCTCTGCTGTCAGCGCACTCAGGAATTGTGAGATTATGACCTAAACTGAAGTTGGATTGAGCCACCCAGGCACCCCAGGAATTGTTCTCCTTCTTATCAAAGGCTAATTCTATCACGTATATTCTGGATTCCATTCAACTCACTAAGTTGCTTTCATGATGACAGTTTCCCTACTATACAGTAATTCTCCTTCTCCTTGGGATCATTACCACAGCAAACAAATATGCTCCAGAATCTCCTGACTTAAAAAAAACCTTAACCTTACATCACCATTCCAAGAGACCTACAGAAAGGCATATTAAATAATTATTCTTTTTATCTCTCATTCACTCTCTCAATCAGTCTAATCTGGTTTCTGATACCATCACTACACCAAAACAATCCTTGCTAAAATCACCAGTGATGAATTCTCTTCTAGCAAGTTTAAAAAATTTTTCTGTCTTTGAAGATTTCTTTGTTATTCTCATCACACTGCTTTTCATTCAGAGTGTGCCCAGAAAAGTTGCCCAGAGGTCCCTTTACCTTCTGGTCTTAATCCCAGTATCCAACCTCCAGCCAGCTAAAACCTGGGTGACCTATTTGACACTTATAAAAAGGAACCTTTCTATCCTCTTAATATTATACTTCTCAGCAACATTTCAAAGTGCAGAATGTTTCCTTCTTCTCAAAATGGCTTTTTCTTTTGGTATGCTTCCAAGATCCCATTGTCCTGCACCTCTTCCTTCCTCAGTTTCCTTTGTTGGTTCTCTTGCTCTAGTCACTCTCCCAATGTCAGAGTTGCTCAGGACTTTGCCTTCTCTTCATGCCCTACACAACATGCTCTCCCTGTATTATACAATCCATTCTCATATCTTGATATTAATTACTTGATATGCCATTTCTTAACATACCTAAAAACCGAACTCACCATCTTTAATCTTCTTACAACTGTTCCGCCCCCATTTCAATATGTTACCATTATATACTCAATTGCTCATGTCAAAAAATACAGAGTGGTGGTAAAAATGTTCTGAATTAGATAGTAGTAATGGCTGCATAACCCTGTGAATATAGTAAAAACCACTGAACTGTATACTTAACAAGGGTGAATTTTATCATATGTGAATGTCAATAAAGCTGTTTTAAAAAGTAACAAAATCAAGAATCACTTATCCATCAATTTCTCTACTCAATCCAATTTTTCAGTAGATTCTGCTTATTCTATACCTTACCTCCCCAATATATCATAAATTCATTTTTCACCAACTGCTTTGCTACCAACTGGTTTATCACCACTATGATCTTAGAAACATCATCTCTCACCTACTCTACTAGAGCACTACATCAGAACTTTACATTAGTATTCTTTTCTACACTTCTCCCACCCCTAAGCTATTCTCCTTGGCTTAAATGTCACTATTTTGGACTACATCTCAAGATTCTGTCACTCTTTCATAGTACTGTATCCTCATACCACTTACCATAATTTTTAACCACAGACTCCACCCCCTTATTTATTTATTTATTTATTTATTTATTTATTTATTTAATGTCTGTCTTTTCCATTGCACTGATTATTATTTCTTGATGTAGTACTTAACACTCTACTTGGCAAATTAAGGCACCAAGTGTATATTAAATAAAAAGACCAAGGAGCTCTTGAATTCTTTTTGAATGAACCAAACATTAAGTAGACCATTGTTTATTTAGCCATTCTCAAACTAATAAATATTCATTTAATTTTATTTTTTTTGTAATTGCAAACACTGCCCTTATAAATATATTTGAATAATATACAGGTATTTCTGTGGGACATATTCTAAAGTGACATTTATGAATAAAAGGTTTTTTTTTAATTAAGAAATTTTTTGTCTTCTAAAAAATTGTCCTGATTTACACGACGGTGCCTATTAGTTTCTATTGTCTTCTGCCAATAGTTTTGAACTACATAAACTATTTTTTAATAGATTAAAATAGTTTAATATATTATTCTTTTTATTAAATTTTATTCTCTTCCTTTTTGTTAGCTAGTACTAAAATTGACGTTTTAAATAACATAGTTTTTTATTTTCGGACACAATAAAGTACCAACTCACAGGCTTAAATATTCCGTGGCACAATATTTCTTAATTTTTCTCTTTAACAAAGTAAATTAAATGAAAGCTAAAAGAGGAGACCGATACATGTTTCAACAACCTTATAATAATATTTTGTCAGCTCCATTCACTTAAAAAATGTTTTAAGTCTTTTACTTACCATATGTATCATATGGATCCACGTTAGGGCTAGGCATATTCCACCACTGGATGGTTGCATCTATACCACCACTAAAACACTGTTCTCCATTAGAACTAATAGCTAGTGACAGAACAGGACCACTATTATAGGAAAAGAAGGAAAAAATTACTTATGAAGCCTAAGAAGAAACTCAAATCCATACTCCCCCAACCTCTAAATTTACATGATATCTAAAAACTGTTTAAAATAAACATGTAAATTTGAATAGTACTGATTATATTCTCACTAATACAATTATTAATCAAAATATTACTCAACTAATATATTTTCTAATAAAAAGCAAACATTATGAGAAAATTACAAGGTTTGAAGATTGATAAAAAATAGTGAACAATAACTATGACTGTTAATTTAAATACAAATTCAATAAAACTTACATGTGGGCCCTAAATGTGTAGATAGGCTCTACATCTAAAGAGGCACTCCTAAAAGAGGAGAACACAAGGGTGGGGGAGGAGAAGGTAATTAAATAACTTCAAATCACTGGCTGACATTCAGGAATCATTAGGTAAGATCAAATGAATGCATAAATAGGATGACAAAGAAGAAGAATTGCTTATAATTATTAGCAAATTTGGAAGAAAAAAAAAAAAAGACAGGCTAATATGAAAATACTTGCTTTTTGGCAGGAACTGTTTTTTGCAAGTTCCAAAGTTTCAGAGTATGGTCCTCAGAGGCAGTAACCAGCACAGGTTCTACAGGATGAAAAGCTAATGCCCGTACTCCATCGAAATGGCTACGTAGTGTATACTTGGGATTCCATGTCTTTCGAAAGGCATCTTTATTGGCAGGCAACTACAAAGAAAGAGTCCAATATTAAGTGGTAAAAGTAGTAAATTGATAGGCATGTGGAGTTTCGTGTGTTTTGGCGTGTTTAAAATATACATATTAAACTGCTTTGATAAAATGTCCAGTGGAAATTTAATGTACCCTAAAAACTTGATAACCAATCTTTATCATTTAACAAATGATACTAAGAAGAATAACTTCAATTAGCTTTCAAATACCTACATCAAATGAAGAGTTTCTTAATCTGTTTTACCTAATCATCAGGCTAAACCCAAAGGTCCTATTAAATGTGAGATGAGAACAAAAAAATAACCATGCTGCAATGTTTTACATGGAAACAATAAAAATTATATAAATTACTACCAAAAATCCAAGAGAACAGTATTAAATACAGTTGTCATTTGGAAAATTAGCATGTGAAATTTTTAAAGGCAGCAGATTAAGATACTTTCCAAAAGTCTGAACTAAAGACACTTAAAGAATATTGTCATCTTATCTTTATTATCATTGTTGATATTGGTACGAGGTTAATCTTTTTACCTTCATTTCTCCATCTGTAAAGATAGGCTGTGAAACCACTTCTAAAGTAGTCAAAAGTTTAATAGAATTTAGTTGCTTATATACTTTGAAAATATAAATGAGAATAATAATCCAGCCCACCAAGGCTGATGTCTCTAAAAGCATGCTAATATAGGTAAAACATAAGTATAACATGTAGAAAAAAGGAGTTTGTTATAAAAGGGAAAAATTTAATTTGCTGAAAAACTGCAAATTCATTCATACAAAATCTAAACAAGTATAGTTAACTCTCAATTGAGTGTTTATTGTCTATAAAAAATTTAGTTCAAGACTAGTTTCACCTCTAAACACTATCCTTCCCATCCAATCTCCATCCTTTCCCCATCCCTCAAATGAAGGACTAAGTAAGTGTTCAGGAAATGGCAAGCTAACTTTAACATTATCCTTAAAAAAATAAAAGTTTAAAAATAAAACATAATTTTTAAGAAGTATCCTGAAGGCAAGTGATTCAGGTTACCTATTTTTCTCTTGTTAACACCATAATATGGCTTAATTTGAGTAGATAATTGAGAGTTGACTACTCAAGATAGATACTTATCAACCAATATTATAAGGTAATCAATCACCCCAAACTTCTAGCTAATCCACCACAATACCTAAGAAAAATTTAAACACCACAAGGCAAGTAGTTACAAAAGAAAAACTACGTCACTTCAAATCAACATACTGACACACTTAAACTTATCTTTTCCATGCACCTTGACATTAATTCTGTTTTATAAGTGTTTCCAAAAAAAATAAGGAGCCTTCTATTAAATCATTAAAAAATTAAAAATAAAACTGCACTTACATCATAACTATAGTCTGCATCATTTGTTACCGTCAAGTCTGCAAGGTCTCCAAGGCCCAGTACACTTAACAAAACATCATCAGAACCCATAATAAATGACTTGCCTCCTCCAGATGGAAACGTTATTGGTTCAGCTATAAAGAACAAAACCGCTTCTTAAATGCTGAAAAATCATACAGTACAAGACAATATTGTGGGGGAAATGTAAGCACTTAACAGTTACAATATTAATATAATTAATTTTTATTTTCCCACTTCCCTCCTATTTCTTCCACTCAAAAAATCCTATTACTGAGTAGTAATAAACAAATGTTTATTTGCATATTTATAAACTGCAACATAATCTTCCACAAATCAAATATGCACTAGATATATTATTCCAGGATGGGACGTGGGGGCACAAAGGCTTTGTCTATTTAAATCACTTTTCACTTTTGTACAATTATAACTATACTATTTTTTAAACATTACAGCTTGTTAAGTCCTTTTGCTTTGGATCATATTTGCTTAGAAGTGCTAGGTATTCTAGTCCCTGATAAAAATTAATGTAAGCATTCAAATGTAAATGGTTTCTAGTCTGCAATCGAGTTTGTAAGTTTATCGAAATGAAGCCTTACATTGCTCAGATTACTCCAGGAACAGCAATGTTCTAGGAAAAGGGCAGTTCTACAACCAACAATGTCAGCTTCCTTTCCATAAAAGGTTAATCCATGTGATGTTCAGAATGCCTTCCAGTTTTCAAGCTTTGACTATAATTTTTTATTTTAACTTTCCTTTTATTTACCATACTTCTAAAACAACTACTCTATATTAACTAACTATAGAACTTTAAATTTGTTACTTTGATCAATTAAAATCAAACTGCCATAATCAGAATAACTATACTATTTTATAAATATTTTGCTCCAACAGTTACAGTATAAGCAATAATTCTCATTATTTCATACATGCTTTGAAAGCAAAATTTTAATCTGAAAATGCAAGAGGAGGAAAAGTACATGTCATTGTAATACAAAACAACTCAACATATCAAAACACATTTAAAATTCATGATAAAATTCAAAAGAGAAACATCATATAAAAACTCAAGCTAATTATTAATTCTGAAAAGTTCCTATGAAAAATGATGATATCAACTTAATACACTACAAGCATCACAGGTGTAATGAAATTTGTCGGTCATCACCAATACTACTGAAAATAATTGTAAGATACAAGTCAACTTCTCCTAAATATACACTACTGCAAAAATAGAATTCATCTCTATTTAGAATGTCTTATTTTAGTATTTCTCAAATCAAGCTAAAATATCAAAGTAAGCTATACAGTTTGACTCAAATAGGGTCCTAAATGATGACAATACTAAAATGAAGCTGTGAGTGAGCAACCAATCTAGAGTGAATCTGACAGAAAATATACACAGGTATGCTAGTAGTATTTAATCTTTCAATGATTATGCTCAATTGATTATAGTACTGATCCTTCCTACCAATACCTAGTATGCAATTATTGGTAATATCAGAAGCTGCAATGAACTATAAAATAAATTATGTTTTCATTAGGCAATATTTTCTCAAAGCATGTTTAGCCTGTTTAAGGGCGTATTTTTCTTTTAATCTCGTAATTTGTTTGTAAGACAAGTTAGAACAAAATGCCACAATTCCTCCCACTCACAATTACACACTCATTAACACAAATCTTGAATAAAAGCCCAGTAAATCACTTTTAACATAGTAACAAATTATTTTGCATTATTACATATAGTCTTTTTGCAGAGACATTGCTGATTAGCTTTTGACAAATTTAGGGGCATGTAAAAGGAAGTGCCTGGGCAGTATTAACTACTTTTAACCATTTCTAATTAAACATATTACTACATTTCTCCATCTCTCTCTATATACATATATTTACCCACATACAGCAAGCTATATTGTTCATTCAGCATTACATATGTATCTATCTAAAAGAAGTACTAAAAAAAATTTTTTTAATGTTTATTTTTGAGAATGACAGAGCGTGAGTGGGGAGGGACAAAGAGAGAGGGAGACACAAAATCTGAAGCAGGTTCCAGGCTCCAAGTTGTCAGCACAGAGCCCGATGCAGGGCTTGAACCCATGAACTGCGAGATCATGACCTGAGCTAAAGACGGACATTTAACTACCTGAGCTCCCCAGGTGCCCCTGAAAGAATTATTTTAAGCTGTATTTCTACTTTCCATAACGACCCATCACTGGGGCATACAGTAATCACAGTAAATACTCAGATAACCTAAGAGATTTCATCAAGCAACTTAAGAATACTAGTATTATTTATTATTGAATTTCCTTTTTTTGAAATCTTAAGGTCTACACAATGGGATCTTACAACAAGGTTCTTTTCATATTTCTAGAACTAATTCTCCTTTGTATGGACACAACAGACCAAGGAAACCAGTAGCTCATATATCAAAAAAAACTCTTCCTTTCTTCAGTTTTATCAAACCTAAAGATCACAGCCCAATAATTGATCCCATTTACTTCAGTGGTGTCACTGTATATTTTAAATCTTTATTTAAAACAATCACTATTAAGTCATTCGGTTAAGCATCTGACTTCAGCTCAGGTCATTATCTCAGAGTTTGTCAGGTCTAGCTCCACATCAGGCTCTCTGCTGTCAGAGCAGAGCCCACTTCAGATTCTGTCCCCCTCTCTCTTTGCCCCTCCCCAAACTGCTTGCTCTCTAAAATAAAATAAGCATTTAAAAATAAAGCAGCGGGGCACCTGGTGGATTAGTCAGTTAAGCGTCCAACTTCAACTCAGGTCATGATCTCCAAGTTCACAAGTTCGAGCCCCACACCAGGCTCTGTGCTGACAGCTCAGAGCCTATAGCCTGCTTCTGATTCTATGTCTCCCTCTCTCTCTCTGCCCTTCTCCCACTCATGCTCTGTCTCAAAAATAAATAAAAACGTTAAAAAATAAAAATAAAATAGAAATAAAAATAAAAATAAAGGGGCGCCTGGGTGGCTTAGCTGGTTAGCATCCAACTCTCGATTTTGGCCAGGTCATGATCTCATGGTTTGTGGGATTGAGCCCTGCAGCAGGCTCTGTGCTGACAGTGAGGAGCCTGCTTGGGATTCTCTCTCTCCTCTCTCTCTCTGACCCTACACCCGCTTGCGTGCCTACCCACCCACTCGCTCACGTTCTTTCTCTCAAAATAATAAATACACTTTAAAATACCAAAAAGCCTGAAAATCTACCAATGACTGGTTACTTTTTTTTTTTTTTTAATGGTCTGGCTGAAAACATTCTGTCTTTATAAATATTTGCAATATGACATGGAATTCAACAGGAAAGCATCAAGTTGGAGACTGCCACTGAAACAAGAGGTTATGAACTCTAATGTTCACGTCTTAGCTCTAAGTCCAAGGTGATTTGCAACTTTTTTAAATAACAAACTCTAAAAATTTACCCTTTAAAATGTGTAATTAGGTTTGTGCTTACTGGCCCCCTTCTCCTCCTACCATTAAGAAAGAGTCAGATCACTGACCTAAATTTTTCCTTTAAAAAGGACACATATACAGGGGTGCCTGGGGGGCTCAGTAGGTTGTGTCCGACTCTTGGTTCCGGCTCAGGTCCTATCTCATGGTTTCGTGAGTTCAAGCCCCGCATCAGGCTCTCTGCTGTCAGTGCAGAGCCACTTTGGATCCTCTGTCTCCCTCTCTCTCTGCCCCTACCCTGCTCTAGCACATGCTCTTTCTCTCAAAAATAAACAAACATAAAAAAAGAAAAGAAAACACCTCCTAAAGTAAAACAGGAAAATAGAGATCTGGAAAAATCTGGATCTGGAAAAATCAATACACTGCTATTTTTCATGCTTTAATGTATTTTGTTTTGGTTTTATTATTTTAGAGATTTTCTTTATTCTACCTCAAATTTTCTCACAGTTTATGACAAATGGTAAATATTACATGCAGAGATGACTATAAGGAAAAATGCAAAATTATTTAACTTTATGAAAAATGTGCTACTCGAGAGGTCTTAAAAAAAAAAAAGAGGTATTCAAAAACATTTAACTGGGGCATCAAACTCCCTTATACAGCAAAAGCAGAAACAACAATGAAATGCAGTCTATAGGCCAAATTATCAGATACTGAATTATCCTATATCACAATAAACCTTTGGCAAGAATTCAGTCTCATTACTTAGAGTTATAACTACCTAGACCTAGATTTCTAAGTGATTCAAATACATCTATAGATTTTCTGCTGTAATCAATTTTGGTAAAAATGCCTTAAGCAGTACTTTCATTTCCTACACATTTCTAGCTTAGGCACATTTTAGAAAATTCATTACTAGGTAAGTATATCTTTGGTACCAAGTTAAACAATAATGCTGTTACCTTTTTCTAGAATAATTAAATTGGCCATTTGTTCATATATTTTTAGAAATTATATATATAAAGTTCCCAGTAAATGTTTGGCATTTAGTTGTCTCCTAAAAAAGCAGTAGTTACATTATCAGTAGCTAAATTCAAGCAAAATGACAAAATGACTAGTTTTTTTCCAATATGTACTATTTAAACTCCTTTTTTAAACTACTGTGTTCGTGCTATTAGATCTGTAAGCTAAAGGTGGATTCCAGGAAAGTACTCTGAACTGACCGGCAGAAACAACTCCATCTAACATTAAAAACAAAAATAAAATCTGCAGACATAAAAGCCAAAAATTCCAAAATCCCTAAGACAATTATACAAAGAGCTTGCCCAACACCTTCTCTGAAGATTATATAAGCTGATCTTCAGCATTTTAAAACAGCAGCAAATTTCACAATATTAAGGAGATATGATTTTGGAATTAATGTCTTTTGTAATTTAAATAAACCTGGTAGCTAAATTTTGTACCTTCCTTTGCTCTTACAACTTCATGATCAGTCATTCTAATAGAGGCTGAACTAGACTGACTAATCATTTGTGAAGGGATAAGGGGCAGCTTATCTCCCAGATCAGCTATCTTGTGATAGAGTTTTGTCCTGCTGACCCTATAAATTAATGTCAGCAGTACAGGTTCATTTATTGGCTACTGCCTGACTTGCTAGCAGCCTTTAAAACTAATTTACTAACAAAACAGGCTTTTTGAAAGAAGTTCTAGTTATAAAAATCTCAAATAATTAAATGTCTTCAATTTTCCAAGCCATCCCTCCAGAAATATTAAAAAGATTTAAATACTTAATACATTCACAATTTCTGTAGAGAAACAGATATTCACTATGTTTTACATCTAAGTATAAAACTGAGTATTCGGTCACTCAACCAAAGTTCTGTAAGCTCAAAGACACAGAAGGTACTCTTAAAACAAAAGGAAATTTTGGTATTTAAGATTAAAGTTTAACAAATCACAGAATAAAACATGACTGTTTTCCAATTTAACTATCTTAAAAAGTTAACCAAGAAATAAGTACACACGATTTTTATAAGAGTGCTACAATTAACTTTCCCTGGTGTTTACGTGAATATTTTCCTACCATATTTACACAAATGTGTCATTAACAAATTAACCACAATTTTTCTCAAAAATTTGCTTCATTTTCCCAAATTTGCAAAGCCTAATTTACCCATGAGCTGAGATTCTCAGTATGAAAAGTCAACACTGTCATAGGCTGTAAATTTAAGGGGAGAATTTCAGCTGTAGCCTGGAAAATTCAGGCCAAAATATATAAAACTCAAAAGCATCTGCAGTACTGTGGGATCTTTTTAATTCTGAACTTCAGAAATGACAGAACTGTTTCTCATAATTTTGAAAGAAAATAGCTTCAAGAGGGGCGCCTGGGTGGCGCAGTCGGTTAAGCGTCCGACTTCAGCCAGGTCACGATCTCGCGGTCCGTGAGTTCGAGCCCCGCGTCGGGCTCTGGGCTGATGGCTCAGAGCCTGGAGCCTGTTTCCGATTCTGTGTCTCCCTCTCTCTCTGCCCCTCCCCCGTTCATGCTCTGTCTCTCTCTGTCCCAAAAATAAATAAAAAAACGTTGAAAAAAAATTAAAAAAAAAATAAATCAGTATATAACTTTATAAAAAAAAAAAAAGAAAATAGCTTCAAGAATGTCAGAAAAAAATAATTTGGAAAAACAAAAGAAAATATTATAAGTTAATATCAAGTAAAACAAAACAGGCAAACCCAAGGTCACACATCATGACCCTGTATTTACATTAATGGACTGGACAGCTGTATAATTATTAAATTTCACTATGGGTTTTAAAATATTAGTAACTCTAAGGGCACCTGGGCGGCTCAGTCAGTTAAGGCTCTGACTTTGGCTCAGGTCATGATCTCATAGTTGCTAAGTTCGAGCCCCAAGTCGGGCTCTGTGCTGACAGCTCGGAGCCTGGAGCTTGCTTAAGATTCTGTGTCTCCCCCTCTCTCTGCCCCTGCCCTGCTCATTTTCTCTCTCATCTCTGTCACACTCTCTCTCAAAAATGAATAAACATTTAAAAAAAATTTTTAAAAAGAGTATCAGTAACTCTACAGGAATTATCATTCATCTGTGTATCCCTCCCTAACAGAATGCTACGCAGTGAGGTATTAACACTTAATGTAAATTGGTGAAATCTTACACATTTATTGGCTTAACAGTAATCCCTAACTTCTTAGAAAGTATCTCTACTCCTGGATGGAGGTATGCCAATATGTCAAATAGTCTCAATTTTCTAAAATAGTTACCATGGAGATTTAGATGAGGATTTTCTCTGTGACACTGAAGTGAGTGCAAATTCTCTAATAAATGAAAAACTGTCAACTGGATGTCTAACCATCAATTAAATTCAACATGAAAAAAAAAAAAATGTTATCCAGGGGCACCTGGGTGGCTCAGTCAGTTGAGCGTCTGACTCTTGATTTCGGCTTAGGGTCCTGATCCCAGGGTTGTGGGATCAAGCCCCAGGGCTCCATGCCCAGGGCATGCATGGAGACTGCTTGGGATTCTCTCATTTTCCCTCTGCCCCGCCCCACATACTCTGTAAAGTAAAAAACACAACAAACAAAGATTTAATTAAAAAAAAAAAAGGTTTAATAATTAAAAAAAAAAGTTAGTTATCCTTACTCACAAAATAGCTCTCCTTTGTAACTTTCCCATTTATGAGTGTCGCCACCATTGGTCTGGTTTCTGTTCTAAACTTCTACACTACATTTTAACAATTCTTCTTCAACTTTTAAAATGGGGGTGGGGTGGGGTGGCTGTTTTTAAAAAGAATTCTCCTTTATTATTCTTCAGATTAATCTCCTCTTTCTGTTGACTTTATTCTAATAAAAGCTTTCACTCTTATCAATTACTGCCATAGATTTCCTAATTAGTTTTCCTACCTCCCAGCTCCATTTATCTTTAATCAGATTTGCATACCATAGCCAAATGAATTTTCTAAAATTATCACAATTATCACCCCTTACTCAGAAACCACAAGTGGCACTTCAACATTCTTTGGATCAAAGCTAACTAAAATCTTGTCCTTCATCTTACATGTGCTTCATGATCTGTTCCTATTTTTCCTATCCAATCTTATTTATCTTTTAATGCTCCATGACAACAATCTCCCTGATTTTCAAGTCAAAGCAGTTTCCCTATGTATCAATATTCACTAAAGTTTATTTCTTCCATATTTTGTCCTCAGCTATTCTTCAGGAAAGTGTAAACACTTCCTACACACACACACACACACACACACACACACACACACACACACACAAAGTTCTATCCTCTAACATGCACTTCACCCTATCACAATTCTACCCATTCTTTCAAACCAGTTCCATCTCCTCTATGGAGCCTTTGCTGACCTTTCCCTGCTCATTCTTATTATATTTGTATGTACCATAACATTTGACTTTATTAGATATTACCTTACAGATAATTTCATGAAAGGTAATGTCAAAAACAATAAAGATGAGAAAGGATTTTATTACAGATGTGAAGTCATAATCTTCCTGAATACACAGACTGAAAAATGTGGAAGGAAAGGAAAATAGGAGATAGCATGAAAGTTATTATTTAAACTGAAGAACCCAAATTACGTAGTAACTTTTTTTTTTTTTTTTTTTTTACTACAAACATTAGTCTTTTTGTGGCATAGTGCCAAGTTCAGGAGAAGATGTAAGAACACTGCTTTAATTCTAGTTTCTCAAAAATTGCTACAAGATCAAAGCAGATTTCATAACCAGATATAAGTCTTATTTAGTCCCTAGTTTGTAGAATACACCTCAAATACAAATTTAATGTGTCTTCATTCTCTTTCTAAATCTATCCGAGATCCTAAATATAATAAATGCAACAAAATACAATTTCAAGTAAAAAATCTGAGTCTAATTAGCAGTATTCAGAACACTGTAAAGGTATTAGTATAACAATACTATACACATTATAAAAACATTCAAGGGCCTAATTGAAAACTCATTAAGCATTTATTAAATAAAATCTGATTCTTAATTACTATTGGACTCCACAGAAGGAAAAATAACTTTACAACATGGAAAACATATTTTTTTACTATGAATTATAAAACAACCCACCTACCTCCTAAACCATGGCCATCAAATCTATACAAATCACAATCCTCTAAACAGATTACAGGACAATGAAACACATACTAATTATGCCACATGTAAGCCAAACTATGGACTGGTCAGACTGCTGTGTTAGTGTTTTTAAACCTATACATATTCTCAATCACACATATTCAGGACGTGTGAAATCTACCTTTCTATAGACTGTATTATTCTAAATAAAACAGTATTTTTTTTTTAACTGAATCTAACATTTTCCTTTTCTCAAAAGCACCCTGTGTTTATCAAAACTTATATTCTGAAGTGAAAGCAACCGTTAGTAGGCAATCTGGAAAAGGTAAGTTTATTTTAAAATAAGGATTTAGCTGGGGCACCTGGGTGGCTCAGTCAGTTAAGCATCTGACTTCGACTCAGGTCATGATCTCAAGGTTTGTGAGTTCAAGCCCCAGGCTGGGCTCTGTGCTGACAGCTCAGGGCCTGGAGCCTGCTTCAGATTCTGTGTCTCCCTCTTTCTCTACCCCTCCCCCAGTGGCTCTCACATGCTCTCTTTAATTAATAAATATTAAAATTTTTAAATAAGGATTTATATCATGTTTACTAGATCTGTTTTACTTTCTAGTATTCTAACTAGAATAAAGTTTTCACATGATAAAATATCATCTTAAAAAAAGTAACATCACAATTATAAGGAAAATCAACTAGTTTAGCCACAAAGGGATTCTGCAGTTTTAAAAAGAGTACTGCTCTAAAGAGTATCAATCTGATACTTTCTGACCCTTGTCAAAATGAATTAGTTAAGATATTTTCTCAGGGGCGGGGCGGGGGGCGGGGGGGGGGCGACAAAAATCAAATAAAGAAAACTGAGTTGATGAAGTGAATGGTTGGTTTTAAAGATGTGAAATTAAAGCAGGAAATATAAAACCAACCACACCCTTTTGCTATGAAACAACTGCTTTTTGTCTCTGATTTGATGCAAAAGACAATACTGAACTGTTTTATGAGCTCTTCAAATTTATACTATACTCCTAGACAGAAGCAGCTTAAATATCAAAGATATCTCATCGTGTGTGCCAAATTGTTTTGAAACGCTTACAAAATGTTATTGCTGCAAATGAATAATTTCTCCTTAAATGCTAAAATGTTCAAAATACAGATATTTGGACAAAATTCAGACTTGACAAAATGATTACATTTTCTGGTCATGGTTTGTCATCTTGGATCTGGAAGAACAAGTGACAAACACTCATAGGAAATGTAAAAAAAATGAAAACGAGAAAACAATCCAGGGACACTCACTTATAATTTATATTTTAAAAATACTGAAAAAAATAAAGACTTCCCTTTTCCAATGTACTGACAATCAAATCAAAAGATGTACAGAAATTCAATTAACACTAGGAAAGAAGGGGAATGAAAAATCATATTCTATACACTGAAAAGACCGGAAAGTTGGAACAAATGACACTCATTAGGAAAACTAAGTTCATTCACTAAGAACCAGAACTGTAAACATATATATTCTCAGAATGTGAATCTTTGAAATGGGAAAAGCCTATAAATCACTTGAAGAAAAGATACAAAATAATCTAATTTTAATAAGCTTCAATTTTAAAGGTCTTAAATAGCACAGGAGTAACAAAAGGGCATTGAATAAAAGCATCTATCAAAAGAAAATACACCATAATCCACAATTTAAACTTTCCACGTTGAAAAAAGACAAAAATCAAAGGAAATCTTAAAAGATTTTTAACTCCTCCCTCATATTGTAAATAAAGGTTTCAGATGCTTCACACTTTAATTTTTATTTTTTAGTGTTTATTCATTTTTAAGAGAGAGACACAAGCAGGGGAAGGGCAGAGACAGAGAGAGAGAGAGAAAGAGAGAGAGAGAGATACAGAATCCAAAGCAGGCTTCAGGCTATGAGCTGTCAGCACAGAGCCTGACGCAGAGCTTGAACCCACTAACCGTGAGATCATGACCTGAGCTAAAGTCAGATGCTTAACCGACTGAGCCACCCAGGCGCCCCTCAGATGCTTCACACTTAACCTAGATGCTACACTCTGATTTTTGTTACTTACACATTCTTACTGAGGTATGAAATACAGTAAAATGGAGACCATCAAAAATTTTTCTAGAAAAATCATACCAGACCAAAATATTAACACAATTAATTTAGATCCTTCCCCTTGACTCCCTTTGCCAATTATAGAACTCTTAAGAAATTATTAAAGAATAAAAGAAAACTGAGTTGTAGGGTAGATAACAGTACTACATCACTTAATTTCCTGATTTTCATCACTGCACTGTGGTCACTTAGGTAATGTTTCTGTGGTCAGGTAACATATGTTAAAGCATTTAAGGAACAGCACGGTTACAACCTGTTTTCTGAACTGTTCATAATAATAAATGCATGTATTTATAGAGAAGAAAGAATAAAGCAATGTGGTAAAATATTGACATGTGGGGAACCTGGGTGAAAATTACATGGAATTCTTTGCACTTTTCTTGCAATAGCACTTTTCCTTAAGTATTAAATTATGTCAAAATAAAAAGTTAAAAAGAAAAGGAAGCTTAACACTTAGGAAGTCAGAGAGCAAAATAACTGCATCAAGTCTCTTTAGTTTCATGATCTTTGCTTTTAGAAGTATTAACAGATAGGGGCGCCTGGGTGGCTCAGTCGGTTGAACATCCAACTTCAGCTCAGGTCATGATCACACGGTCCGTGAGTTCGAGCCCCCCGTCAGGCTCTGTACTGACAGCTCAGAGACTAGAGCCTGGAGCCTGTTTCAGATTCTTTGTCTCCTTCTCTGCCCCTCCCCATTCATGCCCTCTCTCTCTCTCTCTCAAAAATAAACATTAAAAAAAATTTTTTTATTAAAAAAAAGTATTAACAGATAAAGTGTATCTCCTAAGTATATCTCACTTAGCATGACATGAAATTAATACTGAATTATATCTACAATCTAAGGCAAAACTGTCACTTTTAAGTCATTTTCTTTTGCCTCAGGTGGAAAGAAAAGGGTAGAGTGGAGTAGTCAAGTTAGAAGACATGCATTCGTTTCTTAGCTTTGGATTTTAGAATTCTTTCCAATTAAGAGTCAAATCATGGTTGAATCTTTTTACAAAGTTAAAAAGTTGATACGCTCACCTTTTTTTTCCTTTTCATTAAAAAAAATGCATTTAGGTTGGATTACATCTGCTGAATGTATGTGCTAAAATTAGCAAATAATTTTCTTCCCTCTAAAAATCTGTAGAAACGTAGTTCTATGGTCCAGTGGGTCTAATTCACTCACATTTTGGGATAAAGGAAATAAAGAAATCAAAAGACTTCAGTTTATGAATTATTCTATCTTTTACAAAGCTATATCTGATAAAATAGCAGAATAAAATCCAACAAAGATAGCTAAAAAGAATAAGAAAATTCATGAATTATCCTTTTCACATAAAATTAATCTTTGTACTCATATGATGATCTACCTAGATTAAGACATTAGAAGTTATGATACATCAATTTAAAAAGTAGGGGAGCCTAGTTGGTTAAGTGTCTGACTTTGGCTCAGGTCATGATCTCACAGTTCCTGAGTTCGAGCCCCGCACTGGTCTCTGTGCTGACAACTCAGAGCCTGGAGTCTGTTTCAGATTCTGTGTCTCCCTCCCTCTCTGCCCCTCTCCAGCTCACACTGTCTCTCTTTCAAAAATCAATAAACATTAAAAAAATAAATAAAAAGGAGTTTTTTTTTTTCCCCCATTAAATTTTATCTTCACATCAGGGATTCAGAGCCAATATGCTCACATTGAACTCTACATTGAAGAACAAAAAGATTTAATTTAAATTCACAGAAAAGTGCAAAAACAAACACATTATCTCCTAATTCGTTACTAAGACATTTTGCTGGAAGCCTCACCTTTTTATCTTTCTCTTTATATAGGTAACTTGACATTTATAAAAACATTAAAAATGAGAAATAATCTGAAGGTCTAACTAATGGATGCCAGGTTAAATCTACAAAATACAATACTATGGAGCCACTAAAATTGTATTTCATTCACAGGACTGTGAAGCATTAAGAAAAAAATGACTTAAAAACAATTTAATAATATTCTTGTTGAAAAATGAAAAAAAAAAGATACTTAGAAAAACATGGAAAGATAGATTGCTAAATATTAATCTCTAGGTAATAAGTTTGTGGGTGTTTTTCATTTTTTTCTTTTTATTTCTATATATTATACTTCTTATACTGTCTGAATAACAATCATGTGTTATTTTTATGGTTATATAAACAAAGTTAGTTCCTTTTTTGAAAAAAACAACATAAAATCAAAATTAAAAGGACCTGGCTAAATAATACAGCACATATCTAGATAATCAAACAGTATTGAGACATGAGAGCCTCAGGCATTGATGGCTCTGTGGGCCCCAGCTCCTGATTTAATCACAGCAACCCCCTTTTGTCTACTTCACATAGTTCTCCAATCTTATATTTGACAACAGGGTACTTTTTTTCGGTTAAAAAACAAATGAAAACATGTTATACAGCAGGAACATTTACTGACATGAAATGATATCTTCTATGAAGTGTCAACTACATAGACAAGTAACAAAACTGTTCATAATATAACCTAGTTTTAAAAGTTAATTAAATTAAAATTTTATGGGGGTTTTGAATTTTAGTTTCAGTTCATTTGTTTCTAATACTTCTTAAATAAGTAAACATATTTTAAAAACATAAAACCATTTTTTAGAAACAGTTAAAGCCTACAACTAAAAGAGACCTTAAATTAGCTTCTATCTTCTTTCTAAACCTGAAAAAGGTATAGATCTAATGACAGCAGGGAAAAAAAATGTATTTATTTTAAATTAAAGCAACATTATCTAACATTTTGGAAAGAAACCTTCAGCAGATGAGTCAGTTCATGAATAACATACATTAAATAAGTAATCTAATATTAAACTACTTCATTTCATTAAAAAAAAGACCTAAATCCCAAAATTCTAATGTCATGGTGTCTGTATTACAATAGTCGTCATGCGAAAAGTATTTCATACTACACATGCATAAATTATATAGGCAAGTGATGTTAGAGCTGAACACAGCCCCTGCCCAGCACTAAATTATTTAAATACAAAAAGTTCACTGAATAATCTGAAACTTCTTATAGAACAGTTTTCATTCACATGCATAACAAATTAGCATAATGTTATAAAAGAAAATTGTGTAACAGATAAAGTCCCCAAAACACATTTATTAGCTTCCACAATAAATTAAACCATTTAAAAGAGTTTTACTGAAAAAAACTTATACCCATTTCCACTACACTCGCTATTTTATAAACTAATCTATCTGTTCCACAGAAAGGAATATGACAGAATGCCTATATGGTTTTAGTCTTTGCTATTCACTTTGTCCTTGACATAGTCAAAAAAGTTTCCCCAAAATAAGTTTCAAGTGTCTTCATTTAATACTCAAAGGTCTGAAGATGTCGTTCATGTGGCTGTTCTTAAAGTTTGATTCACAAAATGGAAATGAACGATTTCTTTGAGAGGTGCTGTAGCTAAATTTATATGTTTATAGTACAGTGGTTGGACACAATACAGTGAAAAATACTATGAGGTTCCAAATGTTCCTCACTCACTGACCAAACAAACCTTTCTTGTGGCCTTCTGCTACAGAAGTCAAGAAAATATTACCCAAGAGAGATTTTTCTGCTGCATCCTGGTTTGCTGTTGGATTAAGGCCAGAAAGCACTAACAATGGAAAGGTCTTTTGAATTTACTAAATTTAAGGATTCCCAAACTAAAAGATGTAACCTAGATATGAGCTGATTACAGCTGTAACATCCTACTTAAAAAAATAAGGAAATTTATACTTTCTCCCTTCTGAACAAATTTTTATTACTTTTAATTCCAAGGCCAATACTCCTTACAATTTGGTAAACTTTTTAAAGCTTAAAAAAACAAAAACAAAAAACCCTTCCTTGAAATCTTTCCTTCATCCTCAATAACATATTTTAAATGATTTTGCATTTAATAACACGTCCTAAATTATATTCAAATAAATTTTAATTATACAACAAAATTTAAAGTTAGTTGCCCAGTACACAAAAACAAAAAAAAAACAACACAGAGTTGAAGAATTTTTTTTCTCAAAGATCGGTATACAAAAATTATAATAGAATCTGCACTTACTCTTCACCCCTTTCTTCCCCTTTCGTTCCTTCTTGTACTGTTCCTTCAGTTTACTTATTAGCCCCTGGTCTACATCCCAAACCTCAGTAGGTGGGGAGAGGTCATCTTTATCTACATGCAGCATATTATTAAAAGAAAAAAAATCAGCAGTTGGCAATGCAAGCTGTTGGCAGTTAACTGTTATAGCTTTACATAATCATAATAAAAATGTACTAACAGCATATACCCAAAATACTTTAAAGGTGCAGTTTCAGTTTTGGTATTCACAGCTCAAACTCTAAAAGCCCATCTCACAAGTTTCTATACAGTTAATACTAACAGTTAAATGGTGCTTCATTTCTATGAATCACAAATTTGAAGGTTATTATTCTTTCAATGACTAATATTCAACAGACTTATATTAGAAAACTAACATTATACAAAATAGATCACTGCATCTTTATAAAAATGTTAATAAAAATTATTCAGCCAGCATCATAAAAGCAAATGAATGAATTACATGCGAACTATTCATAAGAGTGCAAGCTGGAAAGGTCAGTGCCATTTTATTGATGAAAATACTCATGCACCTTCTGTCACACTGATTCTGCATGCACGGGATAACTATACTAATGGAGAGGCATTCTAGTCCAATATAATACATACATATAGTTCCAAAATACAATGTCTCAAATAATACATACAAAGCATTCAGAGAAGCCCACCTTGGCCCCCACCCCACCCAAATAGTTCCACATCTCATTACCTTCTTCCATTGGTCTACAACTAAGATTAGCAAAAAAAAACAAAAAAACAAAACTCAAATTCCACTGAAGAATTTTTTTAGGGCTGATTTTTTTTAGGGTAAGATAAAAGCAGTGACAAGCATGGAAAAGTAAAAACATACATAGCTGTACATCTGCTAAAGAAGAAACTTCAGCTATTTTAGCTGAATCACAAATCTGTATTTATTTTAAGTAGATACTTGTGCCTGCAAAAATTTTACTTTATGGTAATCTAGAAGAAAAACAGCATTAAAAAGAAGCAGAATAAACCTAAGTCTATTAGAATTCCTTTTAAGTATTATGGGCTTTTCCTTCATGTGTTTAGTTCTAAAACAGCCATGTTATTAGGATAAGTTTAACACTCTGTAAAAGAGTAACAACCAGGAATTTATATAAGCATGTCACTAAATAAAAATTATACCAAAACATATAGGCTAAGTCTATCAAGACTGACAAAATAGTAAGATTTTAGGGAAAAAACACTTGTTACATTTTTGGTAACTCATTATTTTAGCTCACAAGTCTTATAAACTGACTGGGCCTCACTGACTTAATCCATATTCAGTGGACATTAAATAGCCTTTTTCCTCCCCTTTTATAGATTGCTATATCTAGTAAGTAAAAGAAACTCTATTTGAATGACACATACAAATTCAATTACTTACTGTACCCTGGGCCTTTCCTACTATAATTATTATCACTTTCTCCCTTATGGATATACCTATAATCTTAGGTAGTCAGTATATAAAAAGATTAATCCAAAACTTTAAGTTAATTTGCCAACTTGAATTACTTAAAAGTAGGTTGCTTGAGACTGAAATTTACACGTAAGATTATTTGTCAAATCTGCAAATCTTAATACTGTTTGTAATAATGTAGTAATAATGATTTAAACAGAAAATTCACTTTTCGTGTACTCTAATCATGAAGTTTACAGAAAACTGTGTTGTATGAGAAATCCTTCTGTGCACTTACTGAAGACTCCAAAAAAAAAAAAGTAATGTGAAGAATTAATCATTTGCACTCATCTTAATGAAGCAATTAATTACTTTTAAAAATGACCACTTAAAGTAAGCCAAATGGACACATTTTAAACCTACAGAAGCAAACAAAAAAAATCTTAAGTGGTAAATAATTCCACAGGATCTAAAATTTTAGTAAGATAGCCAGTTTTTCAAAGACCTCTGTAGAAAAAATAAAGCTGTGAGTAACTGTAATTAAAGTAGCAAAGGGTACTGGAGTAAAAAAGCAAAAGAAAATAAACGGGTAAGCCTAAGGAAAAAAACAAGTATTACTTGCAAGATAACCTAAAGTCTAGAAAACAAAGGTTAACTCAAGGCAGTGCAACGAACAGGTTGGTGAATGCATATGTGCTCAGAAAACATCCTGAAACTTGCCTGGTAAGTAACAGCTGATTTGATATTGCTTTTAAGAAATAGTTAAGAGCAAAAAGGAAGAGGCAGCATAATCTTCTACATATTAATTCTGTTTTTTAAAAATCTAGGGGGGAAAAATACCAAGAAATGAGGTTGAATCAGTTACGGGAACTTTTTTGTTTAAAAGGAAACACAAATATGCACACACAAAAAAATGACCCATAACAACTCAAAACCACAAAAACATAAAATTCTTTTATGGTAATGCTAACTATCAAAGCAGAGGAATTATATAAACCTACTTAATGTAACATAAAAATATAACCAACTTTATGCATATATTCAATACTTTAATTATCTATTATATTTAAATATAAACATTCAGATACTAATTATTTTTTTTTAGTCTATACATTTCCACAAATCACAGTTTCAAGTTGGAGGAAAAAAAAACCAAACATGCTCAAAATGCCGAGTCTCCATGAGAGAAACAGCAAATTTAGAAAGCCCACTAACATTTCTGATTAGCAGAAAAACTAAAAACTACCAAAATTAAACTCAGACTACAAATGTAGGTAAGAGAAAAAAACAGGATTTAAAAGCTCTCTTAAAAGCAGCAGTTTTACATGATAAAAGGTTTCAAAATTTGATATATCTGAGCAGATTTCTGACATACAAAATAACATATTATCCACTGGGTATGTACTGGGTTATGTTTCATTAGGATACATTACTTATTAAAAACAAACCAAAAAAATACTAAAAAATTGCCTTTACCCAATAATTTAAATCTCAAAACCACCACCTTCCCATTTAAGTAAATTCAAATTTAAGCAAATGAGTTAAATAAATGTTATGTCTGTATATCCATCCTCTTTGTTTTAGAAAAACTGAATATAAAACTGTTGAGTAGAAAAGATAAATTCAGAAACACTGCAAAGATCCTTTGACAGTTTTCATTTGTTAAGGAAAGAAATTGCCTAAACCATTTTGTTCTTTTCCTTCTAAAGAACTTAAAATGCTTTAAAGATGTTTCAGTCTCATCTGGAAGGAAGAAACTTTCAGTTACTTCCATTTACACAGAGATTCAGGTCACTCAAATATTAATAGTAAAAGTAAATAACATTTTATAGTTATCATTCACTACTTAGGCCTGCTCCTCACACTGCAAAAGTCTTTGGAAAGAAGGACCATCAACTGTAAACAATATGGTACTTCATTATTAAAGAAATAATGCCATTTTATACAAATTAAATTCCCCAAATTTTTGTATGTTTTTGAGTAATAAACTTCCAGCAATTTTAGGTGAAGAAAGCAGGAATGATGATGTGCCAAGATTTAGCTACACAGATCTTCGAAAACTGATTGTTATCTTTAATGAAAATAATCTAAATATTCCTCAGTAAAACCCCAATTAAATAATGGAAGATATTGACAAAATATTATGAAGCTATTAAAACTGCTGTTGCAGAAGAACAATTAAGTGAAAAGTGTGGGTTATAAATCAGCACTCAGCAAAATCCTTTGTTAACTAAAGATAAATATACATATATAAATGTTAACCATGATTCTCTCTACATAGTGGCATTATAGGTAATTTTTAATTTCTTCTTCATGTGTCTGTGGGTTCTAAACCTGAAGTATACATGTTATAAAATAATTATATATATATATAATTTAAATGTATTTATATAATTATAAAATAACCTGCAAAAAAAAACCCAGTACTTTAGAAACTACTAGAAAAAAAAAAAAAATAGGTATCTCCAACACTTGAATGGGTTGCACAAAGAAGCTTAACAAAAACTTTAATACTTTTACCATGTCTCCTGAGCAAGGCTAATTTTTAAGAAAAGTAAACTAGAATATAGCCATTTTCAAGTAAGTACAGAAATGTATAATCAAAGACTATAAAGTAATTCTGAAGTTTTTTCTTATTTTCAACTAATGTGCCTCTTCTCTTTCCACTTAGAAGAGGTAAGTGAAGGTCTGAAACAATGCTTGAGAATTATAAACAGTAAGAAAGCTGGCAACAAAATCCAGATTTTTAAGCGCTTCAAATTGTTATCTGGATAGTTAACAATTATCTTACCTATGAAATTTTATTTCTTCTATTAGCAATATTAGTTCAATATATAAATACAACATTTTTAATAACGTGTTTCCCATCACCAAAGTAGTTTTTAAGTATTTAGTGCTAATTCCTCCTGCAAATAGCTAAGCAACTTTGGTGTTTGACTGAAATATGCGTTAATGTACACAGTAACCTTTTCCGATAAAGCTCGGTAAGCACAATGTGTGTTCTACCTGCCAGATAACATGCTTGTATTAAAAGCTGATTAAATGAACAACATATTGGACCTCAGGTTATTATCTTAATATAATTTTTACACTTTTATTTTACTTTCTAATGAGGTTTTCTACCCTGTATAAATAGAAAACTTTTCTTTCAGTTTTGGCTGAATTATTATTAGCATTACATATCATTCCCAAAGGCTAGGCCCTAATATATGCATACTAAATATTGTATGTAATAAAGTTTAATACCTTCACTAAACCTTGTTCAACATAAAGCTATAATTAAGGATTAGTAGCTTTATTACTTTCTAGTAATAAGTCAGATAATATTATATAGGCATAACAAAAAGAGTTAAGTCTTCTTTAAACCTAGATACATTGCCAAATTAAATAATGGGAATGTTTAAAAGTATATACATGCATGGTTTTTTTTAATCTGCTAAAAAGAAAGGAAGTGAATTTATTTCACCTTTAAATCAATAAGCTTCAAAAATCAAAATTTACCAAAAAGTATATATTAAACATAATTTTGTCACCAAACCTAAAT
Organism: Prionailurus viverrinus; assembly: GCF_022837055.1. Taxonomy (NCBI): domain Eukaryota; kingdom Metazoa; phylum Chordata; class Mammalia; order Carnivora; family Felidae; genus Prionailurus; species Prionailurus viverrinus. The sequence goes on from NC_062566.1 coordinate 76,298,313, forward strand.
AAATTGGTGCAGAACACCCTGAAATTATTCACTACCACTTCTCCTTGTCCTTGCTTAACCGCTACCATACATTCAAATACTCACATTCCACATAAAATATTTAATAGCAATATATCTTTAAGGGCTAGATATTATCCCACCCCCGTATTTTTTTTTATCAACTTACCCCATTCTGTGCCATCCCCTGAACTCCGTGCTTCTCCAGCTCCTTCACCATCTTCAGCAGTCACTAAAAAATCAAATTCTTTCAGTGCTTCCTCAGTATCAGGATCATCAGTTAGGTCAGCAGCTAAACCTTCATTACCTATCTGTAAACGGAACATAAGCCAAAAATTATTTTTATCCTAGATTTTATATGTTTTTAACACCATTAACTTAATTTTTTTAATATAATTTATTGTCAAATTGGCTAACATACAGTATGTACAGTGTGCTCTTGGTTTTGGGGGTAGATTCCCGTGATTCATCGCTTCCATACAATACACAGTGCTCATTCCAACAAGTGCCCTCCTCAATGCCCATCACCCATTCCCCTCCCCACCCATCAACCCTCAGTTTGTTCTCTGTATTTAAGAGTCTCTTATGGTTTGCCTCCCTCCCTCCCTGTTTGTAACTACTTTCCCCCCTTTCCTTCCCCCCCCATGGTCTTGTTAAGTTTCTCAAATTCCACATATGAGTAACACCATTAACTTTATATTAATACTCCCATTTTTAAATTACTTAAATACACAAAATTTTAGTTTTTGCATGTAGTTCAACAATCACAGATTGTACCCTATATAAATGGTTACCAGCACCATGTGAAGATTACTGTTAAGATGTGATGCAAGTAATGTGGTAGTACAAAATCGTTAAAATACTAAGCAAGAATATTTAAATTCTTTAATTATAAGATTCACAATTACCCTATTTATAGACCCATGCAATCACTTATATTCTGATACACTGTGTTGAACTGATTTCACTCACTGAGAAGTGCCTACGGATTCTATTATTCACAGGGATATGGCATAGCTAAGAAGGATATTAACTGATCTTAGGTCAACAGCTGTGATAATAACAGTGCTATGCATCCCAGCGGGAAAAAAACAAACAAAACGAAAAAAGGGAAAGGATCAAAATCTCTATTCACCCGTGTTACACACATGAAATGTGACAGAAACACTGAGAACTGCAATTACAGCATGGCAACTTTTTTTGAGGAAAGCTGGCATTTTCCCCACATTACTTAATATCCCAAGGAACCAAAACTTAACCTATCCACTTTTTTTTTTTTTTTTTTAACATACTTGAAGTATTCTCGGGGTGATTGGGTGGCTCAGTCAATTAAGTGTCTGACTCTTGACTTAGGCTCAGGTCTCACAGTTCAGATAGAGCCCTGTGCTGGGCTCTCTAAGTGTGAAGCCTGCTTGGGATTCTCTCTCTCTCCCTCTGCCCCTTCCCTGCTCATGCTCTCTCCCTCTCTCAAAAATAAATAAGCATTAAAGAAAATATATACTACTATGATAATTCAAAAATGGATCGTCTAATTTGCTTATATTTATAGTTAAACCACATCACTGATCAAATAGTTAATCCAGTTTCCTAGGTTACGAGCAAAAGTAAATTTTTATTAATCCTTACCAAAAAACAAGAATGTGAACACACATATTTACAATCCATAGTTTACTCCCTCATCCAGAGTGGGAGTATCCCCACTGTAACTTGAGTTAATTTATCATGTGTTTTACTGCACATGAAGAGTCAGACTTCAGCAGTGACTGTTAACTGTAGCAGCAGTGGAGAGAGGGTTCCTGGTTATTTTTTTTTAAGTTTCAAACCACCAACTAGTTCTATAAAAACAGACCCTTTATGGCTAGTTAGTGAATGATACACCAAATAATAATTTCTACTAAATGTGGGTAATAGTAACAGCTGACTATATATAAAACTTTCATGTGATACGATAAAATAAAAAATGATCAATCACTCTAATGTAGCTTAAGACATCTTGAAAATTTCTATTCCAAATAGAATAGATTTTTTTTTTCAAGGGGAGCAACATGTTCTTTTATTGATGCAAGTACGTCCAGTCACACCAACAACTGACATCCTGTGTTATGGTACAGCTTTGTACTCAGAGTTCATCTCAAAATACCAAAACATAGTAAGGTGTGTACCAAATTGGGAAAATAAAGTAGCAAACATAGACACTGTATCAGGTGGGTACTAGGACTGATGACCCAGTGGAGTGCACACTGACATGAAAGCTCCTTAACGTTGTATTCCAAATATATATTCTCAAGTTTTTAGCCTTTCTGTATCTCAAATACATAAAGTAATATGTACTACCAAGATACGATATGTACTATCTAGAACATCTGAAAAGTGCAAAAACACTGTGACAATACAGTGTAAATAATCTTGTTCCACCCAGGGCTGAGGGCGACGTCCATATCGGATTGGGGAGCCACCCCTTCCTGAGGCCTCACCTCCACATCTCCAGGTTCTCCTAGGAAGCTTTGGGAATTAGCAACTAACTGACCCATCCTCACTTGGGCATCTCGGCTGCAGGCTCCTGGGAAGCCAGGCATATGGAGAGAAACAAGGGTGAGTAGTTCTGAATCTGCTTGTGCAGAATGAAAGCCCTGCTGTGAGGGAGAAAGAATCAGAGCAGATGGCCCACCTCTGGCTTTTGAGGGATCAGGACTTGCCCTCCCACAGCCACAGTGTGTGTATTAGCTAATAAAAATTTAAAAATGAGTTCCTACTTTGTGTTTATTCATCCGATGTTTATCTTTTCCTTCTGGGATGCCTTCAATCATGTCATTTTCCTCTTCTTCATCACTGTCATCAGCATTTTCTAAAAAATTGAATGTCTCAAGAACATCACCAGAGGGCCTGTCAAAGGGGAAAAAGATGAATCCAGATATTCCAATGGTTAATTCTAACATTTCTTTCTGGTTCCTATTTTAAAACAGTACTTGAAAGTAGTATAGAGGGGCCCCTGGGTGGCTCAGTCAGTTAAGTGTCCAACTTTGGCTCAGATCATGATCTTACAATTCGTGAGCTTGAGCCCCAGGTTGGGCTATGCACTGACAGCTTGGACCCTGGAGCCTGCTTCAGGTTCTGTGTCTCCCTCTCTCTCTCTCTCTCTGCCCCTCCCCTGCTTGTGCTCTTTCTCATAAATTTAAAAAAAATAAAAGGAAGGAAAGTAGTATAAAGATTCAAATGATAACCTACTTATAATGTAACGCCTAAGTATTCTACCCAAGAAAAGATTGTTTTCTGGCTCAAGTAAAAGTGATTAAGTTTTTCCAATGTTTACTGTCCAAAATATTTTTGAGTAATTACTGTATCAAAATAAAATCACATAGTGACACTCAAATGTGCTATTATTTCTCAAAATAAAGCCATCACAAGCAAGCAACTTAAACTTAGCATTTCTTTTTCTTTTTTTTTTTCAACGTTTATTTATTTTTGGGACAGAGAGAGACAGAGCATGAACGGGGGAGGGGCAGAGAGAG